>NW_027225573.1:5026914-5384414 GCF_038994185.2 Dermacentor albipictus | reverse complement strand
GTTTACAATAGGTAGCGAGGCAGTGGAAGTGGTAAGGGAATACATCTACTTCGGGCAGGTAGTGACAGCGGATCCGGATCATGAGCCGGAAATAATCAGAAGAATAAAAATGGGCTGGAGTGCGTTTGGCAGGCATTCTCAGATCATGAACAGCAGGTTACCATTATCCCTCAAGAGAAATGTGTATAATAGCTGTGTCTTACCAGTACTCACGTACGGGACAGAAACCTGGAGGCTTACGAATAGGGTTCTACTTAAATTGAGGACGACGCAACGAGCTATGGAAAGAAGAATGATAGGTGTAACGTTACGGGATAAGAATAGAGCAGATTAGGTGAGGGAACAAACGCCAGTTGATGACATCTTAGTTGAAATAAAGAAAAGGAAATGGGCATGGGCAGGACATGTAATGAGGAGGGAAGATAACCGATGGTCAGTAAGGGTTACGGACTGGATTTCAAGGGAAGGGAAGCGTAGCAGGAGGCGGCAGAAATAAGTTTTGCTGGTCCCAGAAATCTTACTGGTCAATAATTCCAAGTTTTAGTGCAGTCACATGTCTAGTAGGCAATTGTGGTATTTTGCATAGACATTGCAAAGCCAACTGTGATGAATGTTCAGTCTTGTAAATTGTTTATGATCGAGTGGCATAGACAACTGAAGGAATCTCTGGAAGGCAAGTGAAGTAATTTCATTATTAGCAGCCTTTAAACAGCATTGGAGCATATGAGACATGTACCTCAGATATGCAGATAATATTTCCTTCACTCAGCAAGAAGCGATGCTTCATGTTCCACGAGGCTACTTCTATCAAAGCAGTACTGGTGCTCTCTAAAAACAATGCCAATGCAGATGATCCAAACATTTTTCAGGGGTAACAGTTATGCCTGAAATCATGCTAAATTAGTTTCTTTAAACACATGCTGAGACCATCTTAGAAGTGCTTCTTAAAATCCTCCTATTTATTAGCCTACTCATATATCTGTACACAAAGGCTACTAACTAGGTCCCATGCTATATCATCATCTTAACAAAAACTTCACTTAGTAATACACATGCTGTGATAAGATTTGAGACCACATTGAGTTGCTGAACAAGGTGAATTCATAATTTTTAAAATGAAGCTCCTGTTCTTCCAAACGAGAAGAAAGGATACTGAGGGTCAAAATTTTTCTGAATCACAGCTGGAAGATGCGAGGGAAGGCACGTGGTAACTTATTTGTAATTTTCTATTTACTATGTAGAAATAATAAAGGGAAATGAAAATGGTAAAAAAAAACAGGCATGGGGGGAGAACGAACCTACAGCCTTTGCATTAGGCATGCGATGCACTAACCACTGTGCCACCGAGGCAGCATTCAACCGCCCACAATGGCCCCTCAGATTGTCGACGCTCGAAAACGGCCGTAGTACCACAATGGTTAGTATATCACATGCGTAATGTGAAGGTTATGGGTCCGTTCCCCACCCACAGGTGGATATCTTTTAATCCACTTTCACTTACCTAGAATTTATCATTCCTATACTTCATATAAAAAACTTAAAAGATGTTCCTGTATGCTTTCCTCGGCCTCATTAACTGCTGGCTTCTTCCAGTTCTGTTACTTCCAACACCTATACATGTTCTAATCTGGTAAGTAAAGAGTTTTTCATGATGCTGGACTGCAATATAAAACAATATTGTAGGGCCGTGTTATGTAGAATGCCTTACATTTCATAGGCAAGGTGTAATAATGTAGGTCTGAAAAAAAAAACAATTCCCACCCTAGGCAGAAATGCTGTGTACTGCTGTGTGCAACAGGGTTTAACGAAAACAACTTGTTCAGAAATAAAGCCACCAAACAACGAAGTATGAAAACTAGATGAAAATTTGTGCAGTTGCATGTTGAAAATTTACCACAGCAATAGATGATGACATAATGAAGGAAGCGCGAGGATGGTTTATTTTGGACACACGAGGCAATATACTTGAAAGATGCATATGAGCTTACACGTGGAGAAATATTGCTTATGTAGCAGCTAAACTACGAACAGGCCTAGAACACACTGATACAAGGTGTCGAGCATGTAAATCTTATCATGCCCTTAAGTCAAAGAAACATGGCTGTTTCTCATAATTCGCTACACATGGCTGGCTCACACAACTTAGCCACTTCTAAATATGCCTTGTAATTACCAGGTGGTTTGTATGACATGTGCAAGCTTTAATTATGTACAAGTGCCACGTAGCTAGACAGCACCAAGGTTTATTTATTTACTGGAACCATTTCGGAAGACTTCTCGCCTAGGCTAAGAACAATTAGAAAGCTGCTCTGGGCTACTGCTAAAGATAAGGAGCCTGAGGATAAAGTGTACCTTAAGTATGATAAATTAGTCATTAACAAAGAGGTCTACGCATGGGACGAAAGGAAAAATTAAAGGTTTAAAGTACCTGAAGCCGCTTCACGCGGTATTTATCACAGCTATGAGAGCGGTGTAACGAAAGCCTTACAACCGGGGAAAAATGCAGGTCGTCCGCGAAGGAAACGCGCCAATGCTTCTAGTACTTGACAAGCCATAGGTTCAGAATCACTGTCTTTTTTTTATGCCCATGGTTCTTCGAATCAAACGAAGCATAAACCGCCTTCGATTAATATTAATGCCGGTAGTTCTCGTGACGTCAAGACGACCCCATCGCCAGACACGTGCCAGTTACGTGCGATATCCCTGAACGCTAGAAGCATTGTAAACAAAATAGATAGCCTTGAAGTTCTGCTCATTTCTTACGATCCTCACCTACTGGTGATTTCCGAGACATGGTTACATAGCGGTATTCTTGATGAAGAAATTGTGCCACCGGAGTCTGTCATATACAGACGCGATCGCGGCTCACGCGGTGGAGGCGTTGCTGTGATTGCGAAACGTGCAGTAACCGTAACGCTGCTTGAACAAATTGATCAGCATGAAAGTTTGTTGTTGCACGTTACTGCGCATGGTCTCACTTTTTTTCTTTGTGCTGTGTATCGTGCACCTGATGCAGCGGATTCTTTCATGTATCGTTTATTTAACCGCTTACTGCCTTACCAAAACCGGAACCTAATTATTACCGGTGATTTTAATCTTCCTGCTATTGATTGGCATAAACCGTATTATGGCCTGTCTGCCTCATGTGATGTTATTCTTGATCTGATGTTTTCTTTAAACCTTAAGCAAACCGTTCATGCATACACCAGAGAGACATCTGTCTTAGACCTTTTCTTTGTTAGTCAAACCTTTTTTGATGGAGTGCTTAGTGTTGAAGCTGGAATCTCGGACCATCATCTGTTGTTCTTCTGTTGTGTTTCGTCAGTTGTTGCCGGGATGCGACCAGTTAAAATGATCAAGGACTACGCACGCGCTGACGATAACGCAATCATCGACTCTTTACAATCACAGTTCGATAACCCTTGCAGCAATGACCTTCATAGTTTATGGCAGCACTTTAAGAATACAGTACAGTATACTATTGAACATTTTGTTCCCCTTAGTAAGGTTTGTATTAATCGTCGCAATCCTTGGGTATGTCGTGAAATTATTCAAATGAAACGTAAAGTAAGGCGCTGTAGGAAGAAAAAATACCTTGTCCGCAACAGTTCCAGGTTCTAAAAGAGGAACTTGCCTATAAGTTAAAACTAGCAAAGTCCCGTTATTTTGACACGACGCTCCCCGAATTTATCAGAAGTTATCCCCCAAAATTTTGGAATTTTCTAGGTCGCAGGACTGACCACTTGACCAAAATTCGAGTTAATAACAGCGTTGTAACCGACTCCACGATCATAGCGCAAGGTTTTAACTCGTATTTTCAAAGCGTGTTCCTTACGGAACGGGCAACCACAGCTAGAATTCCAGTTGAAGATCCTGGTGACGTACCAACTATCTCTGTAAACGGTGTTGTGTCTATGCTGCGTAAACTCGCAGATAAAAAATCCGCGGGTCCTGATGGGCTTCCAAATGCCTTTCTGAAGCGTTTTGCAGCACTGGTATCTGTTTTCTTAACGAGGATCTTTCAAGTCTCGTTACTTTCGGGAGATGTGCCGGAGGACTGGAGGATGGCCCGCGTTGTGCCAATTCTAAAAAAAGGGGACAAGCTAACCATTTGTAATTATCGACCAATCTCAATCACTTCCTCTTGTTGCAAGCTGCTTGAACACATAGTATCAGGTTATCGTAACTCCTATCTTGCTGAAAATAACATTTTATCACCTACACAACATGGCTTTCGGAAAGAAATGTCCACTGTGACACAGTTAGCTACAACAATTCTTGATTTTTCTGTTGTGCTTGATAAATCAGGGCAGATTGATGTACTTATTTTAGATTTCCGCAAGGCATTTGACACAGTTCCCCACAGTAAACTTATTTATAAACTGCAAAGTATTGGCGTCCCTACTTACCTTGTTAATTGGATTAATGCTTATTTAAAACACAGGACACAGTACGTAGAGGTTAATGGTTGTAAATCTGAAGTGCTTCCAGTTACGTCAGGTGTACCCCAAGGAAGCATTTTAGGCCCGCTGCTCTTCTTAATTTATATTAAGGATTTGCCGGCTGCTATTTCCGAAAATGTCTCTGTCAAGCTTTTTGCAGATGACTGCATTCTGTTCAAGAGCATAAACGTGCGTAATGATCATTACCTCTTAGAAAACTCACTATTAGCTGTTCATCAATGGTGCCTTAAATGGAATATGCAACTTAACCTAGATAAAACTGTCCTCTTGCGAATTTCGCGCAAAAAGCAGGTTTCTCCTTTCTCTTACAGCCTTCTAAATCATTCTATTATGGAGGTCACACATCATAAATACTTAGGGGTTACAATAACAAACGATTTAACTTGCTCTGCGCATATTGCAGACATTTGTTCCTCATCATTTTCCAAGCTGTGCTTTCTGAGGCGGAAGCTTAGAGGCGCTCCAAGTAAGCTTAAACGTCTTGCATACTTAACATTCATCAGATCAAAATTAGAGTACGCGTCGGTCTTATGGGACCCGTTCATTAAGAAGGACATTTACCAGATTGAGATGGTGCAAAGGAAAGCGATTAGGTTTATTTATAACAAATACAGAAGGCTTGATTCACCTACGACACTAATGAAAACAAATAACATCCAACTACTTCAAGTACGTAGGAAAATGTCCCGTTTGTTGTTCCTGCATAACCTTTTAGCACATATACTAAACATTTCGCATCCCACAGAACTTAAACAGTTATCGTCTAGACGAACACACCACACAGGAAGTCATTTACTGGAACCAATTTTTGCAAGAACTGAAACATTTAAACACAGCTTTTTTCCGAGGACCGTTTCTGACTGGAACTGTCTTCCAGGGGCCATCTTCCAGTCCCCTAATTTTGTTAAAGCTCTAGAAGAGCATTTGCTTGAGTGAATGAGTGCTGTATATGTGCGTATGCGTATATATATCTATGAATATGTACATGTGTGTATATATTTTTCTGCTTGTCTATTAACGGCAATCTGTTAAACTGCCGTTCTTTCTTTTTCTTTGTCTTTTTTATGTCAAAGTGTATTTACATGCCTTGTATAGCCCCTCCTGCATGGGCCATAACTGTTGGCCTGCAGTATTCTGAAATAAATAAATAATGTCTCTTGCCATCGTTTTGAGGAAGTGAAACCAATTCTTGCATTTTTCCTAATTAGGTAATTAGTTATTAACGATTATTTGCCTGCTCAAATATTTCATTCAAAGCAAAAGTGTCAGTGAGAAAATTGTAGAGCATCCTGAGAAATTCCCAATTTAGCTTTCTACTGCTAAATAGGTGTAACAAATTTTTTTTCAAGCTTGAAAGAAGCCAGTGAACACATGCAAGAAGTGCCGTGCAACTAACCACCCGTGCACCTGAACACCATTTGGCTCCTCCTTTCATGCTTGAAAAAAACTTTTTGATAAGAATATTTTAGAAATTGATCAATTATTATTGACTATGTTTTAGGCAAAATGCATGAAATAGTGTGACTGCCACCTCCATTTTTGGCGACATGAATTGACCCCATTTTCATGTCCATATCCAGCTATACATGGTGCATGTTTTGAGCTGGTTCTGTAATTTAGGCTGGTTTTGACTAATTGAAGCTTCGCACCCTAATAATGGAGTCAGCCTAAAAAGAAATTGGTACATAAACGGTCGCTGTCAGTACTCCATACTCCTTTAACTTAGTGCAAATTGCTTGTGAGCCAAGAAGCTGGTAGTTCTAAGCAGTATTTCTCATTTTGACCTGGTGTTATAGCCCACTTACTATGATGCCATGCTGCTCAGTCATGCTTGTCCCAGCTTCAATCTAGGCCATGGCAGCTGCCCTCCAATGAGGGTAAAATGCAACAACGCTTATGCACTTAGATTCAGGTGTACATTAAAGAAGGCCAGGTTCCCAAAACTTCAGGTTGTGACTTTAGAATGTAAAAGTCCATAATTTTAAAATCTAAAGGGGCTTTATTAGGAGCAGGGGCATCATTTTGGGCTTTTACTGCACTGCCATGGCACCAAGAAGCTCCAAGTAAATAAAAACAATTGCTTTGACAACGTACATATCTTGCAAACATTTACAAACACTTCTCTGCATGCACCTCTGTTGCTGTTATATTTAGATCCGTATGCCAAGGCGGGTTATGATGTTAGAACATGTTTCAAACTTGTTTTTTTTACCGCTTTAAAGTTGTTGGTTATTTTGCATCTCATTGTGTGTCGAACGCACATTACAGTGCATCAATTTCTTCAGAAAATGCACTCCTCTTTATTTGTGCATGCAAAAAGGGTTCAGAAGAACTGCTTTCTGAAGGTTTCTATACGAAGCAAAAAACAACTCTATGCAGGCTGCACAAAGAGAAAGGATTGGTTTGTAAATATGTAATTTAGTTCTTAAAAAAAGAGGCAGCTGTCAGTATTCTGTTCCAAAGTAATATGCCCCTACCTGGCTCTGCTTCATTTTCTGATGTTGATGGTCCATTCGGGGGGACCCAACTGATAGGCTACACTTTGGCGATGCCAGGTGTGCTGTCACCAGGCCCAAGGTCAATCGACGTCCTCACCAACAGTCGAATCCAAACGCTATAAAAGAAATATCTCATCATTTTGCTATCAGTTTTGTCATCTTGCGTGTTTCACACACGGCCATCAGTGAAATATTTCATCATTCGGATACTGAAAAAAAATTCAAGCATTTTCTGACAGCCATGCTGAATACACGGTAAATGGAGAACATTAAAGAGCAAATGCAGTTGTCACATTAGATTGATCAAGTACAGCAGAAACGGAAATAAATCAGTGATACTGTGTCTGTTGGCTTTGAATGCAAGAAACGTAAAAACAGGAACTTGCAGCCACGCCACTTTGAATTTCCCGCGTTTGCTACACCTCACGAGTTTGGCATCGTCCGGTACTCGGGGATAGTAACCGCTTAAAATCAAGATGAACGAGCGTCGGCATAAATTAACAGGATACTTAACCGGGCAATATTGGCGCATAAAACAACTCACGTAGCAAAGCTACTGTCAATTACCCGATGACGCATCTGCGGGCGGTGCGGTTTGGGCAAACAATTCAAAAAGGAATGAGAGTTTCACTTGTTTCACGCCTACTTAGCTAAGACAGAATTTCAGTTTCTTCCTAAACTATACTGGATATTTACGCTCCGAATAAAACGCTGGAAATTTTGTAACGTCACATTGCATACGTATGAAAGTGAGGAAATTGCTTTTATTGTATTCTGCCCAGACTGCATGCAGCAGCTACCACTCTCATGCAACAAAAGCATGAAAGTGGTACTCGTGACACCGAAAACAAACATATACAGCGCCAACGTTACGCCCCTTCGAGTTGGAACTAAGCAGGATCAAGCCAGTTAGTTTTCTAGCTTTCATAACGCCATGAACACGACCAAACATCGAGCGAAACAACTGTCTGGTCTGTTTCCATTTATATACCTATCGCTGCCACAAGCAAAAGTCAATGGGCTAGCTGTCCACAAGCCGCAGATTAGACTGACAGCAACATATTACGGTAACTTAAAACAATTTCCACGCTGACTTAGCAGCCGCGGTGTGCTCTAAGTGCCAAAGTTCTCGTTTGCCGCTCGAAATTCACACCATGATGACGGGCACTGCATATTTCACGTGAAATATTGCACGCTTTGCTCCGGAGCTCAATAGGAGGGCGAAACGCATTTGCACGTACCTGAAATCCGCATGCCGGAAACCCGTCGAGGCTTCCGAGAACGGGGCACACAGCCATACACCCGTACGGCGGCTTGACTTGGACGCGAGTCACTGCTATCAAACATTTCACATGCGACATGTTTCACACCGATTGCGCGAATACCAGAAAATGACGCAGGCCGCAATGCGACGCCGAGCAGACGTGCATCCACCGATGAGCTGTGTGCGCGGATTGCAGAGAATAAAACCATACAAAACGTTAGGCGCGAAAGAATGGCGGCTCTCCATAGAATAAAGAACAACTTTAGAGAAGGGAAACTGTACCTTTGGCAATGGTTCGAAAATAAGCAGCGGCAGCGCATGGAACTTACCTAGGTGGACGCCAGATGACGCTGCTAAAACAGAAAGCGGAAATGCGCATATTTTTTTTTAGAGCATTATCAAATATGGCCGCATTTCGCCCGTCGTGTACGCTTGTATCCGCTCGTACGCGCTGTATTCGCCCCGCCGGCTATGCGGCATGCCTCGATACCTCGGCTGCCGCGCAGCCGGTGCGTTCTAATTGCCAGGAGACCAAAGAGCCTCTACTGACGCCCATACAAACAAGCCACAAGTGAGTGAACAGAACGTGCGACTTATTGGCAGAAGACAAGCAGTGTACATTCTCGTGCAATGGTAGAAATAAAATGTGTATGTCCAGATACGCTGGAATCTTTGACGCGAGCTCGTAAACGGCTCGCCGTTGTCGCACATGGCGGTCTAGTAACAAGCGACAAGCAGCGGCGCAAGCAGATTGGACAGAGTGTCCCGCGTGTTTGCAGCGGCAGTCGCCGTTAAAGATAAGAAACTTGCATTGCGAAGCAATCGGGTGAACCAGGCATCTGCTGCCGCAGCCAATATAGCGACATGGATTACTCGGCATTTTAGCCTTAACTCTTTTCCAACCTGCACGTTACTTTTCTTTCGCGGGCCGCTAATGTGTGGCTCGCACTTGGTGTCCCACATTATATCAATATGGACAAGTCGCTTTCGTGGGCATCACCTTCATCAGCTACTTTTGCGGGCCTTTGCACGCAACTTCACACACGTCGAACCATGTAAGGACGTATGCCGGTCTCCGTTCGTGCTTAATCGCTGCCGAGAAAGGCAACAGGCACAATTTGCCCATGGCTGCAGCAGGAAAGGCTGAACGGGGAGCACGAATCACGGTGTGTAAACTGGGAGTCCATGTCGCTGTGCAGATTGCAAGAGCAAATGCTTACTTCGAGAGACTGCTTTCCAATGCAACTGACCAGGCCGCTACATCCGATAAGTATAACACGGCGACCGTAAGCAAGTGAGATAACAGCAAAAATAAACGGCAATCATTCACCACATAGTGTTCAGACAATACATTATACACTGGCTACGTAACGAGCGACAACCAGCAGCAGAAACAGATTGAACAGTGTGTCCGACCTGTTTGCAGGGACAGTCGCCATTAATGATGAGCAACCTGCATTGCGAAACAATCGGGTGACGCAGGCATCTGCTGCTGCAGCCTACACAGCTACATGGACTACCCGGCATTTTAGCGTTGACTCCTTTCCAACCTGCACATTTCTTTTCTTTCGGGGGCCGCTAATGTGTGGCTCACACTTGGTGTCCCACATTGTCTCAATATGGACAAGTCGCTTTCGAGGGCATCACCTTCATCAGCCACTTTTGCGAGCCTTTCCACCCAACTTCATACACGTCGGGCCATGTAAGCACATGTGCTGGTCTCCGTTCGTGCTTAATCGCAGCCAGGAAAGGCCACAGGCACAATTTGTCCATGGCTGCAGCAGGAAAGGCTGAACAGGGAGCACGAATCACGGTGTGTGTAAATTAGGAGCCACTGTCGCTGTGTGGGCTGGAGGAGCAAAAGCTTACTTCAAGAGACTGCTTCCCAATGCAAGTGACCTGGCTGCCATATTCGAAAAACATAACACGGCGACCGTAACCAAGTAAGATGACAGCGAAATTAAGCAGCTATTAAAAAAATTAAATTATGGGGTTTAACGTGCCGAAACCACTTTCCGATTATGAGGCACGCCGTAGTGGAGGACTGCAGAAATTTCGACCACCTGGGGTTCTTTAACGTGCACCTAAATCTAAGTACATGGGTGTTTTCGCATTTCACCCCCATCGAAATGCGGCCGCGGCTGCTGGGATTCGATCCCACGACCTCGTGCTCGGCAGCCCAACACGATACCCACTGAGGAACCACGGCGGATGAAGCAGCAATCAATCAATGAATGAGGTTCAGAGAATACATTATACATTGTCTGCGAACCATATGGCAACAGTGAGCATTCACATACATGGGTCTCTTAGGATACATTCAGCCGCCTGCTTGCAGGCATAATGCTTGCCTTCGTCGCATGTGGTGGTCTGGTAACGAGCGACAGCCAGCAGTACAAACAGATTGGACAGAGCATTGCACCTGTTTTAACCGACAGTTGCCGTTGAAGGTGAGCAACTTGCATTGCGAAGCAATCAGGTGACGCAGGCATCTGCTGCCACAACCAACACAGCGAAATGGACTATCCGGCATTTTAGCGTTAACTCCTTTCCAACCTGCACGTTTCTTTTCTATCGAGGGCCGCTAATGTGTGGCTCACATTTGGTGTCCCTCTTTGTCTCAATATGGACAAGTCGCTTTCGTGAGCATCACCTTCGGCAGCCATTTTTGCGGGCCTTTCCACCCATGTGGCTATCAACTTCAAACACGTCGGACCATGTAAGCACATATGCTGGTCTCCGTTCTGAACAAATCATGGCCGAGGCAGGCCACAAGTACAATTTGCCTATGGCTGTGGCAGGAAAGAACGAACGGGAGCACCAGTTACAGTGCGTGTATACTGGGAGTCTATGTCGCTGTGCGGACTGCAGGAGCAAATGCTTACCTCGAGAGGCTGTTACCAATGCAACTGACCAGGCCCCCACATCCCAGAAATGTAACACCGTGACCACAACCAAGTGGGGCAGCAAAACCAGATTCTGCAATAAATCATTCAGTATAGCTTGCGCAAAGACCCAGGCTATCGAGGAAGAAGAGCAATCATCAACGAGACTAGGAATATGGAAAATGAGAAAGCTTGCATTCAAGAGAGAAGCCACTTTGCTCTGCAAGCATTGAAGGCCAAAAACATCAAGAAAAGTAAACTGGTGCATAGCAAATGGTGCGTAGGGTAATGCAAGATACATGTCGATGTTGCATCAGCTATTTCAGGAGAGGAATTGTGCATGACAACATACACTAAAGGTACTGCTACAGATATGTTATGGTACTAGACAGTGACTGGTATTAAGTATCAGCGAAGAATCGGTTGACCTCTATGTTTGGATGAGGATGAATGATCTCTAATGAGAATGGGTAATGAAGAAGCTTGCATTTATAGAAGAAAAATTACACCTGGCACAAATGGAATTGACATGGACAGGAAGCTGATTAAGGGCAAACTTATGGAACTGTTTTGGCCAGCGTCGTCCGTGCTTGATAAGAAGTTGCAGGTGCATCTGAAGACGAAGAATTTCTATAAAGTCCTTTTTGAGTTACCTGGATGACTCAGCCAATTTGTCCATGCTGGTGGAATGGTAGCTGAAGCTCTTTTCAGTCTTGACACAGTGATCTGCAGACTTGATATCTCATGCAAATTCTTCTGCATGCTCTTCTTTGTTTGTGGTGTAAAAGCCTTGCAAATTCGGCTCCAGACCCTTTCTGTTGGTGTGGATCCTGTGATGACCAAGATACTAAGATATGCTTGGCATGGACTCTGTTGGGTCAGAACGGTGACACATGAGATACAGCACAGATTAGCCAAACTCTTGTGTGTTTTCTTTTATGTTCGAACCAATTATACTGAACCCATAAATATGAACAGACATTCATATCTGCTGCAAAGAGGAAGCCAATACAGCATATATGAAACATATTTATTTCGGAAGCATGTGTTGTTTACCTTGTAGTAGTAGCCAACGTCCACACAATGACCTTGTTGTAGCAGGCAGCAGCTTCTGTTTAGTGCGTGGAGTGTGTTGCTTTATACTGGTGCCGTCCTCATTGCTGCATGTCTGGAACAGAAATTTTTTACTGAATCAGAAATTGAAAAAGCAACATTTCGCAATATGAAATGCAAAAAGGTGTGACATATATATTGTAATGGTTTGCGACTACAGAACACATGCAAATGTACCCTGTCTGTTCTAGGGTGCTTAAACCGCAGGTCAAATAAATACTGCTGTTGTCCATAAATTTATGTCTGCCTAACTATACAATGCACGTAAACAGCTTAAGTATTATTAAGATCAGAAATGAGAACATTTGTGCGTTCATTTATACACTGGAAGAGATCACACTGCTGGCTCCACAAGCAAATGCATGAAAGTCATGAAGCTATTAGAACTGCTGCATTATTTTTCTCCACGGACGTGATGCACCGCTTCACTACTGCAAAAATAAATGCCCTACGGTAAACCAAACTGAACAGCAAGAACATTTGGAACCAACAAATACGAAATATGAGTGAATTATCAGGCTTGCAACTGTTTAATACATTAAATTGTGTACATTCACATCATTTTACCAAAGAATTATTCGGTTTTGTGGACGAAAGAAGTTGCTGGCGGACTCGAAAAAAAGTTTTATGTGTATTTTGTTAAGGCTACCCAGTCACCTATGGCCACGGCTACAATAAGATGAAAAATTAGACGCGCGTTCCGATATCCCTCTTTCTTTCCCGATTGTGTGTGTATAACGAGAGCCTCGCAAGTAACGGTTTATTTAGGAAACAGCAACGGAGGATCTCAACATCCATATGTTGTGCAGGATCTAGTTCGTTAACTTGTCTCCGCCTGTAAGTTAATGAGACGAATATTATATAACGATTCAAGCAGCGGTGTTAATCGACTCACCGTTATTGCCGCTGTCAGCCGCACCCAGAATCCAGCTCCCGTTTCGATACAGACGTGTTCCGAATGGCTCACGAACGATACCCAACTTTCGGGATTACATGTCCGCTTGCAAACACGTCACTTCACCCCAGGTTAAGTAACGCGAGACATCGAAGCGCAATAAACTAGATTTAGCAAAAAAGAAGGAACCAATCTGAGTGCACGAAAGAATGAATCTGTGCCGCCATGCACTCGAAAATACCGGTAAAAATTTTTAATCCAGGCCAGAGGTCACGTGAAAGATCGATGATGCTGAACGCTATTTGCGTTTATAGTGACAAACAAACTTACTTACAAAGAGTACAATATCTAATTGGCAATGATAATGTCGCCCTCTTTTTTATGTAATAAAAATGCTTCGGTAATTGTAAGAGAAAATTTGTAAGATAATATTGCGCGGTGTACGGCGCCTCTAGCGGAAAATGTTCAAACTAACGTAAGCATCCCGAAGTGATTCTACTATGGTGATTTTGTTAGCAGCAGCGCGCGGTCGATTTTTTCGCCCTCTGTGGCCATTTGTTGAACTTGAGAGTGCACGGGGCCTGGGGCCGAATCTTATAACGGTTCGGAATACGAACCGTCCGCTTCGCCGCTTACGTCACTAGATGTGCCACTCCCAAGCCGGTGGTGGAAGAAGGGGAGGACGCGACCAATAGATGAGAGGGTGCCACCTCTGAAGTGTACGTCATTATATGACGAGTTAATCGAGGAATTGCAGAATGTTTCTGCTTGTCAAATAAACGTAAAATGTAAATTAAATATTATACGCCAAATTTTGAAGTATAAACTTGTTGTGCCGGGCGTTTACGCAATGCAGAAGTAATTTATTAATGTCATTCTTTTTTCATTCTCAGCCCACAGGCGGTATCGCAAGCGTAAATGAGTTGGCCGAGCGCAGCGTTATGTCGTCTGCTACCAGGAGCTCGCACGATGCACGCAACAGGAACGCACTGCCAGCACTTCTCAAGTAGCTAGCGGGACAAAACCATGAACTGATTCTTAGGGACACATTTGCTAGCCGACTATATCAATTTTCCTTCTTTTTTCGCCCTTCGTCATTGGTTCGGACATGACTCGCTCGCCGCCGCGCTGCCGTTATCTCTGCGATATGCCCCACGGCGCGTGGCGTGATAGAAGCAAATGGATCTTGAAATCGAACATTACAGTATACGGGCCCTCCATTGCCTGCGTGAAGTCAAATCGAAGAGTGTGGTGCTGACGGTGCGCGCTGTGCCGTGAAATTGAGGAACAACGTGCGGCACTCCCGAACTACAGAAAAAAAGGCAGCCAAATAAGAGATCTCCACAATATCTTCCCGTCCGGATTGCATAGTTTTATCAGCCGAACGAAGGAAGCGCTGAGCCAGCCTAGGTTGAACCCTTCTGACTGCTGAACGGCGATCTGCAAGCTATTCACTCTGGTGATAGCACTAGGAATTCGATGTCACCATGCAAATATCTCCTTGACATTGGCTTTGAAGCTGAGGTCACGGCAAAGTTGACCCGGTCCTTCAGACGGCCAACACAGTAATTGCGAGAGCAACTTTGTGGACAGTTTCGGCAGCAGAGATCCAGGCCATTCCGATGAATGCTTCACGTCTGACCGACCTCTGGGAGCTGCAGGCCGGTGGCGATTAACCGGAGCGCGCAATGTTGCTTCCTCTGCGTGGAATGGCCACACGTAAGCTTGCACCCGAGTCTCCTCCATATGATAGCGTAGCCTGCAAAAGGTCTACTTAGAAAGCCAGCAAGGGCGGTGCAAACTCATTATCCGTCAATTCATCGAACGCGTATCGCACTTCCAGCCGTGGTCGACACAGAAAGAGCAACGCCAAGCAGACGACGAAGGCAAGTAATAGCCTCCGAAGCAACCAACGCACGCGCGCGCGACGCCCGCGTGTCTCCGGGGTCGCGCGACCGGCGCGCGCGGCCAGAGTCGCAAGCCCACAGCCAAGCCACAGCAACGGAACCAAAAGCGGACTACCCCTTCGCCGGTTCCTACGACTGGTTCGCTTTGAAGATGATTGACAGATGCGTGACGTATTCAAAAATTGCGATACCGCCCCGCTGCCTCTGACGACCTGTGACGTAATCAAAATTTTGGCCAATCAGGTGAGGCCATAGGAATGGTTCCCCAACCGAACCGGTATAAGATTCGGCCCCTGGGCTCTCGTTGTGGAGACGAAGCGGACGAAGCAATGAAGCGCGAATAAATGTTGCCAACTGTTGGTTCCGCGTTATGCCGGCGGTGGTGGCTTTAGTGGCGTGTGTTGCGGCTGTCTAATTTTTTTATTTCTTTTCCCCAAACAGTATAGCTAAGATCAGTTCTTTGTATGAATTTTTAACTGTGTCGTTTGGCATTATCATGGTCTTTTTATGATATTAAGCGGCCAATTATGGCCTCCCAGGTTCGCGCGCGCCAGCTTCGCGCGCAAATCTAAGAGGCCATAAGACAGCTCGTTAGGAAATGCCGTTCTTGTCGTTGTTAACGTTTCATCATCGTTTCTTCAACTGAGATAGAGAGGTAGTGTCCCTTTCCCGTGGTTGGGAGGGGGCGATCAAGATGGCCGGCATCGCTCAGCGGGGGGGCGGGGGAGTAGGTTGGTGTTGGTTCTTATCGCGAAATTCGCGAACCCTGAGCTTTTTATTATAACGTAAGCATTTCTATACTTGCCCAACAAGAAAAACCATCCGTCCGTCAGTCCGTACCGCGCGATACCTTTCAAAATAGAACCCGCAGCAGCGAGTGAATTCACCTTCGTGCTAGCTCTCGCTTCAACGCGACCGAAGCGGCGAGAACACTGCGCTCACGAAGCTTTCAGCTTATGCCGCACTATGCGCTTTTCGCAGATCACTTTCAAGGTAGGTGTACGCGCGTCTGTTTTGAAAGCGAAGTAAACGGTGAGAATACAGCGCGTGAAATTTTTAGCAGTGGGCACACTCTGTCCACAATGCAGTTCGCTTTCAAGATACGGTTCGCACGGCCGTGCCACAAGCAGCCGCCGCCGGAGAACGGGTGATAATGGTTCGACGCGGATGAGAAGAGCTAAAGAGCGATAACAGCTCAAAACGAACGGAACGTCACCAGCGCACCTGGCCCCGCCACCAGTAGAACTTTGCTTGCGCCGACGACCAGAGCAGCTCGTGTCGCCGCAGCGCTGTCGCTTATACTTGTCGGATCAAGTCTCATAACATTGATAACAACATGGACTGCGTGTAGATGAGGAAGAGTCACAATGCTTACGCATACTTAGACTAATCCGAGAGGAGTTCCTGTGTGATTTTTTTAACCGGAAATGTGCAGTCAGCGGTGGAACCCAGAGATGACAATGCATGTAAGAAGGGTGCCAAGCTTTTTTTTGCGAGAGTCTTGCCCAGTTCCCAAAGATCTGCTCAAGCTAAGACTTGCTGATGGCTGTATGTGTTTTTTTTTATTGTCGCATGCCCTCGAACCGCCACGAATCCTACAGTGTAATGACATTAGAGCAGTATTTACGTCCAAAGGGAAATGCAGCCGGTAATTGGGCTGCTTAAGGCTGCCCGGCGGCAGATACCCTCCCATCCCCCGTTTCCGTTGACAAGTTTGGGGGAGGGGTCTAGAGCTATCTTACACCCCCTTCCCCACAGTGGCGTAGCCAAAAATTTTTTTCGTGTGAGGGGGGGGGGGTCCTAATTGACCGTGGAGGGGGAAGGAGAGGCGGCATTGCCTTAGCAGCAAAATTTTTACTGTTAGTGAGCGTTACAAGTGCCCGGCGTGCCCCACTTGGCTACGCCGCTACTACCCCCCCCCCCTCCCGCAATCGACGCAAATCCAGCTATCAGAACGTGCATGACACGCATGCATGACATAACATGAATTACATGCCGCGAAGCTGGCATGCATGTCGTAACATCATCATCGCCATCGTCAGCTCATTTTGACGTCCATCGCAGGACCAAAGCTTCTCCAGCGATCTCCAATACCCCTGTCTTGTGCTAACTGGTTCCACGTGTCTTCAAGTTTCCCAATTCCATCACGTCCACATTATTCTCTGCCGTCCTCGACTGTGCTTCCCTTCCTTTAGCACCCATTCTGCAACTCCAATTGACCAGCAGTTCTCTCCCTTACGCATTGCAATGTCTGCCCAGCACGACTTCTTCCTCTTGATGTCAACCAGAATATCAGCTATCCCCGTTCGCTCTCTAATCCACATCGCTGTCTTCCAGTCTATTATCGTCATGCCTAATATTTTTCATTCCATCGCTCGTTGCGCGGTCCTCAACGTCTTGCCAAGCTTCTTTGGTAACTTCCAAGTTTCGGCCCCATACGTTAGTAACGGTAGAAAGCAATGATTAGCAGTAAGCTCCCTGGTCATGATTTAGTAATCCCTGCCGTAAGCTCTCCAGCTAATTTTTTATTTTTGTTAATTTCCTTGATCAGAGGCCCCTGCGAGTAATTAACCTCAATAAAGGTATTTCTGCGCGGGTTCTAGAGGCTGACTGCCGACCATGACATTTGTTCTCTCGCCAGGCTGCGGAACATTACTTTTCTCGTCTGCATGCTAACTCTCAATCAGACTGTTACACTCGCTTCCACAAGGTCCTCAAACGTTTGTTGCAAATAGTCTGCAGCGTTGCTGAGTATGCCAATGTCATCTACAAACCGTAAGTTGGTGAGCTATTTACCGTTAGCCCTCACTCCTAACCATTCCCACTCTAACTGGTTGCACACCTTTAAGTATTCAGTGATAGCATTGTAAATATTTTCCCATTGATCATATGAAGCCTTTTGCAGATATCTGGCTATGCAAAGTCTGCGCGTTAGTGTCATCCGTTCGATATCACCATTCGTGGGAAACTTCATTTTTGACCACTGTTCGGAGCCAGTGGGCTGCTCCCTAGATGCCCCGATCTAATCATTCCAGCTACCTGATTAAAGCGCAGGTAGCGTGCGTTTCATGTACAGCCAATATCAACGCCTTAACTGGCAATGTTCATTTATCATATACTGTAAGCTTGTTCACTTACTTCCTTATAATTAGAGTGTAAATTAGAAAGACTGGGGTGTCCCAAGGGTGTTTTCTTGTTGAACACCCTTTTCCGTTAAAAGAGGGTGTTTCAAGGGTGTTTACAAGGGTGAAAAGATGGATACACCCGCATTACACCCATAAGGGTGTGAAAATGTTAATAGTGTAGAAACAACTTCAAGGGGTGTATGGTAGCGCGTCCCTGCATGTCTCCTTTGTCGCGTTATTTAATCGCGCTACCGTACACCGCTTGAAGATGAATTACCAACAAGCCCACATTGCACCCCTCGTGGACTTTATTCCTAGAAACAAGTTGCGCAAGATTAAAATTTTCGCACAATTTGAGGAAAGATTGACTTTTGGCAGACGTGCAGACAACAAAGGGCGATACGGCAGTCCACATTATTTTGGGGGAAATCAAAATCGCCTAAAAGAAATAACGGCAGGTGTGGAAATTCCGAGACGAGAAAGTTCAGAGTGTCATGCAGTTCATCGCAAAAGAAGATGGTGCACTTGGCGGTGTATAACACGCACAACGCAATGTGTTTTGGTGGTTTATAACAATACGAACACAAACTAATTATGAAGACGACGCAAGTGTAATTCTATAAGACACTATATTGTCGGCGAGGGCAATTAAAACACAACCGCCTGATTTTAGGTCGCGGTGATGACGGTGAACAACGTAATCCTTGTCAAAGTGGAACAGCTCTTCGCTAAGAATTTTATCGGTCATCAACGTGACCTTCAAAACACCCACGTCAGCGCCACATGAATCAAAAATAGATGCTAGATCTTCACGTTTATTAACTGCACCTCGCAGATTCGGCAATAAAAAAGAGAAATCGCGACAACTTTCACTGCGTGGCCGGTGCCTAATGTCTTTTACGAAAAAGACGCGTCAGAATGGCATTTATGAGCAGTTGACGATAATTCAGCAGTGGAGGGAACATTGCCCAATCGCAGTCCGCAGACACTGTCGTTGTCAGGGGAGTAAATACAACATTTTTTGTTGATATATAGCTTGATGTACTTCACAGTAAAAAACTGACCGCTTTCCTTGCCAAATTCGTACAGTTTATTTCTGACAGCTCTAGTTGCCCTACAAAAATCTTCACTTACGGAAACACCAGTTGTCTAACTTATTTTGAGAAGATAGAATCGTTTCCCTTAGCTTAGACGATAAAAATCCGACAATGATGGGCCTGCACTTGTTGGGGACAAAACGGCCAAATCTGTGTGTGCTGGAAATGCGGTCATCGTTTTATTTACGTTCAAGCTTAATGCTGAATTCAAAACCGCGCAAATTTTCTCATATGACTGCGCCCACGTTTCCGCAGCACTATCTGCTACCCCATGAAATATTAACTTTTCGTGACGTGAACGGTCTTCAAATTCTTTGAGCTGTTGGTTTAATACGGCTACTTGCGGCACGAGGCTTTCACCCTGTTGGCCTTCAGATGATCGGATGCATTGTTCAACTGCCAAGAGCCTGTTGTCGATATCGGCTATTTGTTGCTCCATTGAATATTGAGCCTCTTTGACTTCACTCAAGGCAGTCATCACATCATCGTGTTTAGAATCAAATTTGTTGTGTAGCGATTGAATAAGCTATAGCAGCTCCTTGTTAGACTGGTTAGAAACATCTTTAGGGGTCAAGGGTTTAGCTCTACGTTGCCAGGCATAAATAACAACTTGGAAAAAGGAACACATTCACATGCTATTTGGAACAATACTTCTGGGCCTGGAAGCACTAGCAGGCAAATATTGTTTGACTTTACAGAAAAGTTGAGGTGCTGTGCTCACCTGCATCCAAAAACGAAAACGTGTTTGAAGGATGTTGATGGCGGCAATGCTTCCATTCGCACTGAAGAAGCGCCAGTTATTCCAGCTCCTGTTAAGGCGTGCCGGCGTTGATGCGTCTGTCGACTCGGCAGCCGGCAATGACAGGCATGGTTCGCTTCCATGAAAGAAGGCTTCGGTGGCCTCACAGTTAAGCGGGTCCTCGGTCGACCGGTCGGGCGCGCTGGTACCTCCACAATTTGTTGCCGGAATAGCCGGCACTTGCGCTTGGGTCACGTCGATCAGGTTGTGCCACGCAGCGAATCCGATAAAGATATGCATCCAAAATCGAAAATATGATTGAAATATCTTGGCGGCTCCAGTGCTTCCATATAGATATTTTTAAACTATACACAATTCTGAAAACTCGCCTGTGGCCGATAGCACAGTTTTGTTACTTCAACGGGAATAATCGAAGAGACGGACTTGTACGAGAAATTAAAATGCATATTCATGTAAATAATTAAAAAAACACATTTTTTATCTAATTACGTCATGACACATACTGCAATTTACGAGTTGCTAAAAAAATTTTTTAATTTACGAGGTGTAGCTGGCAAGTTCGCAGGACACTTTCAATGGGGCTGAATTCTCAGGATGAGGCCAGATTGGAGATACTCATTCTCAACGTGTGCGACGAAGTACAATGTTGAATGGCGTTTAAGTTGCTTTTGGACTAATGCATAAAAAGTCCTTTTCTTTAAGAGGTTAATGGAGCAACAGTGAATTTTTACCGCAAGTTTTATGGCGCATATCGCCGAACCAGTGCCATTCTCAGAATTTGTTCCAAGCGGATATATCTTGTGCACTCACCGGCTGCAATTCGTGTATTGCAATATGCAACGCAGAGGGCTTAGTAAAAATTAGGTAAATTTTGTTGATTAGAAGATTGGGCATTTGATGTCTCGTGCAGTCAAGTTCTAGGAATTATATTTGTGGTATGTGCCACAGCCAATTTTTCAAAATATTGTACAATGGCTTCAAAAAGAAAAAAAAAGCTCCCTATATATACGTGACACATCTCCCGAATTCTTACGTAAAATATGAATTTGTGCCTTTTCTAGGATTTTGCTAATGTTACATCATGTTTTACGATAAATAAATTGAGTTCGCGAAAAAGTTTTAAAAGGAGTAAGAGGAGGGTACCAGACTCCAAAAATTGCATGCCAAAAAAAATTTGCGGTTGTTTTTGCTCTGGCTTCTTGCGGCAGCGTAAGACGCCGCAATTAAGGAGATTTATTTGGTTTGGACGAGTTTATTCAGACAAGATCTTGTGAAGGTGGTGAAATCAGCGTTAGCAAAGTCGCAGAAAAATTCATTGTCATCTGGAAACTGTGTTGCTTGTCAGTGTCCGCGGTGCCCATATTGCTACTGCTTCCGTGCTGCACGTACACCAATAATACAGTGCGTATATATGCCACTGGAAAGTTTGTGCTCAGTGTAAACATCCCATATATGTGTGAGATATACCGCGACCCACTCCCGTTCACTAGATTTTTAGTCGTTTTCAAGGTTTACAGATTGGCAGGGATGCCCTATATATCTATATCGCGCATTAAATCAATCCAAGCTGTGTTTTTTCCAGCTTGAGTGAACGACCTGTATAATTTAAATTTTACCTTGATCTCTGCCAGCACTAATTACTTGCAAGGCAGGCGCTGCGTCATGGCGCACTCCAGTTCATTGCCGTGAAAGATGCGCATGAAAGGTTAAAAATTTCTTGGCTTTGAAATAAGTAGTAAGGCTCTAACACATCATATACCATTTGCATTCAAAAATTTGGTGTGTTTAAGTTGATGGTGGTGAAATATCTCTACACTGAAACTATAAGCTGCCGGTAAAGGATCTAAGAAATTGTTGTTATCCTAGAAAATTCGCAATTGCGGTAGTGATACCTGAAGGTCTGAGTGTATGCTGTCTCACTTAAACAAGTGACGAATTGTATTCAACCGTTCGTGACATGATGTTTGTTGTTACCTACAAAAATACACAAATTTACCACACATTTTGGAATCTATGTGTAGAAAAGCCTTCGTGTTGTGGTTAATAAATACTCTAAGACAGTTCATATATTTCAACGTATTTTGCAGCATAAGGCCTATGTGCCTCCGTGGCAAGACTTCGAAAGCGCGACCACGGATTACATAGTCGCTTGCGTAGGCCTCCTTTTCATCCTGTCATCTACAAAATCAACTCAATTAAGTACTGTACATTATTAGTGGCACGAGCATGGAGTGACACTCTTGTTTCTTACGCAGTACTTCCGTTTCACCTCCTGAGATAACTGGGGAGGAAATTCAACATAATTCAGAAAAGAATATAAAAAATAGTACAGTACGAAATTCATGGGTTTCACTATAGACATGTTATCACAGCAAGAAATCCCCAGGTGCTAGTTGGAATCAGTTGGCACAGGACAGGGGAAATTGGAAACCGCAGGGGGAAGCCTTCGTCCTGCAGTAGAAATAAAATAGCCCGATGATGATGACGAGAACATAAGTTCAGTCACATGTAAAGTTACTGAAGTCTCTGGACTAATTAGAATTAATTGGAGATCACTGATTACCGCACACAGTGGCACAGAATCGTAGATTTTAGAGACCCGCCATCTGAGCACGATTTCGGCGAATTCCTGGAACCCTGGAAGCAGAAAGCGGAAGTTTGGCGTCAATAATGATGTCACTAATGACGTCACGCATAGGAAGGTGGCATGTCATTTAATTGGCTAATAAGGAGAAAACAGCTCCGAGTTCGGTTTGTGCGTTGCGTTCACCTGAAGTCCTGAAGAACACCAGCGCCGAGGTGCGAGTGCTGCTAAGAGACACATAAGTCAAAGATTAGGGTCGCCTAGCATTTTTGTACTTTCTCCAGCACCAGCACAGCTTGGTGGGCGAGGAGCACAGTGACCACGCGCACTAACACTGATAAGAAAACCATAAAGACGTTCGCTTTAATAAAGGAATTAGGCGGATGAATGCTCGTATTGGCTGCACTGAAGATATTTACCTACGATTTCTTATGTCACTCGTTACCGAAGAGAACAGGTCATAAGCGGCCACCCACACATCTACGGGGGTAGTACATTTTGGGATGCATATAAACCGATTTTTTTATATATGTGCTGTCGTGTGCATGAAATATTCAGAAAGACAGCAAGCAGAAACAACACCAACGAGCACCAAAGATCGTGAGGTCTTGTCTAGAAAAGTGCTTCGCTAGTATTTTCACTACGTGACCAATTCTAGTAGTACCAAATGTTAGCAAGCCGGTTGTCGGGGAAGAACAGCATATATTGCCGGTGGGACGCTGGTATATATGAGAACCAGAGCATGACGTCACAGGTCACGATGCTGCGTTGCTGGCTGCTTTGCGACATCTTCCCTTTTTTTAACAATTAGTTCAACGTCTCTCAGGCAATGGGTACAGACAGGGCTTGCGACGTTGCCGTGTGCTTCGTGGTAGCTCTGGGAAAGGTGGTTCGACGTCTGGGACATCCGACTCTAGAGGATCGTGTGGATGTGGGGCCACGTCCCGTAGGGGCTCTCGATTCCACCTGATCTCCCGGCCGTCTTCCGTTTTCAGGATCACTGAACGTGGTGCTTACTGGGGCCTTAGGGAGGCAGCAGGTGCCCAGGACCGGTGAAGAGTGTCGTACACTGTTACCTCTTGCCCCTACGATAGGGGGGGGGGGGGGGGCAGCTGTCTGGAGCCGCGGTTGTAGTAGATTTTCTGGCACCGACGTATTTTCTGAAGACGGCGGTGAACGGCTTTGTTGGGCACAGTCTCTGGCACCAGGCGCGTTGTGCGTACTGAGGGCAGGGTTCTCGTCAGTCGTCCCATGAGTCTCTGCGCAGGGGACATCAGCACCACATCCCTGGGCCACTCAAGTGAAGCCATTTGGAAGTCAGGTGTCCTATACGAGCATTTCTTTAGTAGTTTCCTAGCCTCTTGGACAGCCCTCTCAGCGAATCTGTTAGAGCGCGGGTACCACGGGCTCGAAGTTACGTGTGTGATACATAATGTGCTCGGAAACTCTTTGAATTCCGCGCTGTGGAAGGTGGGCCGTTATCACTGCACAGATTTAAGGGAAGTCCATGAACAGCAAAAATATCCGCACACCAGGGTTACAGTAGTTTTGCAGCGACGTTTTGGAATTCACATATCTCTAAAAAAGAAGGAATAGAAGTCTACGATTATGGTAAACTTTCGGCCTCCGTAAAAGAAAAAGTCCATTCCTACAGTTTCTCAGGGTAAACTAGGCACTTTGTGACACAAAAGCGGCATCTTCGGGCTCCGCGATTGATGCATTTGGCAGATCTTACAAGCTCTACAGTCCTGTTCGACATCCGCGCACATGCTGATCCAGAACATAACGCTTCTCGTTCGTTCTTTGATTTTGTCTGCTCCCGAAAGTGCGGCGTGTAGGAGGTTCAATATTTCTGTTCTCTTGGAGTGTGGTAGGATTACCTTTTTGCTGCGAAACAGTAGGCCATCCTGGGTGTGTATGTCTTCCCGGTATGACCAGTAGGGGCGCACGGCTTCCTGGATATCACGTTTATCGTCCGGCCAGCTCGTTTCCGCAAATCCTCCTAGCTTGAGCTGGGTGGAGCAAGAAACACTTGTAGCTCCTTACTGTTCTTGGGCGCCGGCATTTGTAGGATGTCTTGCACTCGTTGCAGGTCTACTCGCAGGCCCTCTGCTCTGAATATGTGACTCAGGTAACTCACATATGGGGCTGCAAGAATGCACATTTCATGAGGTGCAATCTAAGAGTGTGTTCTTTACAGCGTGTCAACACTATTGTCATCATGGGACTGGACCTTTCCGCAGGTTCTGTTGCCTTTGTTATTAGTCCTTGGTCTTCAATGCGCTGTAGTTCCGCCTTCGCCATGTCTTGAAGGGCCACAGCGACTCTTCTAGCTAGCACGACGATACCCGCGGCACCGGGCTTGAGCTTCATTTTGTACTCGAAGTGCCTTAGCTGACTGAGGCCATTGAACACTTCTGCAAAAGGATATGATGGGGGTATATATGTTCTTATTCAATGCTCCTTAAACGGCTGACGAGCCCCAAATGCTCCGCCGCTGAGCCACTCAATGTTACCGGCACCTTGTGCTCTACAATGAAAAATGTTTCTTCTTGAGGTTTGTTTTTCGCTGAAAGTAACAGCCGTAATTTTTCAAGCGATGCACTTTTGCGTCTGAAAATGCCGTAAGCGTGACAGGGCAGGCTCTTATTGGCTTATCTGGTAGCGTCTCAATGTATCGTTTTGAAATAACGGAGCAGGGGCGCTATGCAGGATGCGCCGAGTTTGGCGAAACTCGGGATCTTCACGAGCTCTGGCGACACCCCAAAATGAAAGCACGAATGGTACCGAGACACAGTTTATCTTTCGACAAGCCTCCAGTTTCATTGGTTTATCTAGATTCACTCTGGCTGGCTATCATTTCTTGGGCGTTGCCTTCTGGGCGGTCGACAAACTGGGGCTCACGTGATCATACCGTCGGTGCATGGTCGTGCCTTCTTTCACTTGTTTGTCGTTCCACCGAGTGCATTACATGCAGAAGCAAGTTGTAAAACAAATGCATTTAGTACAATATTATTAGTTACTTTAACGTGGTTTAGAAGCATTTTGAAGCTTACGAGATGTGCACTGAATGCGTCTTAGACTAATTTGTAATTTAGTACGCTTCGCATTATACCACGAGGGAGCGCTGTAGTGGCGTCATCACATCCATTCACCGGGCAAGCATGGCGGCTAAGCATCAGGGAGGCCCAGTGTAAACAAACCCGTACAACGAGCTTGCAGTGCGCGACGTAGTGATCAGGCTCGACGAAGGCCACTATTTCTTGGATAGTTCTGTTCCTCCGTGGGCAATCTTCCCGTGCACCCGGTAAGACTGCCAATAGCTTCGGCGATTTTACAGATCGCAACGCGCGCCTACACGTTCACGGCGAAGTGCTGAAGAAACAACTTGTCCGGTGCTGCTTCTGCGAGTGCGCCGAGTTCCTCCACTCTGCGTGACTGCGAGCGTCACGAACATTACATAGTGTGGGCAAAAGGTAGACATCCTATATAGCTACGAAGCGACGAGGTGGTACCGACGATGGATCTCGCTACCAACACAGTGAAGGAGACTTCGACAAACTGCAGATAAGTATATTTCTACTGTTTCATATTTAGCATAATAAGAGTGCACGGATTAAGTCACTTTCGTAGTAACGAACTGAATGTCCAGCAGTTTAAAGAAGGCAGTGAGAACCAATGAGTGTTCGTGCTTTTACGTGCAAGTGGGCCCGCGAAAATATGGAATAGATGAAGGTAACCTCCACTAACTTGGTAAGGCAACAGAAATTCATGAGTGACATTAAGCTAGAAAATTTATGGAAGAGTATCTTTATCCAAGTGAAATATCAATAGCAAGTACTGATATAAAGCAGGAAACTTATACAAAAATTTCATGGGTTGAACAGCACATGGAAGGCATTACCGAATCGTGATCGCCACGTTACCGATATCCTTGAAAAAAGTCTAGAATCATTGCATTCCACCGGTTATGCAATATGGGACATAAACCTGGAGGTTAACAAAGAAACTTGAGATGTCAAGGACTGTGTAGAAAGCGAAGTAACAAAAATTGTTGCAGATAGCATTAAGGCAGGAAGACAGTGGCGTAGTAAACCGTGGCAACTGATATGCTAGTTGAGATTAAAAAAGAAAGGAATCGGCAGGCAGGCCATGCACGTATTCGATCACTTGTTGCCAATTCATATCAGGTGATTACATAAGCATTACAGAATGAATGTCAAGGAGAGAGAACTACAGCCAAGGATGGTAGAAAATTGCGTAATGGGACAAGAATATGATGTTTGTAGGCATAGGATGCAATCAGCTCGTATAAGACGGGATTGTAGGGTGAGGCATTTGTTTTGCAGCGAACAAAAATAGGTTTGTGGTGCTGACAGTAGAGACTCGTGAAGGTGCAGGGCCACCTCAGCTGCTGGCACACTAATCAACATGACAATTGGCTCTGAAAAAGAAAACCCCAGTTTTGAAAAATAAAGCAATGTTGTCCCAACGCATTGTTTTACTATGCATACTACACTAGAGGCTTCCACATTTAAGGGCACTTGGTACTAATAGTGCAACGAGCATTTTTCTTTGTAAATAATGGTTTGTACGTGGCTGATTCATTCCAATACACTTTTTTGCAGCAAAACATTCTGCTGCTGGAGCCACTCAACCGCCTGGTGGCAGTAGGCGAGCGCCAGGCACGTGCTCTTGAGAGTGTGGCAAAGGTCCAGAGGGCTGCTCCGCAACAGTAGTATCGGTGCCCTCACTGCTCTCCTGTCGAGCCCACAGAAGGCACCTTATAAAGGAGCTTTCAGTTTAATATTTTGTTTATTATTCAGGAACATGAATAAAATTATTGCAGTAAACATTGTGCTGTGCATATTAGGAGACTTATAACATGCACTTTGTGTCCCTTCAAAATAGGCAAAAACGTAAGACAACCTGTGCCACTCTTGGACCATGTAAATAAAAAATACACTAATGCAGCATACACGTCATCATGCTGTTTGTTCTTTCTATGTGCAAGAATACAGTGCGTGTTCATTAGCCACAAGATGAACGGTGTGTGTAATTCACAATGAAGAAAGGAAACAGCAGGAGCTTAATAATGCTATCACCTATAGACTGTGCATATGACTGCAACACTCCCCAATTCAAATGTGCCATGCATTTACAAATTACATGCATGTTCGATACCACATATTCTTTAACATTGTCTTATAATTGCATGTACCATATTTCACACATCTTAAGCCCTTGCATAGCACACTTCTGATGTATCCATTTCATAGGCCAAATAATTGTACACTTTGTCCTTTTGTGTTGTATGAAAAGCAGCATCCTTTACAGTCGGATAAAACTTCAGAAGACAGGAGAGGCCCCACCCAGATGACCAAAGCGCAGCAGCCGATTGCCTACACGTCTAAAGAAATAGTCCCTCTCCAACGAGCAATATTAGTCTGTCTGGCGGCACGATATCAGTCTCGAGTGCGTGCCCATTGGTGCAGGCTTGTGTTCACCTGCCTTAAAGTGCAGATTCCGCAGCCTCCTAAAGTTGTATCCGACTACAGAAACACGTAATGCCTTGCACCAGTTGCATAGGCTTCTGCAATTTGATAGCACACAATGATCAGGAGCAGAAATCTATAAAGGCATCCAAGCAAAGCTGGCTGGCCACACTTCCATTATGAGGGGCTGAAAAAGGTCTCGCCAAATATTCCCATGACGTCCTTGAAAAAGAGGTGGTGTTTGGCACTTCTTTAGAATCAAAAACAGATTACACTGAATGTTGTGTAGCACGTCAAAACAAACTGAGCTTGGTTATTTGCACAGCATGTAATGGGAGGTCGAGCTTCACATAGGAAACAAACTGCTCTGTCCAGTACAATTTTGAGGCCGGTATGGCACCTATTATGGCACCGGTATGGCACCTATTATGTCAACAGTATCTATATACAAATTACACTTTTCACAGGCCATTGATTTCACCATTATTTTTGTGTGATGGTTCTTTCAATCAGCGCTTGTATTACATGAGCAGGTGGATTTGAAAGCAAAGCTTTGTTTGCAAACCTTCCGACTTCCATAAGTGTGTGGCAAGGCACTGGCATGTTGTCGAATAGCTCACACTTCCTCGGTCCTGCACCAAAGAAGCCCAATGCTCTATTTTAAGTTGGATCGCACAACAATTCAACGGCACACAAAGGAGTGTAACACACACAGCAAAGCATTCTGCTGTGTGTATTTCTCTTTGTGCCCCGTCGAATTGTTGTGCAATTAAACTTCAAGCTTCTATACCAATACACCGTCTTCAACCTCACCAATGCTCTAGTTATTAGGCCACAATGGTGCACATCTTTGAAATTTCCCAACACAAATTAGTTCTCCAAAAAATCACAAATGTTAGATTTTGCAGCACAGCTGTATGTATGAACGTGCCATATTCTTTACCACTAAACTCACAGGAATCAAAGAGGCAAGCATTAACGAGCCTTGCTGCCGCCGTTACCATTATCATCATGACACCAATGGAAAGACAGTGCCACGTTTCAGTAAAGGGAGTGCTGGAGGGAAAGGTGTGACAGCGAGGGCTTACAATAAAAATAACAGTTACGAGACATGTTCACTGCCAACATATGCTGCATGTCGCTCAGCCTACTTTGGCAATGCGGCAAGTGTTTACTCGTTTGGGCATATCACGTTTTGTGTAGTTATTGCTCTAAAGCTGTACAAATGGTCTATTTGCTCTGCAAGTTTTATTTTTATCATGGTAGGTTAAAGACCCACTTTTCATTGGCATCTGCACCACATTTCTCCCGATATGTAATAATGCCTTGGTGGTTCATGACATCTTCACGTACAGAGAGTTCTGCAGAGTATCGGATGTGCATTGTTCTAATGCTTAAGAATTAGAGCCCCATTATGAGACGAAAATATACAATTTATCCATCCAAAATAACGCCGCCCCCCCCCCAAAAAAAAAGAAGATGCACTGAACCTCTGGCACATGCATCTACAGTGAACAGAGCAAACAATCTGAAGTATTTTCTTCATGCAAGCCAACACACTAAGATTCTCAATGCATTTTCATTTCGCCACAAATGCATAGGCACAACCGGCTTGGCGCAACATCCACATCTCGCGCTGCAACAAATTGTGCAATGCCTCGCTGTTTCATAGTGCGGCCGATAGATTACGCATGACCAAAACTCAGCATTGTGCATACTTAGTAACTTCACCAATGAAGAACCCCAAGTTCTTTATGAGATTAGGATTCATAGGTTACTTCACACAATTAGTGATATCCATTTATCTATTTATACTTAACCCCTTTCCCAAGAAAGTGAGCCATTTGGAAGGCACCCTGACAGATAAATAGAACAATCGACAAAAAGTGATCAACCAGCGAAAAAGTCTGTTAATCACAGTAACGCTGACATTGAAGGCGCCTTAATTCCTACGTACGTTCCTTCGACACACCCGACTACGTTCGTAATGTTCCCACGAAGTGGGAAGCATTCTTTTATATATGCCCGCTCCGCCGCAGTATTCTGGAAAGCTAGCCACCGCTTACGCACTGCCGCATCGATAAGCGCGTCAGACACATCTCTGACACAGTGGCCAACAGTAGTTTGATGGCGTCCAATGTAACGCTCGGCGCCGACGCTTCCCTGAAAACTCCCAGTCCCGTAGAAACGGAGGGCACAGATGACTTGCTCTAAGACGGTGAGCGAATGAAGCCCGCCACGCTGTCACCGCAGACGAGAGTCTTCGCCTCGCTCGTCACACAGCCAGCACACTGATGTCTTCGACAGGCGAAAATGACGCTGAAACTCCCCGCCGGTCATGCAGGTGAACGGGTCCGGACGGTCATACTGACGCTTGCTGCCGCTGGATGCAATGCCGCTGCCGCTGCTGCTGCCGCCGCCATGTTCCCGAGTTGAACTCGGAGGGGGTTTCGCGATGTACGAGTTTAGCACGAGTTCGCCTGTCAATCAAAACCAGAGGTCACGCCCCGCGCGAGGCATGTAACTATTCCGCGCGCACCCACTACAGTTGGGCCACGCCCAACTTATCTGCCGGCAACAGCGACGCGGTGTCGAGCTGAGAGGCATCAACAATCTTGACCGCCGACATAAAACACGCACAACGCACTGTCATCGGTGATGTACTGAGCACCACTATCGAAAACAAAGCGTTGACTGTCGCTGGCACACATCTTCTCGGGCTGAGATGGCCGCACAACACGGTTTCATTGCCTGCATTGCGGCGCGTAGCGCACAGTAAATAATTATCGGCACGTCACTGTAGGTGCTTGCAAGGCGTCGAGGGGGACGACGATGCTGAGGAGGGCTTATTGCAGCAGTCGTTTCAGATAGCTGCTCTGTCATCGGTGATGAAACGGATCCACAACGTCGTAAACACGATCAGCGTCCGAGAATCGCTCGCTCTTCTAGGCCCAGTGCAATGACATTTCTTCATCACAAGCACTGCGCACTCAACAGTTCCAACACATCTCTCCGTTCGAAATCTGATTTCATAACTGCACACAAGAGTCCTCACCTGCCAAAATGCGAGTGCTGCGGTGTCGTTACGATATCCATCTGCGATCGCTGCTGGCTCCAGCAGAGGTAATCCGCAAGCACCTTCGACTGCACAACACACTCATATACTGCGTACGTGCGCTCAGAGGCGCCTTCACTGGGCAAGCGATGACAAGCGATGAATTCTGTCGCTGGGGAAGCACGCACGTTTCGCAATGTATCGCAAAGGCTTCGCGCACAAAGATAAACTGGTACATTTTCACTGAACTGCGACACTACGCACTCTAAAATAACATACCGCCATTTTACAGCGACAGCTGTTGTGTCGTTTTTAGTTGGTAAAGCGGGGGCCTTAATAGCCTAGTGAAGCGCCTGCGATGAACAGCCGTACCGCGGCGCTGCGTTTCTATTCCCCTAATAGAGAAAGAGTGGCCATGACCCTCCATGGATTATGACCGACTTTATTGAGAATAGCACTGCAGCGCCCCTAGGCGACTTATCACCGTATGAACGCCCTCGTGCGTGCGACCCGTTTCAATGTACCGCTTCTAAGCTTTCGCCTCCCTGTCGCCACTCACGGCAAGATGTGCAAAATTTAATAATTTGCTCGATCTCCGTTTATCATCACAAATTTCTAGCATTGAAAACGAAAAACAGATACCTAAAGAAATAAAAATGTGCGTTATTTTATTTGTCGCATTTTAACGTATTCGTTTGAGTGAAAGTGTAGGTGCAAGAATGCGCCGCATGTACCCCGTTCGCATTCGATGGAGGATAGATAGATAGCGCCCGAAAGATGAGGCACGCCCTTGACGCGCCCGGGAAAGGCGTGGCAAACGGCTCACGGCAAGTGTGCTGACAGACAGCGGGGCAGTCACGGTATCGCTAAGTTGCGATAATCCGTTGATAACAATACGCGGCGCTGGCGCGTTTCGTTGTGCAGCCTTCTGCGCTTGAAACGTGGAAGCAGCGTGCCGCGCAGGGTGCGCTCATGTTGTCATACGCGACTTTCTGTCTACATATTTTTTCCTGCACCTTCGGCCCGTTGCGCGCTATCTCCGTTCACTGACTGCCGTCGAGCAAACTCGGGCAAAACTCGGGTGAACGAGAAACTCGGGGCATCCTGCATAGCACCCCAGTTTGCGCCTGTGTCTAATTTGCACGTAATATCATTGGTGTGCCTTCAATGTGAACCGTCGCATACCAGTTGTCTGTTGCTATGGTATACACCGTTAAGGATTTCAAAAAATAGCCCTTGTCTGCTGCTAGAGTCAGCTCACGCAAATCTCTGCGTCTCTGAACCGCGTCTCGCGATGGCGGCAGCGTCTCGCATACTTGGACAAAATGGTTCCGCCTGCCGCCCTTTTTGTAAGTCTTCCCGTTCGCAGGGCATATTCCGCTGCGATGTGTCTGGTAGCCGTATTTACTGCAGACGTTTCTGTTACTTGCTACTGCATGAACTCTCTTTTTCTGAGCGGTTGCGGCTGTCTCGCTTATCTCGCGAAACTGCTCTTTCTCTTGCTCATGGGCGCGACAGACATCGACAGTCTTCTGATACGAAGAGTTTTCAGCGATCATTCTTTCCTGCAAATTGTTCTTTCGAATGTTCAGAATAATGCGGCTGCGCAGCATGCCATCTTCTAGCGCTCCTAATTCGCAGTTTTTAACTAGATTACGCAGTTCGGTCAACCATTACCTGAAGCTATCCCTTTCCTTTTGATTTCTTGATCCTAAACAAGATTGCTGCAAGGTTAGATTCTTTTCAGGCTTGTAGAAATCCTGAAATGTCTGCAACAAGATGTCGACATCGTTTTTGCCTTCTCTTGCTTCAAACTTGAACATGCTGTACGCCTTTCTAGCCTCCTCACCAATCGTTACTTGCAACGTGGCTGCCTGCACATCTTTGCTCTGCTTGCTCAGCTGAGTGACAGTAGAAAAGAAGGTAAACTCACTTTTCCGAGTTTCCATCCAAGCCAAGCGTTGCCTGATGTGTCCAAGGGCTTAGGTGGTGGAAGAAGGGACGCTGGCGTCGACATGCCGTCTAGGGACCGCTGCCACCATGTAAGCAATCCGGTTGTCGGTGAAGAACAGGGTTTATTGCCGCTGGGACGCTGGTATATAGGGGAACAGGAGCGTGACGTCACAGGTCATGGTGCCGCGTTGGTGGCAGCTCTCCCACACCAAACTTACCATGAGAGCCCACCTTTATAAGTGTTCGGAAACTGTACTTTTTTTGAATGACAAGCATATATTTAAATTTTGATTTATTTAAAGGATACTAACCACAGCAGAGGCAGCTACCAAAAATGCTTGTCAACGTTTTTTTTTCCTTTTTTCACGAAGATACACGTGAGCGTGCATTTCCATGGATGTAGGAAAAAAACTGAGAAGAGGCCCCATTCCTTCCGCGCGCTAGGAGAAAAGTGTGGAAGTGACGTGTTAGGTTCTCCTCTTTCTTCTTCTTTTTTTCTTTTACTCTAGCGGCCATGCTTTCGGGCCAGAATAGCGGCTTTGTTATGGTTCTGTGCGCTCGCACGTGTTGCTCCGTAGGTCTCGTACCGCGACAAAGGCGACGTGAGGGCATGTTTGCGTTGCTCTCCGTGTTTATGGCGCTGCGTTATCTGGACCGTGCTCTCCCGGATATTGCTGTCGGCACGTCGGACAGGATGAACTGAAGGTCGTGAAATGAACGCGCATGCAGCGCTGTACGCGATGTACTGCGCTACGGCAATGGAAACGGACGAAGGAATATCCGCGCGAAATTTTGCCCACTTCGGCGAAATCGTGCTGACGTGCCATCGCAGGCCGAAACCGATGCGTTTCAGAATCTGTACAATGAACGCCTTGCAGGTCAGTGATTCATGCTTTTGAAAGCGCATGGTGCATTTGCGGCACGTACAACGTACGTCATTGAAGAATGCATAATCCTGGTTTTAGAACTTGGTGTTTTGTAAAAACTTGCATTTGTGCATAATAAAACACATGTTGTACAACTATTGCTTGATCATCGCAGTACTCGAGATAGCACGAAGCCTTAAGCAGAGCGCATTGGAGGTTCTTGCACACCTGCACAGGTGTACCACAATACACATGCTGAGAGCGTTACGCAGAAAACGTGCATTTTGCTGCCCTCGGCACAATACACCGGCTGGTCGCCGCTTCATCAGGGAAGATGGGAAAGAAGCGGCTGCTTAAACTCAAGGAACGAATCCTTGTTACCGCAGGCGTATCTTACCTGTGCGCGCAAGAAGCGCAGAAAAGTGAAGGTTAACAACGGATGTACTGGAAGAGTGAGCAAGGCTCCACAGAACGTACGCCTGCGAACACGTCAAACGGCTGTTCCATGGTCGTACCTAGGCCAGGTCCACGCGTGTACTGTTCTGCACCGTGCGTCGGCAATCACAAAAAATTGCATTCGGTGAAGCTTCACTTACTGTGGGAAGAAGACACCTCAGGCCGCAGTCAATGAATCTAAATGCGGAGTCAGAAATGACATTCTGCCTCCTCGCCGGCGCGCTGTCGTAGTAATGCGTGGCCACCCGAAATTTGTTCAACAAAGCTCGACGATTCCTCAAGCCTCTGCGGGAATACGTGTTTGTGGTCATAAACTCCAGATGGATCGCAAATGGGTGGGTGTGTCGTACGTGTCTCTAGTGCATTCTTGCAGTGCAGCGAGAATGCGTACATTTTTTTTTTGTATTGCCAGGCGTCTAGCTCGCAAGTCCATCAAGAGCCCCAGGAAGTCGAAGCAGAGAAAAGCAAGTAGAAGGTAGCGATGAAGGTGACCTTTATTTCAAATGCACGCTAGAACTGGGCTGCAGCGGGTAACTGTGGTTGATCAGAATATTTCAGTTGGCTCGGCTGATAAAGCATGTTTATTTTCATGAAAGCCGGTAAAAGCAGCCGATTTCACTTCATGGCCCAATTCACGAAGTTCATTACCAACATCTTTCAACATGACTTCGGCAACGGTAACGCGATGGGACATCGTGATTACATCGTTCGGTTCAGGATTGCTTCGAAGCACGCGCATCCGCGCAGCCCGGTTGTGCGCAGCACGGCGTTGTTTCGCGAGAAACGTAAACAAAAGAAGAGAACTGGCCCCACATGATGGCAGAGCAACCCCAACTTTTGGCTTCACTTAGCTTCACAAGGCCACGTCAACTCCCCCCCCCCCCTCCTCAATATTTTTTTCCTTCCTCCATGTGCACTTCAGTGACAAGGATGCAGTTGAGCAATTCAGACACGGAAATCAAATCCGATGGAATTTTTTGCTTACCTCTCAAGCAAAACTTCGTTGCCTCGCACCGGTAAACGAAGGAGTGCGTAGAAGAAAGTGGATAGTTTAAAGCACATGGTCTATACAAAAAATAACTATCGAGGAAAAGCTCCCCACAGTGCCCACGCATTCAAATCGGTAACCTCAAGGGCGTTGACAAGATTCTACTTTGTGCAGCATGCATACGCAGTCAATTAGAAGCGATTCACCTTCAATGAACGCGATCCCGAGCCTTTCTCAGTATGGTGGCGGCATCTAGTTCCGGTGCCTTCTAGCTCATCTTTTCACACACCGCAAATGCTCCATCAAAATTTTATAAATAACCACCACATCTTTCCAAGAAAAGTCGGAGTTCAGTCGGAAAGGCGAATCATCGATTGCGGTAGCAGTTTAGTAGGCAGCTGTACGAAGTAAGGACTGTAGTTTTGTGTGTATAAACTTGGAAACATGCTGCCACGGCGCGCAGGCAAACATGAACATAGCACGCTGGATTACCGCGGACACTCACTGTCAAAACGCTGGCTCGTGGAAGGGCCGCAGCAGCAGCTAATGAAGCGACCTTCGTGGTCTCTATCGCTTCAACGCAAACTGAGTGGCGAGAACACAGCAGGTACAAATGTATGAGCCTGTAGATCACTTTCAAGGTAGGGCACGCGCGACCACGCGAACGACACAGTTGCTGCTGGAGTAGAACGCCGCCTCCCCCTCCCGCGCTACCTCACCGCTTTCCTTCCTTGCGCGCGCGAGACTGAGCCGCGATCGTCATTTTCGCTTAAGCGTAGTCGCGAAATACCCAATTGCTGCCGGAGAACAACGATACCCCGTCCCTCCCTGCCATACCCCCACGGCCTTTCACGCGATGGAGGAAGACGCGTTTATACTCAACGTTGTTCCATTGCACGCTCCAAATTGAGCCTCGCGATCAGCGGCTCCCCTCGCTAGCTTTCGTTCGCACATAAGCATACGGGGCGCGGCGACGGTGTTATCGCCCTGTTATCGGTTTATCGGTTTACAGAAAACATCAGATAAAGAATAATATCACATGAGGCAGACAGGCCATCATACGGTTATCCCCATCGATAGCAGGAAAATTAAAATCGCCGGTAATAATTAGGTTCCGGTTTTGGTAAGGTAGTAAGCGGTCAAACAAACGATACATGAACGAATCCGCTGCACCAGGTGCACGATACACAGCACAAAGAAAAAAAAGTGAGACCATGCGCAATAACGTGCAACAACAAACTTTCATGCTGATCAATTTGTTCAAGCAGCGTCACGTTTACTGTACGTTTCGCAATCACAGCAACGCCTCCACCACGTGAGCCGCGATCGCGTCTGTATATGACGTAGTCCGGTGGCACAATTTCTTAATCAAGAATACCGCTATGTAACCATGTCTCGGAAATCACTATTAGATGAGGATCGTAAGAAATGAGCAGAACTTCAAGGCTATCTATTTTGTTTACAATGCTTCTAGCGTTCAGGGATATCACACGTAACTGGCACGTGTCTGGCGATGGGGTCGTCTTGACGTCAAGAGAACTACCAGCGTTAATATTAACAGATGGCGGTCTATGCTTCGCTTGATTCGGAGAACCATGGGCGTAAAAAAAGGCAGTGATTCTGAGCCTGTGGCTTGTCATGTACTAGAAGCATTGGCGCGTTTCCTTCGCGGAAGACCTGCATTTTTTCCCCGGTTGTGAGGCTTTCGTTACACCACTCTCATAGTTGTGATCAATACTACGTGAAGCGGCTTCAGGTACTTCAAACCTTTGATTTTTGCTTTCGTCCAACGCGTAGACCTCATTGTTAACGACTAAGTTGTCATACTTAAGGTACACTTCATCCTCAGGCTCCTTGTATTTAGCAGTAGCCCAGAGGAGCTTTCTAATTTTTCTCAGGCTAGGTGAGAAGTCTTCCGAAATGTACGTTTGAGTTCTCGTCAGCTTCGAAGCATTTCTGAGAAGTTCCGCTTTTTCAGTGAAGTCAAAAAAACATATAATCACCGGACGCTCTTTCCCTACGGATTTTCTACCTAGGCGGTGTAAACTTTTTAGGCTCTCTACTTTTATTTCAAGTTCGCGTTCAAAAATTTCTGTTAGAATATGTTCCTTAAGACTATTTACCGTCTCTGCTTCTGACTTCCGAATACCATACACGAGCACATTGTTTCGTCGAGAATGATTTTCAATGTTGTCCACACTTCTCCTTAGTGAAGCAATCTCTTCGTTTAGTTCCGCAAGCGATTGCTCGCATGTTTCGATCCTTTTAGCTGTCTGTGAAAGCGCTTCCAGTTTACCTTCAATGGAAGACAGTCTCACGTTTGTCGCGGTAATGTGCAAGTGTAGCATAACTCCGATAGCCTTTAGTTCACATGAAGAAGCATTTTTGATTTTGGAGAATTTCTTCGAGTTGCTCTGTTATCTCTGGGCCTGGATTAAGCTCAACGTCCCCGCTTAACAACAGTGCAAGTAGACAAAATGAGTCAAAACACTCAGTAAAACATTCAAGCAAGACGCCTGGGCAAGGCAGCACAACCAAACAGAGGGAATCACTTTTAAATTCACAATAATTGCGATATCTACTAACATGCATGAAAAAGGCGAACAGGTTTAGCCGTGACTGCATCCCTCGGGCGCTGCCTTGCTCACTGGCGAAGAAATCTTGAGGGGCATATTCCGATAGATACACTACCTCAATAACTGTTGCAACATAACAAAGATCAACATACGTAACTTCAAGTACAAATTCAGCGACCCAGAAGACAACTTCGAAACAGACGATGACAGAGAGCATCGTCGAAAGCACAGATACGACGACAGCAAAGACGTGAACGCGCAAGCCCACTCAACCCAAGCCGAACTCAACGAATACAAGAATTTCACAGCAACAAACGGCGGCGAGGACGACTTTCGCAGCGATAACGACTGGGCCTACGCCAACGACCTCAATGGCGAACCCACACAGTACGATGCAAAGGACATTGACCATGTTCGAGCAAGATCGTCGAACAACCATTCAGTCGAGCGGCAGCACATGTCTACCAGCTGCAACAAGGGGACTGATGTCAACAGATCATGAAAAATCAGAGACACGAAACAAGTATAGGCCACACAATACACCATTCAGTACCTGAAGATGTCAACCTTAACACGATCTGCCGATGCTACGTGGCGCCCCTACATCATTCATTTGCGACAAGGGCACACACTGTGACACGAGCTGTATTACTGTGGGGGGCATTCATACGTCGCCCTGGAAGCTACAGCAAGCCTCATCCACCAGAACTATGTGAGACGTCGTTGGACAGCTGCACTTTTTTATGATGCCGATGAAGTCGCAGAACTAACGCGGTACATTGGACTAACTCCGCATCTTTATTTTTCATTTATCTCTACCTCCTAGTTCCCTCCTATGCTGCTTATTGCTCGCACTCTCTCGGGGGGAAGGAGACCCGTGTGACGAACCGCACAGGGACGCTACGGTGGACTATGGCTTAAGGTGAACATATTACGGTTTCCAGCAAGTACGGACGCGAGCACAAGTAAGTAGCAACGGACAGGACCTGGCTGTAGGGCCAGACGAATAATAAGGCAGTGTTCGGGCGGCCATGTTGATCTGCATCCGCAACCTCCTGCTCACGTCACACACACACACACACGTGTGTGTCTATCTGTCTGTGTATACACCCCACCACGTTTTCGTAGCAAACCCCGAACTCATATTCCTGATAAACACCGCTTTGCAGCATTTCAGTGAAGAACTGCACGTTCGTACGCACGCAGATGTGATATGAAGCCGGTGATGTAAATAATTAAGGCAGAGCTAAAATAAAGGCCTGCTACCAAGCCGAGTGAATGAACACTTCGTCCACGAAAATACAGGAAACGCCCCTTTCTTTTTGAGCATGCGAACGAATCCCGTTTAAAAACCCACGCATCCAATAAGGAGGATGGTTGCAAGCGACGTTTGTGCCACCTGGAATCTAACATCTGTACTGATAACAACAACAAAAAAAAAGCGTTAGGTTACTATAAGAAATAAAGGTTTGTTTATTACCAACTTACAATTTAAACGTAACAATGATACTAAACCTCTGAAATATTGAGGGTTGTCTAGAAAGTTAAATGTCTCAGTGTGCGAATAGCAGACCTAGCGATGGTTTTATCGGAGTAACAGAAGTGAATCTCAGGATTTATTTTGTGTGTGCACTTGTAGCACCAGAAGTGACTTGGGTGACTGGAGAAGCATCATGGACGCAATGCGTTAAGCACTTTTTAGATGGTGGTTTTCAAACCAGACGTCTATCACGTGTGTCCTGCCAAAGAAATTGCTTCCACCGCATGCAAGCAGCAAAGCATAAAAAGCGCACTTGTGATCTAGAGTGCGCCCCCGCTGAGGCATTGATTTAGTAAGTGTGTGTTGACGATGCTCATGTGTGCCATCAGTGTGCATTTGATCATCGTTCTCATGTGCCACCGTCCACCTGGGCACATCAGAGTTTCCGAGAACCTCGCAGGACCTATGCTGATCGTACGGAGAGCAGCAACTTGCCACCGCAACCGACAAGTCTGGGACGCCGACAAGATGCACCACAACCATTTGTTCCGCGGGCTATTCCCTCCTACAACCAGCCTGAGAGTGCGTTTCTACCCATGACACCCATGTCACCGGTGTCACCCGCGACAAGCCGCGACTCTCGCACTTGCTACAGCTGCGGTGTGGCTGGACACATTGCTAGGTATTGCCACCGCCGCCAGCAGCGTGCTCCACAGTTTAATTCCTACACGCCCCGCGTGCCCGCTGATAAGCCCTGGCCATATCCCACTTCCTTCCAGCGGCTGCAGCAGGGACGCGCAAACCGCAGTGACTCCCCCGTTTCCGATCGCAGCCTGACACCCCCACGGACACGACACAGACGCTCTCCATCACCTCGTCGTCGCTCGTTATCACCGCCGCCACTGGGAAACTAGCTGGTGCGACCGACGGGGGTGAGGCCGCAATATGTTCATCTTCATCAAGACCCCCTTGTATAAAATTGTTTAAAAACAAAGTGTACGTTTTAGTTGACAATGTGAGTGCTTTTGCTTTAGTTGACACTGGGGCGGCAGTTTCTGTTATGAGCCTGTCCTTCAAAAATCGTCTTGGACAAAAAGTTATGTTTTCTTCGGATCGGAACGCTACCTTTCGTGGAGTTGGCGGGGAAATGTTACGCCCACTTGGGGTCTGTTCTGTTTCAGTTACGATAGGGGAGCAGACATTTAGAAGTGAATTTACTGTGTTGGCACGTACAACGCATGACATTATTTTAGGAATTGATTTCTTGCGTGAGTGGGGGGCAACTTTGGATTGTGGAAGGGGCGCGATTTCTCTTCGCCGCGACGCGCGAACTTCAATGACAGATAGCACCAGTGATGCCGCCGACGTTCTCACCGTGTGACAAGATGTGTGTTTGCCCCCTAAGACTGCAATGTTTGTACCTGTCACTACTTCTCGCCCTCGTACAGGTTCTTGTTGTGTTTTAGCCGAGCCCGATTATAACAATGCGCTCAAGAAAAATGCGATAGTCCCTCGCTCCCTCGTGGTTACCACTGATGGTTGTACTCGTTTGTGGACAGTGAACGTTTCAACCCAATCTATAAAATTGCCGCTAGGACTTGAACTGGCAAGTTTTGATGAACAAGCCAATGTCAGCGTCGGAACGGTCGAAATGTCAACTGCCGAAAAAAATCCAACCCCGACTCCATCTATGATAATTCTGCTGACTTTAAGCGCATGATTGACAAGTCACTGTCTTCTAGTGAGCAGTGTCTGCTGGAAGCTGTGCTCGCTCGCTACGCCACAGTTGATTTTGCTCAAGGCCAACGAGCGTCCCATACACCACCGGGCGTCTCGTATGCAACACCGCATCCATACAGGGCAAGCAACGCCAATTCGTCAGAAGCCCTACCGCGTTTCACCTTCAGAGAGAAAAGTCATCGCCGAGCAGGTCGAAGAAATGTTACAGAAAGGCGTGATCCAGGAATCATCTAGCCCTTGGGCTGCTCCTGTGATCCTAGTCAAGAAAAAAGACAACTCATGGAGATTCTGTGTGGACTATCGCCACCTAAACACCGTCACAAAGAAAGACGTGTACCCCCTACCACGAATAGATGACGCCGTCGACTGCCTCCACTCCGCGTCGTATTTCTCTTCTGTTGATTTGCGGTCAGGATATTGGCAAATTCCCATGCACCCCTCAGACAAGGAGAAGACAGCCTTCGTGACACCTGACGGTCTCTTTGAATTCAACGTTATGCCCTTTGGCTTATGCAACGCTCCAGCGACATTCGAGCGATTTATAGATACCGTGCTCCGCGGACTCAAATGGGAAATTTGCATGTGCTATTTAGACGACGTCATTATCTACGGCCGGACATTTCACGAGCACAATCAGCGCCTGTCGATCGTTCTTGACTGTATCCAGCAAGCTGGCCTTATTTTAAACTCGAAGAAATGTCATTTCGGTGAGCGTCAAGCCCTCGTACTAGGCTTTCTGGTCGACAAAGACAGCATACGACCAGACCCTGAAAAGATAGCAGTGGTTCGCGACTTCCAACAGCCACAAACGGTGAAAGATCTGCGAAGCTTTTTGGGCCTTTGTTCATATTTCCGACGCTTTATCAAGAATTTCGCACAGCTTGCCTCTCCCCTCACGTCTCTCCTTCACAAAGACACCCCATACGTGTGGACTGCTGACTGCGAGTCGGCGCTTCAACAGCTGAAATTTTTATTGACTTCTGGACCAGTACTGCGGCATTTTGATCCGGATGCGTCAACTGAGCTGCACACTGACGCCAACGGTGCGGGTGTTGGTGCTGTGCTTGGTCAACTCTGCGATGGCCGTGAGCATGTCATTGCCTACGCTAGTCGGACACTTACAAAAGCGGAGACAAACTACACCATTACTGAACTCCAGTGCCTAGCAGTCGTCTTCGCCATTCAGAAGTTCCGTCCTTATCTACTTGGCCGCGCATTCACGATAGTGACTGACCATCATTCACTCTGTTGGCTGGTTGGGCTGCGTGACCCGTCTGGCCGGTTGGCCCTCTGGGCTTTGCGCCTTCAAGAGTACAGCTTTTCCGTTAACTACAAGAGCGGACGCTGTCACACGGATGCTGATTGCATATCCCGTCTCCCTTCGCCGCACACTACAGCTGAGGATGATGACTTTGACGACTACCTAGTTTCCATCTCTTCCGACTTTCCAGACCTGCGTACCTTCGAGAGCGAGCAACGTTGAGACCCTACCTTAAATCCTTACGGGCAGCTGCACGTGAGCCAGCAGGAACAACACCGTTTACTTTTCGTAGTGGTTTGCTGTACAAAAAAAATTACTCGGCTGATGGTCCCCCATTGCTTCTAGTTGTGCCCGAAAACCTGCGCTCTGCTGTCCTTCGTTGTATGCATGACGATATCACGTCCGGGCACCTTGGCTTTACACGCACACTACACCGACTTAGACAGAGATTTTTCTGTCCCAAGCTCTGGAAAACAACGAAACAGTATGTCGCCAGCTGTACTGTTTGCCAGCGCCACAAGCAAACGACGACGGCCCCAGCAGGCTATTTACAACCAGTTAAGCCACCGACGTTACCCTTTGAAAAAGTGGGCATCGACTTGCTTGGCCCGCTGCCAAAGACGTCAGCTGGCTACCGCTGGATTATAGTATGCGTAGATTATCTTATTCGCTACACGGACGCGGCGGCACTTCCATCTGCCACTGCAGCAGATGTCTCTTCATTTCTGTTGCATCACGTCATACTCCGTCACGGCGCTCCCCGTGTTGTCATCAGTGACCGTGGACGGCAATTCACCGCCGACGTCGTTGAAGAACTTTTGCGGCTTTGTGGTTCTGCATATCGTCATGCCACTCCTTACCACCCGCAAACCAATGGCCTCACGGAGCGGACGAATCGAACCCTTACCCACATGTTATCAATGTATGTCGCTGCTGACCCCAAGAATTGGGACGCCATCTTACCTTTTGTTACGTACGCGTACAATAGTGCCAAGCACGAAGTTACTGGATATGCGCCGTTCTTTTTGCTGTACGCCCGCGCACTCCAGAGCTTTCTGGACACTGTTCTACCTTTATCGTGCCAAGAAGATCCTTTCATCGCCCAAACTCTGTGTCGTGCTGAGGAAGTACGTCGACTGGCGCATCTTAGGACGTTCTCCTCACAAGGCAACAGCAAGATTCGCTATGATGCGCGGCATATCCCCGTCAGTTTTACTCCCGGTGATTATGTTTGGTTGTGGACACTTGTTCGCAAAAAGGGATTGTACCGCAAGTTTCTCGCCACTTACACCGGACCATTCGTTATACTCAACCGCTTGAGCGATGTGAACTATGTCGTCGCCAAAGTGACGGCAAGTAATCGGCGTTCACGGGCGACGCAAGTTGTTCACGTGGCCAGACTCAAGCAGTGCCATCACAGGTCCTTTTAACTCGCTCAGCGAGCTTCGTCTGCCCCCGGGGAAAATGTCGCAGCACTGCGCGGCTGCGGCTGAGGCAGAGAAAGACGAAGTAGAGTGTGCGCGCGTGACCTCGCGGTACTCTGCGCCGGCTGAGCCTGGCCTGTAGCTTCCCTCTCGGACCTCGTTTCACCGTTTCACCCTGTAAATAAACATCATTCGTAACAATATATATATATATATATATATATATATATATATATATATATATATATATATATATATAGTCATATAATGAGAAGCCAACAAACACTGACACCAAGTACAACATAGGGGAAATTGCATGTGCTTAATAAATGAAATAAAGTAATGATTAATTAATGGAAATTAAAGTGGATGAAAATACAACTTGCCGCAGGTGGGAACCGAACCCACAACCTTCGCATGTCGCGTGCGATGCTCTACCAATTGAGCTACCGCGGCGGCGTTTCCCCATCCACTTTCTTGGGTATTTATGTGTACTAGTAGAACCCTGGGAGTGTTAGCCAGCGCCCCCACTCACAGACCTTGGCGGCGGACGTGGAACGTCTTTTTTGCCGCAGGCGTCAGTGGGGGCGCTGGCTAACACTCCCAGGGTTCTACTAGTACACATAAATACCCAAGAAAGTGGATGGGGAAACGCCGCCGCGGTAGCTCAATTGGTAGAGCATCGCACGCGACATGCGAAGGTTGTGGGTTCGGTTCCCACCTGCGGCAAGTTGTTTTTTCATCCACTTTAATTTCCATTAATTATACATTACTTTATTTCATTTATTAAGCACATGCAATTTCTCCTATGTTGTACTTGGTGTCAGTGTTTGTTGGCTTCTCATTACATGACTAATAAATATCGGGTCCCTCGGTTAACCCCCTTTCTTCTCGTTTATATATATATATATATATATAAAAGCCCACTGACGTGTTAAAAACATATTGCGTTATATTTAACGGATTCGTTCATTTATTGTAATTTCTTCGATTTCGCCATTCGGTATGTTTCACTAGGTGGGGGTCCATTATTGGCAGATCCTCCAGAATGTGCAACTGTACCACAAGAAGTACAGAATCTCTAAATGTTGCTTGATACGTGTCGTATTTTCTGAGCATACACCTGTCATCGCCATTTCTCCTTCGAAAAGCATCATACACCGCCTTCGTCTTCCTGACGCCTTACACTTTGCATCCACCTGAGTGGGCCTTGTATGGATTGTGATTGGCGTAGTGCACGAACATGAAAATTGTATGAAAATAAAGATATGACCATTGTGGTGGATAAAAAAAAACATTGCACGAGAGTGCACGTTGCATTAGAGGAAAGTAAAAAAATTGTACGCATCGCCCTCTGTTGCAAAACATTTAAATTACCGCATGAATAGAATTTATTGATTGGAAAGACAGAGAGGTCGACCTGAGCTAGTGCGCTCTAGTCTGCTACTCTGCACTGGGGAAGAGGGAAGGGGAGTGAAAGTATTGGGATGGATGATGATGATAAGAGAAGTGGTGAGTGCTTATGTATACATGAGACAGTTGCCTCGCTAGAGCCGCTCGTCGAGCTTGGTGTCCTGCAGGAACTTCAACAATACTTTTGTTGCACGCACTGAAATTGCAGTGTCGGGCCATGGGCCGAGGATAGCTTCCTCCGACCGTAGTTGACTGCCAACGCTGGCCAGGAAACTGTCTAACGTCCTTCGCTCCAGCATATATGCTGGGCAGTCGCACAGTACGTGTTGCAGTGTTTCGGGCATCTGGCAGTGTACACAATCGGGGTTGTTCGATTGGCCGATGAGGTGTGCGTAGCGACGGGTGAAAGCAACGCCGAGCCGAATCCTGTGTAGCAATGATGTTTTGCTCCGTGTAAGCTTCGGGGGCAAACAGAAATTACCGTCTGGGTCAATCGTATTTAGACGTCTGTGAATATTATCAGAGTGGGCTCTGTAAGCCTTTGTAAGGTCCTGCATGAGTGTCTTGATCATGGAGTTGGTGTCAGGTCGCGAGTAGGCAATCCGTACTTCATCAGAGGAAGAGGAGGCCGATCTTGCCTCACTGTCAGCGAGTTCATTGCCAAAGACACCACAATGACTAGGCATCCATTGAAAGGTAATCACTTGGCCACTTAACTCGGCACTGTGACAAAGTTCGATGATTTCCAGCACGAGCAGATAGTATGGTCCTTTCTTTAAAAAGTATTTTAGCGCCTGTAGCGCTGATTTGGCATCGCACAATATCGTCCATTTATGGGGTGTCTGCGTTCTCATAAAACGGACAGCCTCTCGTATTCCCGCAAGTTCTGCAGCCGTAGATGTCGATTTGTGGTCTAATCGAAATCGTTGAGTAATTCCAAGTTGTGGGATGACAAATGCGGCCGTTGTGGCAGATGGCGTGACCGAACCATCGGTATATACTTGTACAGTCCCACTATATGATGTAAATATATGGGACAGGGTGAGCTGCTTCAAGCCAATGGAGGAAACGTGAGATTTCTTCCTAATTCCGGGTATCTGAAGCCTCACTAGTGGTCTTGGCAATGTCCATGGAGGTGTCATGGGGATGTAGGTGGCCTGGAATCTTGCAGGTACAATGCTTGCGTGACATGCAATAGCTTTAGAAAAAGCACAGTCAAGGTTGGTGCTTGGAAGTGTTGACAGTGGATGGTGTGAGTGTCTGCTTAGCAGGCGAAGATAGGTTCGCACAGGTTCACAAGACCTGTATATGTCGATAGGACAAGCCCGTGCTTCCGCTATTGTGCCCTTAGTTGACGTGCAGCGTGGCAAGCCAAGACATATTCGTAGTGCTTGTGCCTGAAGGCTCTCCAGCGTGCGTATACAAGAGGACCCCATGTTAGATAACACAGGCATGCTGTAGCGTATGTAGCCCACAAAAAGTGCCTGGTACACTCGTAGCAAACTTCGCTCAGAGGGGCCCCATCTCAGTCCTGATATTACACGAAGAACGTGTATGAAGTTGGTCAGTTTAGCCCTAAGCGCAGTAACATGTTTGGTCCAAGAAAGGCTGCGGTCTATTATCACGCCAAGATATCTCTGGTGGGTGACTAAAGGGAGCGCTGTTCCGTCGACAACGATTGGATAATGTGACATTGATTTGCGCGTGAATGCCAGGACTGCACACTTAGTTGCTGAGAGTTGCAGGCCTCTACGGCGCAAGTACTTCGCCGTTATGGTAGCCGCACGTTGGAGTCTTGCACGCACTTGTGGACGTGTGACCCCAGATGACCAAATACAGATATCATCCGCGTACGTACTGATAGGCACTGTTTCAGGTAGCTCGTCTGCAAGGCCCACCAGTATGATATTGAACAATATTGGGCTAAGGACACCACCCTGCGGAACACCCCTGCGAACGTCATGTCTATCAGTCTCGCCATCCGAAGTGGACATGAAAATTGTGCGGCCACTGAGGTAACTCTGCAGCCATGCATACATCCGGCCACCAACACCAATATCCTCAAGCGCCTGAAGAATCGAATGGTGGAAGACGTTGTCGTAGGCACTTTTGATGTCCAGAAATATTGCGCATACCAGACGACGGCGTCTCTTTTCCTGTTGAACAGAAGATACTAGGTCGATCACACCGTCAATTGATGATCGGCCTCTTCTGAATCCATTGATGAAATCAGGAAGTCCACCACTTTTCTCGAGTAGCCATTCCAGTCTGCTCAGTACCATCCGCTCCATCACTTTACCGACACAGCTTGCCAAGGCTATTGGCCGATAATGTGAGAGATCATGTGGGCATTTCCCAGGTTTTAGTAAAGCCACAAGACGACTGGACTTCCAGTGATTAGGCACAGTTGCTGTGTCCCACGTAGAGTTGTAGAGCGCCAGGAGAATTTCTCGAGCTTCTACTCCAAGATGACAAATCGCGGAGTATGTAATTCCGTCTGGTCCAGGACAAGTTGACCGGCGGGAAGAAGATATCGCAGCGTCGAGCTCGTGCATAGTAAAAGGTGCGTCCAGACGGTGATCACTAGATGACGGGAAAGTCAGTCGTGAATGGGTTGGTATATCGTTCGAAGAGCTCACGAGTAATTTGCTGAAGTCATCGGCGACCTCAACTTCACGCCGGCCTCGCCGTATGGCCACAGCGCCGAACGGATGAAGCTGTTGTGGAGGCGAGCGAAGGCTTCGTACAATTTTCCAAATTCTAGAGAGAGGTTTTCTCGGATCCAGAGAGCCGCAGAATGATCTCCAGCGTTGTTTGTCAAGCTTGTCAAGGTGTCGCAGGACATGACGCTGAGCCCGGCGTGATGCAGTGACGTCTAATGGTGATTTGGTCCTTCTGTATTTCCGTTCTGCTCGACGCCGTATCGCGCGAAGTCGCTCGTACTGGTCATCAATAGATGATCTCGGTGAGGGTGCGCTGAGGTGTTTTGTTGTGTCACGTAAAGTTGCCGCGATGACATCTTCAATATTGGATGGTGCTTGGATGGCTTGACATGCATTGGTCACAGATTCTCGAAATGTTGGCCAATCGATAGAACGCACAGTGTGAGGAGCTGGGGGACGTAACCATTTCAGCTGAACATATGTTGGTAGATGGTCACTTCCATGGGTGTCGAGATCAGTACACCATCGTGTAGCAGACAGCAGGCTTTTTGAAACAAACGCAATATCAAGACAACTGCTGTAGTTAGAGCCCCGAAGGTATGTTGGCGAGCCATCATTGATCACCATCAAGCCTTGACTAAGCATGAAGTCAGCCAAGTCTCTACCGCGGGCGTTCGTCGAAGCAGAGCCCCACATGGGATGGTGGGCATTAAAGTCACCGATGACTATGTGGGGACCCGGACAAGCTTTCAGTATGGACAGTAAATATGAACAGTCTATGCTCGATGTTTGGGGTATATACCCGCCAATTACTGAGAGTGTGCGCCGCTTGTACTTCAGCGTTATGCAAACGTACTCGTTGGAAGCATGTGCAGGAATGTCTTTACGAAGGCACGTTAAATTACGACGAACAAAAGTGAGCACTTTGCTTGAATTGTGATCATTCTTTGACCACAGTGGCACATATCCAGATACACGTAGTGAAGACGTCATGTTTGGTTCACATATTACAGCCACGGGAAACTGGTATTTAAACATCCATTGGCGAAAGTCTGCGAGGCGGCCTCGTAGGCCTCTGGCATTCCACTGCATTATTGCAGATCTTCGTAATTGGTTTTCAAAAGATAGCGCCATGATGCCTTATTGTAGAGCCGCGAGGAGCGGTTCCAAAGCATCTAGAACATGTAGCGCGGTCTTAGCAACCGGCGTCTGTAGTCCGCAGAGAAGTGAACGCATCGTAGTTATCAGGTGTTTCAGCATACTTCGTACATTTTCATTTTCTGTCTTATCATTCTCAACCACCTTTGCAGACACATCACCCGACGCGTTTAAGCCTGTTTGTTTGGGTGGGAGCGACGGCCAGTCAATGTCAGAGTCGGTCGGCGGAGGCGTCGTTTTTTGCAGCGCATGTGTTCCACGTGCTGCTGCCGAAGAAGGTACGTCAGGCCCGCATCTTGATCGCAGAAGCAAACTTGGCAAGCGAGGAGCTTGCCATGCGGCCGATGGTCCATCTGTACGGGAAGCACTGTTGTCTTGCTGTCGTCTGTGTCGCGATCGACGTCTGCGGCGGCGTATCGATGTAGCAGCCTGTCTGTGAGTGGAGTTGTCCCGCACCATCTTTCGAAGCACTGACATTTCGTCCTTGATTTTCTGGCAGTCTTTTGACGTCGCTTCATGTGGACCGGCGCAATTGGGACATTTTAGGGCAGTAGCATCGCAGCTATCATTTTGATGGGCCCCTCCACACCGTTGGCATGTGACGCCCCCCTTGCAAGCTGCGCTTACGTGTCCTATTTTGAAACACTTCCGACACTGCACCAGTTTTGGCACGTAAGGGCGCACACGGTGTCTTACGTATCCTACTTTTACGTAGTCAGGTAATGTTTCAGAGTCAAAGACTATTTTAATACACCGAGATTGACCGAAGCGGTGAATCTGCACTATTGGTGCGGTGGAATTCAAAAGCTTCTGGAGGTCAGTGTCTGCGATTTCTTTGTCCACATCAGAGATAACGCCAGTCGAGGTTCCTTTTCAATACGCAAAGAAGGAGCGCACTGGGATGTTTCCTAGTAGTGTGGCAGCCTTTAACGTATCCAGAATTGACTTGTTGTTCACGTCCACCGAAAGGATGTTCCTCCGAGCGTTAATTCTGATCTCGCTGACTTGGCCGGGCGCAATTCGCTCAAAGTACTCCGTTAAGCTTTGCCTGTTTAAAGTATTCAGATCGTCGGTAGCTGTGGTAGGGACGTAAGCAACAGTGAATGATTGCTTACCACTGTCCTGCTTGGGCAATGATTCACTGTCTGTTGATGTCCTCCTGAGTTTTCTCTTCAAACGGCGACCCACGGCAAGTGTGAAATCGTTGTCCGATTCCATTTCTTCAACCGTTGAGCTGTCGGAAGATTCAAGGGCGACAGCGGAAGGGCCAGTGCGGTCCCTTGTCTTCGATGCAGCCAGTGGTGGACGACCAGGGTCAAACGCTTGGTTGGGATTCCTATCCCCCATCCTGGAGGATGACGTTGTGCCCTTTGCACAGTCTCTGATGTTGAAAAACGTCCGAGACACAGGAAAATGAAGAGACCACAGCTATAGGCGTTCTTCTTCCGAGGCACTTCTTCTTCCTCCTAAATTACCGCATCACATGTATTCTAAATGTAGGTTAGAACTGGATTCCTCTATTTGTTGGAGTGTAACAAACATCGGGAGAATTAGTTGAGTGGTCCACGAAAGAAAGCTTTTGAACAGGGCAAGGCAGGCGGCCAGGGCACATGGCTTCTTGGATTGAGGAGAACATCCACAAGAAAGGCGACCAAATAACCTCGTCTACTCTCAATGACCTTCACTCATCATCCGTGCACACTTACTTAAACAGAAGCTGCCATGTTAACGCTTCGATAAGGGTACGATGTCTAAAAATATTTCAGTTCAAAACTGCGATTTACCACTGGCTGTATAATTTCGTTAATTAGCTATCCAACATTTCATCGGTTTCATCGGTAAGATATCTAGGCATTTTTTTTTACAATTTTGATTCATCTTGAACTGAACAGGTGGAATACGTTACCGGTAAAGCATTAAAAAAACTGTCCTTCTCAAATGACGTTTGAAACTTCCAAACAAAGATACCGAACTTCACACGTAAATAATGTAATCAGACGATCCTTGGAATACGCTTCGATAGTATGCCACCCGTACACGGCAAACCTTACTGGTATGTTGGAATCTGTTCGAAACAAAGCGGCACGGCTTATTTCGTCATCCTATTCTCATTATGAAAACGCATCTTCCCTTAAACAAAGTCTAAACGTTTCACCACTTGCCATGCCCAGAAATTTTTCACCTCTATCATTCTTCCACACGTTCTACCACAGTGATTCGCCATTCCAGCGAACCTTCTTTTGCCCACATTCCTACATTTTCACATGCATTGACCATGAACATAAAATAAAACCTATATTTTTTCATACAAAAAAATGGCTGTGGCTTAGCTAAGGTTAAGCCCAGGATGCGAAGCATACTAGCCTTTATTACTTTACTAACCTTTACTAACCACTGTTTAGCCTGGTGAACTGCTGTTGCTTGGCTATATTTGGTTCGGCTAGACGAAGAAACAACTCATGCATTACTCTGCTTCGCCTTCAAGAGTGGAACGCGACAGCGTTCCCGTCGACCCGCCAACGGGTGTAAGACAATGGGCTATGGCGCAGCGACTACGCGCCCCGCATTGGACGTGGTGAGCGTCGAGCAACGCAGCGTTCGGCGCGGCAACGAAATGTGCGCCTGAGCAAGCGACGCACGCCTGAGCCTTAGAAACAGCTCGTTTCTAAGGACAACACCGCATTCACTAGAGGCGCTTTTGTACCGCTTTGAAGCATCGTACTCGTGGCTTAGTGGTAGCGTCTCCATCTCACACTCCGGAGACCCTGGTTCGATTCCCACCCAGCCCATCTTGCAAGAGTTGAGCCAAAGCCACATAGAAAATCAGTCTCCGTAGTGCGCCGCAACCTTCGCTTCTCATTCCAACGAGCAGCTCTGTCTCCAGGAGGCATCTCACCTCGTGAGTGTCTAGCAGAGGCAAGCGCAGCTGCTTATATACCGCCGCGACGCCGCGAGCGACGGCGCGAGTTGGAGCCCCATTTCTCCTCTGTCGTGACGTCACGGTGTCACGTGGTATTGAAGGCGATACCGCCGCGCCTGAGGAGCTGGGTTGAGCCCTAGTAATATGCTTCACATAAAAACATCAGCATTGCCCCTTGTGTTGTCGATCAATGAGTGGAATTCTCTGCCTGCTAGCATTGTCACCCGCAATCAGCTTTCCAATCTGGATTACTTGCTTTCCTTGACACCGATCATCAATTTTAGTCATGTTAAGATTTGGTGCTGTATAAGCCATACTTAGTGCTTTTGACATGTACGGGTTTTCTATATTTATGCTCTGGTCTTTGCTCAATTTTTTGATGGCTGACTGCTTTTCCTTCATCCCAACAAGTTACTTTGTTAAGAAAGACCCCTCATGGTTATGATTACTGTGTGCCAGCCCCCCTTATGTAATGCCCTTCGGACCCTTAAGGTATATAAATTAATAAATAAATATCTCACAGTGCGTGTAAATAGGAGAGGCTGGCGAGATACCTTTTTCCGGCTCTATTGCTATCACTTCCTCAGGCTACTGGTGGAGCTGCGACAATTTTTGTAACTACCAAATAGGCAAAAAAATGAAATAATGCCTTTAAGGGTGAGGATTTTTGCGATGCTCGCTATTTTGCTGTGGTACAGTCAACACAAAATCAGGCTCAGGAGACGAGATACCACATGGCTGAAAGGCGCGCACAGCAATTCTGAAATGAGCGCTTCATAGTATAATTAAAGAGCAGATGACACGAATGTGCTGCTTTTTATTTCAGACCACCTTGCGGAGAGTTCGGCCCCCTCAATTGTCGTCACTCATGGAATCAGAGGGGTCGCAAGCTTCATGGTGGGGCTCCTCTTTCTGGCGATCTTCACTGTAGCATGGGATCGTGTTGGCGATGAAGCGGGCGTTCTCTTCGTCCTTTTCTTCGCCGCCGTTATCCGGCGGAAGATCGAAGCAAGGAGATCCCGGTGCTGCAGTCTCTGCAATCCGAAGCGCGGGTGCTTTTGAGGAGCTTGCTCCGTCATTCACGTCAGGGGCAGAGTGAGTTAAATTGCAGGGTGCCGAACAGCCACAGCTGCAACGTTTCCTGCCCCTGAAGCCGGTCGACGTGCTTTCATGCTGCTGCGTTTCTCCTTCGCTGGATGAAGTGCTCGAGGCAAGATTCGCTGTCACTTCGAAATGGGGATCCGCCGGATTTTCGTGGACGTCTGCTAGCTGATTTTCGTCATCTTCCGATTGGTGCAGCATCTGCCAGTCGTCGTCACTCGTCCAGGCATCGTAGCCGCCATTACTCTCAGAAGCGGGACTCGTTGGAGACCCCATCGTGGGGAAATGCTCCTGCACAATGCGTTGCCACTGGCGATTCCTCAACAGCCGGTCTTGAACGGTGTCAATTCGTTCCTCAATTTCTGCTAACGCTTGCCGCAGCATGGCTGCCTCCTCCGAGTCGTCTTCTTCGGCGTGTTCTCCGATTTCAGGAACTGGATTCTGCGAAGCACCCTCCTCTGAATCACCGTTGTTTTGGCTCTGGTGCGCGTCCATTCCACGTCGTTGTTGGTTGAACACGTCCTGCTCGACGGGTGGCGTGGCGGACGCACTCGAAGTCACAGCGGGCGTTGCCTCCTCATGGTGGCTCCTGCTTGTGTCAGGCAGAGCTGGTTCCTCAATTGACTCAGTGCTAGCTAGAACATGAACCCCAATCGGGTGGAAATCTTGCGGCAAAGAGTCGTCCATCGATGTGAAACTGCACTCTTCTGATGAAGACTCGTGACCACTCATGTTGCTCTATTTGATGTGTCACAACCCTCTTCTTCATCTACGCATGACCTTGCATGAAGCAGAGGGAGAAAGCAGCGCCCTCGTATATTAAAATCTTCCGTGGTTTGTTCGACGGAAAAAGACGATGTGTCAGCTAAGAACGTGGCGTTCGGCTGGCCCTACTTCCTCTTTTTTACAGCGAAACTGTTTCTGCGGACCCTGTGCCGTCCTTGTCAGACTTCGATAAAGCTATCACCATCAGCAATGGCTCGAGCGTCGTCGTCTTCTTCCACAGCTGGCTCCGTTGCCGCTCGTCATTGCAGCGTAAAATTTCGCATCGTTCCAGCTTAGAATACAACATATTACGTGGGGGTGCCTGAAAAGGCTTTCACATATTACTAGCTCATACATAACCGCACATCCATTCATGTTAAATGGGCAGTGGGGGGCATGGCTTGCGGACAAAGGAAAGGAGAGCCTAGTGGTTCTGTTGGAACAAGTCCAGCGAGCGACTCGTGCTAGTGCAGCCCCGTACTAAGGACCCAACCACGCTCGCCTACTTTTCGTTTAGAAAAGCGTAGAATTTTGCTTCTCTCGCGTGGCGACAGCTTCAAACTAATTCATTTCCCTGTCTTTTTTATCTTCACCTCTTCTACCCCACACAATATCCCTCATACTGTCCCTACTGTGGATCAAATCCCCCAGTATATCATTGCAGCTGGGAGTGCCCACACCCTCCGTGTCCCTCCCTTATTCCATCACCTTCCTCCTGGGAGAGTGAGCTGCCAACTTAGACCCGCAAGAGCAGTGACGGCCGATCCGGAGCGCACGCGGAGTGGCGCTGTGGGCCTGAACTAGGGGCTCCACTCTGCGAGGAAGTCACCCCACCTCATTAGAAATATCACAAACAAGTGAGGCAGTGCCGCCTCCTCCGTCTCTTCTACCGCCAGCCTCTGCTCGCGCTTGAAAGACCGCACTGCTCAGCTCGAACCTGAGAGCACAACGCTGGGCCGTCCAGCGAGCCGAGGAAGCCTCTTCGAGACAAGGTCTTGGAACCGCGTCCACGGCGGTTGCCCAGACCCACTATATAGACGCCGGGCTCAAACCTTACTGATTTGAAAATAAAGGTTACGCCCTCTTTCTATCTTCTTTTCCTTCGTCGTAATGCGGAGGCCGTGTTTACGGGGGTATGAGCCATTCATTGTCTTACGTGACGGATAAATTAATTTTGAAGCAATTTAATCTTGAAGAATCGCAAGCGGCAATGCCGGGCGGATGCTGCTAACCCCGCCACCGAGCAAACTTGCGACATTGAACGCAAGCGACCACGGCGGACTGCTAGCATACTGTCACTGACGAGCCTCTCTCCGTCGCAGCGGAACGTGCGTGTAACTTCATTAACAAACACAAAGGCGTCACTCGTCAAACCAATCCAACCAATTGTGAAAGGATTGCAGTGACAGCATCTCCAGTGGAGGGCCTTGCGCCCAATATGCGTAGCTTTGCATTAGTGGTTCAGCACGTTCCTTCCCAGCTACAACTATCAGAAGATCACAAGTTGCGTGGCATGCACCCCTGAGGAAGAAGGTGCCTACCGCAAGCGTCAGTGAGAGTTTGCTCGTGAACGGGCTCGCCGTCACAGGCAAGCCTCGCGCGCAAAAAAAGCACTTGGAGAACCGCAAAATCAAAAACCACTCCTAAAGCATGCTCACCACGCGAAGCATACAAAGCGAAAATGAGATGAAAGACTGGTGAAACAAATGATTTACAATATAGACTGCTTGCGAAGTCTGACTTGCATGGTGTAACACTCGGGGTAACTAACACAGCTTCGCTGTTCAGCCATCTTCATGGACTGGAAGGCGCGGTGACATTTTTTTGGAGGGGGGCGTGTTTTTCATCCTAACCCAACCAGATCGCCCCCGGTGACGCCATTTCGTATATTTCATATAAGGACTACGAAATATCTCATAATTCGTAATGCTTATATGGCCTTAGGTAACTTTATTCAAACTCGGTGACCCTTCAGTAGTTAGCAGTTAGATTATTATTAAGCGTGGTAGTATTAATATTTTACTTCATTGTAGCCTGTTCGAATACCCAGTCATCTTCACTCTAAAAACTAGGGATTGTATCGCAGGAGGGAAGCGGCCGCTTTACTGTTCAAAGCGTTGTTTTACTCTCGCAAAATGTTGAGTGGCGTGAAATGCATTGTTCACTCCGTCAGCAAGGAGAGAGCGAAATGTGCTTTTCACTCTGCCCTTCTGGGAGACAGTAGAATGCCCGTTCTACTCTTGCGGAAGTAGAGAACGAAAGTAGCGTAAGCTTCTGCTTCAACTGTAGAAGGCTGGCCCCGAACATGGCGATCTATCACTTGCGCACGTTGAGCAAAGAACATAGCGTTGTCCTTATAAGTGAACTTGAAGTCACAGTTCAAGTGAACGCGGAGCGAGCGCTCTACTTTTTCACTCGGAGTTCCTCCACCGCGCGCGCGCTCAACATCGCGGTACAGCACAGCACCAGAGAAAGGTGATCCGTCCAGCGACCAGCAACGAAGGCCATGCAATGTAGATAGTATGTCAGCCATCTCGCGTCGCCGCGAAAACACGACAGTCGTTCGTCATTCAATGGATATAACAACAAATCCTCCGCGGTAAGTGAATCGTAACCTAGGCGCATATTCTGCGTATGTGACATGCTATCGTCAGACAGTCGTCACGGCGCTTAGCCGATGTGATTGACAACGGACTAGGCAACCGTGCTGTCTCTCGATGTCAACCGAAAAAGCCAGTCGTCGCGACAACTGCATGTGATCTTATCACTGGACGCTATCCGTAAGAGCTCTGAAAATGACAAACGTTGCCAGAACCATGGTATGTTCAATAAGACGTAAGGCGAGATTACGCTTTAAATGGTTTGTTCACCAGCCCATGCTTCCGAGCCTATGCGGAGCAAGCTTAGCGTGCGGTTTGTTTCTTTGAATTTATTCAGTTTGGTAGCTTACTTTGTACGGAACGTTGTTGAAATAAGGAGTCGCATAACAGAAAGCGTCATTTTGCTGGCGGCATGCTTTCGTTACAAATAAGCCGCTTGCTTGACGGTGTCTCGCTCATATGTAATCTGCGTCCACTGAAGTTACGGACAGCGCCAGTGCTTGTTACAAACTTTGCCGCAGGCATTCAGCTGCATGCTGCAGGAGATCAGTTGGGCGCGTTAGTTAGAACTTACTGAAAACGCATGAGGCATTCATGTTTTATGCTGAAATAAGTATAAACCCCATATAAGCGATCTTTCGTGCGACAACTACAAGCGGTGCGATAGAGAAGGCTGTCACGTTCGCTCGTCGCCTACAATTCGTACTCTGTGTGAGCGACGATGTTGAGCGAGGTCTCCCCGGTGTTGCCGGTATGAGGGCTGTAAATACGCGTTGAAACTAGCGTAACGCGTGCTTTAGTAATTTAACTTGATCTGTTTTGCTGTAAACTGTAAAACAAAATATTTCAGAAGGTCTTGTAGCAATTTCTTGTCCTTGCACGTATAAAAATTCAATCGTTTGCTCGTTCCGCGAGACAATCGGTAGTATTTGAGCGATGTTCCGGCTTCTTGCTATTGGGTAGCCGCCCATGGCACTTCTAGGCGATGAGCGACGAATTCTGTATTTTCAGAACCGAGCGATCTTTTCAAGCGAGGGCCAGTTTTGTCGCTTGAAGCCGATCTTATAGGGTTCACCGGTAAGGCGGAACTGTTTTTCCTCATCTCTTGGAATCGTGTGATTATATGTCTGATTTTATGTCTCCTGTTGCTGTTTTAGAGCACAGTGCGAATCTAAAAGGGTGTGTATGTGTACTATTAGATTCGTCGGACGATCCTGCCGCTGCCACCATTTGAAGGAGTTGAAGATCGTAGAGAGGAAATCGGTGAACAGGATTTATTTACATTATTTACATCTTAGACAAGACATACATCGACAGTCTAGCACGACTCCCAAATGTAGCCCGCAAGACTAACATACAGCAAACAGCTTACAAGCACACAGCTCCCGAGTACATTTCTAGCACGAATACGAGCACTCAGCTCACTAGTACATCTCGAGCACGACAACGAGCACACAACAAGCACACTCTAGTAGCCGGCTAACGCTGCTTTTAAGCGTTTGATCCCCCCTTGTGTCCAACCGGACGGAAACGTTCCTCCAGTCATCGTTCGACGTCACCGTTCGACGTCACCGTAGACCAGCCCTTTTGGAGGAGGATGAGGGCTAACATACACGTGCCACACACACACACTGGTGTAAACGTCCGGAGCCGACGTCAGAGGGGCTTCGTAGAACTCTGCTCCGTCCCGGGTGGCACGCCGGGTGGCATATTGTCTGTTGTCTCAAAAAGCTCATGGGGATGTTCCGCCAATTACCTCCCTTCGAGAACTCCCCTGAGCTGACCCCGCGCCACGTGGCTGCCGGTTATCCGCAGTTCTCTTAAGTGCGCCCATCCGGTTGGATTGGAACACGTGCAGCGGGCTGAAATAGCTGGCACGTTGCCACCCCGTCCGGCCATTCCTAACAGCTCCTCCATGGCCCGGAAAATCTCGCCTGGCCAGTGCTAGCAACCGCTGGGCAGGAAGAGAATGGCTGGCGAGCAAGACGATGGCTTCGCTCTCTGCAAGCCCTGCGTACTTGGAATGCCTTCAACCATCTCACAACTGGCACAGAAGAGTCGATCCCGGCAACACAATACCGCTCAGCGTTCAAACACCCGGAATTAGCTGTTAACCCACCGGGCTTCCTATCAAAATTTCAATGCAAGTCACTCAACTGGGAAACCCCAAATTTTCCCCGAAATTTTGTGCCGCCAAAGCGAGCGTTCACGTTCCTCTTGAGTTCAACCAAACCCGACCATCGCGCTGCACAAGAGTTTACGCAGAATTAAACTGAAGGCTCTTAACCACCAATACCCAAACATAACTTAAGCAGCCTAAGTTCACGAACAGCCTGTTCTTATCCTATCACAGTGGCGTACTTATCTCAGGTACTGTTGCCAGTGAACCGTCTGGCCAACTGCACAGGTACGCAATCACAAACGCGCTAGCTTTGTGGTCTCTATTCAGAACACGTACTTGTGTCATACACAAAGATTTTATCACGCTTTCTCACATTTGTTCCTTTAGTCCACACCGGACACGCCCCTTAAATGGATAACCAAACTTGCGTAACTAACGCAACAAAGAGGAACCTCTAAACAAATGTGTCTTCGAATACCTAACTCTCTACACGCTAACTACAGAAGTCAGAATACGGCTGCCCTCAATACACACGAGCAACCCAGTCATAAACCGTCTGCTTCCTTCCGTCCGCACACGTGCGTTACGATAGGCCTCTCAACGATAATCTTGACGCTTCAGGTTACTCACACACAAAAAAAGAAAGCCTATGTACTCATTAATTAACACTCGCGAGACTACATGTTTACATAAAACACCTCTTTCAAACCTCGGAGCTTCTCGAACGAAAACAAACAAAGCTCATGCCTTACTCACTGAAAGAAATCCCAGTCTCAAATCACAAAAATTTCAAATGCTAAAAAATAAAGAAAAACACGTTTCACTTCTACAGAAGCTCTTTTGGCCTCCCGTGCCAAACGTTTACGTCTGACTCAAACTTTGAGCCGTACTCGAGGTGGTCACCGTTCAAAAGCTATTTTGGCTACCCAGGAACAACAAAAGGGCTGAGTCACTATCAGCTCCCCCAAGGCATCAGGGTCCCCTGCCAATTTGCGTCCTGGCGCCCCGCTTTCATCATGACCTCGATTGACCGCGTCGCTACTCCGCACCTGGTCTCGTATTGCCACCTTGCGCTTCTTGTAATACACGCTGAGCTTCGAAAAGAACGATGGAACGACAAGGAATTTAACTGCCCCGTGCTTTTTGTCCGCGTTTGTGCAGAACATGCTTCTCGGTTTCCTTTTGACCTGTGGCTCGAACGTTTATGATGCGTCAACATCGTCAGTGACGACCGCACCTTTCTTTTCCTCGTGCCCCGCCCTTTTGGGTCTCTCGCCGTCTTTGGCGGCGCTACATTAGTCACCGCATTCCTATCTTTAGTGCGCTTCTTTCTGCGGCGTTTTTTCTGTGCATTCTCTTTCATGTCGCTCTCTCGCGCCTCGTGCTGGTCGTTACACATATCCTCGGCCCGGATCGGTGTCTTACCCGCACAGTCTGAGTGATTAACGAGATCACCCCTCTCTTGGCTACCTAGACTGGCGGAGAGCCGCACCGATCCCTGAACAATGCAGTTGTTCTCTCTTGAGCTACGCAGCTCGCAATCCCGAGAGCTGCCCTCAACTGCATCGCCCAGCTCGCACTTCACTTCGGCACGCAGATCTGGCTCGACATGAGTGCTCGTGTCTATCGGGTCAGCAGTACTCTTTACTTCGCTAGCAACCTCGCTAACATTACAAGGGACGCACACGCGCGGTAACTGTGCCAATTTGTTCGCAGCTGGACTAGCTGTCTCTACAGTCGTCTGTTGGCACAGCACCTCGTCGCTCTCACTCTGGCCTTTAATGGCCTCTGCTGCCACTAAGGCATTGTTAGCTGCTAGCACTTCGAGTTCACTTATGAACGTGCTGCTAATCTCGCAGGTGCTGCTACTTCTCTCGGCTTTTCAGCAAAATCTGCTATCTACTTCCTCCCACTTTCGCTGCGTCCAGCCTACAGATTTCTCAAGCCGCTGTTGATTTTGCTCGATTAATTGCTCAAAACCTTCAATCTCAATAATCAGTGCATCAATGTACTGCCTCGTAACTTCGGTTAGGCCTTCTTCTTGTGAAATACGTTCTAGTTTCTGCCTAGTTTCTTCCTGTTTTTGCCTAAATTCATGCTGTTCTTGCCTAATTGCTTCCTGTTCCCGTTTTTTACTTAGAATTCGGTTACCCATTTGTTCTATGAATTTCGAATCATTGTTACTTTCTAGAATTGCCTTACGAATTTCTGCTTCCGTCAAGTCCTCCTCTACGTCCACCTCGACCTCCTCACTCAACCACAACAGGACAGCTCTCGTTAAACACAATAGGACCATGGTGGCTACTTTAAGCTTTCGCTCTGCTGTCCCACAATACTTGCTGCGATACCCACGCAAATCAGAATACAAGTAAAAGATCCCAGCGAATCAAATTCAAAAACACAGAGAAATTGAAGCCTGGTAAATCTTACAGCCAAAACCAAACGCTTACCCACTGAAGCAGCGCATATATCACCAGTCCTTCTCCGCCGTACCCAGTCAGTTGGAAGAGGTGGTCAATCCCATATCGCCTATAACTTGATCAGGATACCGGTCGGTCACCATGTGCCAACGTCCGTTAGCTGGCGTAGCTGTCTCCGAGTCGTAGGCCGATTTAGGAGCCTTAAGCCGATTCCACCGCTGTCAACCAGATATTGGATTCATCGGACGATCTCGCCGCTGCCACCATTTGAAGGAGTTGAAGGTCGTAGAGAGGAACTCGGTGAACAGGATTTATTTACATTATATACATCTTAGACAAGACATACATCGACAGTCTAGCGTGACTCCCAAATGAAGCCCGTAAGACTACCATACAGCAAACAGCTTAAGAGCACACAGCTCACGAGTACATTTCTACCACAACAACGGGCACTCGGCTGACTAGTACATCTCGAGCACGACAACGAGCACGGAACGAGCACGCTCTAGCAGCCGGCAAACGCTGCTTATAAGCACTTGATCCCCCCTTGTGTCCAAGCGGACGGAAACGTTCCTCCAGTCATCGTTCGACGTCACCGCTCGACGTCACCGTAGACCAGCCCTTTTGGAGGAGGATGAGGGCTCACATACACGTGCCGCAAACACACACTGGTGTAAAGGTCCGGAGCCGACGTCAGAGGGGCTTCGTAGAACTCTGCTCCGTCCCGGGTGGCACGCCGGGTGGCACATTGTATGTTGTCTCAAAAAGCTCATGGGGAGGTTCCGCCAATTACCTCCCCTCGAGAACTCCCCTGAGCTGACCCCGCGCAACGTGGCTGCCGGTTATCCGCAGTTCTCTGAAGTGCGCCACGTCCGGTTGGATTGGAACACGTGCAGCGGGCTGAAATAGCTGGCACGTTGCCACCCCGTCCGGCCAGCACGTACTCGGTGAATCGTCGAGCAGTGAGTTATGCATCGGCAAGAATATAACGGCTGCTGTATGGAATCACAATTGCGGGGGGCTTTGCATACACTTATTATTTTGGACATGCCTGTTCACTTGCTGATATGAGCTGGCGTTTCAGAGTCGTATCATATAAAGAGCTAAATCACCCTTCCTCTCAGGGGTAACAAGCGTAATGTGTGCATCTTGCTACTGCATGGCAGATGAAAACGTGCTTGTCACTTTCACATTTTTAGTTGACAAATGAAGTATCAAAATAAAACGTTGTTTTTATTCCGTGTTACCAGTCGTCTGCCGTGCACAAATCAAAGAGTTGGTCTAATAAACTAATAACTACGGTCTAACTGCAACTTTTACATGCCTTCAGGAATGTAAAATGGTAGATTTCAAACTGCAGCCGTAGCGGAGTCTTTTAAAAATGACCTCGATTGTGCACCTCACAGATGAAAATAAGTTCATGCTTTTTAGTAAGCTTAGATTAAGGCCGCAGTGAACTTTCTTGTTAGTATTGAAATCTGGATAAGCTAGCCATAACAAGCCTTGTTGCCCTTTCTTATCGACACATCCAGTCACATCCATTGAACTGGAGGACCATATTGTCATGTCTACTGAGTGTTATGTTTGCATATATAATCCTCAAATTATGGCTTGAGCAGTGGCACAACCAAAGGTGGTGCGGGGGGCACACTGGGCACGTGCTTAGGATGTGTCACAAGGGGTGTTGGCGACACACCAAACTAATGACAGGCTCATGACATCTGATAATGGTCAATATTCTATTTATTGGTAGGATGATTTTAGCATTAGTGCTGAACAAGGATGAACTGTTGGATATTTCTTTTTTGTTTAAATCTAAATATTGAATTTAGTTTAAGAGTTGGCTGTTGGATTCCTTTATATGTTTCGCATGCATTTCAGTAGGAAGACTAATAGCTAAGACTTTCTTTTGGTGCCATCACCTTACTTTTTGACTGTCTTGACATTGTTTTACAGGAAACCACCCTATTGCAAAACCCAGTGCCACTGGTACCGAGTGCGCCGGAATATGGGCCCAGTGCAGCGCGCTGGATGCGGGGCACTGGGCAGGCGCAGCGTACTGGGAGGCGCTGGCTACTGGTGCGAAAAACAGCTCTAGCCCGTTCAATTGGACTACCGACCAATTTATAAGGACTCAGTTTTTTATGGCACGACGAAAAGCTCACCCTCGGTAGTGTTTGCATTTGCAGCGGTTATTTCCAAAAGCACGGGGCCATTTTATAAGCAGAACTATTTTATCTGAGCACCCTCTAAAAAAAAGTCTCTCCACCAGCAACACTGAGAAGTGAGAGCAATGCCGATAGCTTGCCTCGCAACTTGTGAAAGTCGCCCATCGTTCTGCTTCCATAGAAAAGAGTGCAATTGTGGTTACCCACCTTACAGTGACTTTTTCAACCACTTTTGAAAATATAAAGCTAGTACAATAAGTTTGCGTTGTTGTACAGACCTTTCTAATATTTCTATCGCGTTCTCCTCCAAGTACACGCCTACATCATAGCTGGGTGCCCGCTCATAGCTGGGTGTTTTCTTACTCACTGCAAATGAAGGCAGATGTACACATCGGGGGTTTAAAAAGCATAATAGAAAAAGGTGTAGGCTGAATTTCAATCCTAATAAGAATGGATCAGCATACGCTTGTGGAAAGTGACGTGCCATGTCACTTATGCATCTTCACTTTTTTGCCGCGTGAGACAACAAAAGTAACGTTTTGCGAATTTTAGCTAATAAATAACAATATAAATTCAATTTCAATAAGAAAAACATGGCTTTTTTTAGCCAATACAATAGAAAATCTCAATTTGGGTTCTGTGTGGTTTGAGTCATTTTGAACACTTCAAAACCTCACAGTAAATCTCGCTATTAGTGAGTTATCTACGAAGCATTATTTCCTTGGAGATTTCTGTGTAGATCAAAGTAAAGAAAGTAAAGACTTCGTGTGGCCATGAACCCGGCATGCCTTTTCCAGCTGCGGTGAATTGGCTGCCTGCCAATGCGATGACCGCTGTTTGGTTACAAGGTTTTTGTGTCGCCAAAAGGATAGACAGTTGGGCGAGTTGGTACGGTAACATGATTTTGGCTTCTAGCGCGAAGTGAAACAGGGACACAGAAAGGAGCAGACAGGACGAGCGCTATCTGTGTCCCTGTTTCACTTCGCGCTAGAAGCCAAAATTTTGTGTAGCCGCAAAGCACAAGTCAGCCGTGCCACTACTTTCGACACCAGGTGCTGCCTTCTTGTGAGGACTGCGGGGTACGGAATAAAGTGGCTGCACTTGCAGTGATTGTTCTTATATTGTGTGTTTAGACGTGTTCTGCCACATCTGCCGAGGTGTTTGCTTTAGACGTGTTCTTACTGCATCTACTGAACGGAACGTAATAAAGTCATTCGTCTGAGCAGGACGAAGCCGTCATTGGCTGCGCCAAGAACCAGCGAATGATTGGAAGCTGCTTGTGCAAGAGCCTTATAATCGGCGTTCACGAAGGCACAATAAGTTTGTGTGGAGGGCATTGGCTGTGCACACAAGGTTCCTGTGGCACCTAAGAAAGAACGCTGTAGAATAGCGGCTTTAAATAGAAAAGACTTCGTGTCCAGAAAGCTTGATCAGGTAGATATTCATTTTCTTGTCGTGAACTACTTGATAGAGTGTGCGTCTTGCTTTCCTGCACTGCGGGCCTGCGGTGAAAGCATAACAGTGCCGTTTAGGACATTGCAGCTGTCTTTATTTTGAGTCTGCTCGGTTCCATTACTAAACGGAAAGCCGACGGATGTCAACAGATACCCAAAACTGCATTTTGTATACGAAAGAAATCAAGCAAGATGATTTTGGGTGCATGTGTTGACTTTGTAACTTGCGCAGCGATTGCTCTGTTACGGCAAATCAACAAGATTGCAACGAACAAGACGGTTTTTGTGCCCTGTCCTTTTCATGCACATCAATGAGCCACATTCAAGTACTTGTGACTGCAAAAAGAGAAAGTAGCATATGACTAGTGTGCACAGAAAGGGTGTTGTGCATGCGTCAATACCACATGATCTCTCTTTGCTTTTTTTTCACACAGCGTGTGGGGGCTTGAACTGCAGGGATTGTGCGATGCTAACTCAGACACGCACGAGAAGCCTAATCATTCATTACCAACAGATCTGGTGCACCCTTCAGCGACGCCATACATGGATATGCAAATAATGTGTTCACTATAGACTGCGAGAGAGAAAACAATAAAGTTCCAGCATATGGCTGCTCACGCAATATAATATGTGATGCTTCGATCTCGTGCAATCAGCACTGGCCCACTAATTGGTTATGTTGCTGAGTGTGTCCGTTATCAGAATGAAGTGCTGCTCATTCTTGCTTCATGTCGAAGTCTTACGTAAACACACATGAGCAAGAGCTTTTCCTGAAGCTGCATGACGCTTGCCAAATAAAAAAACTATCTGTATTGTAGTCGTATAGATTGCGGTATGCTAAAATCACACGGCGATCGAGATGACAAGGAAGGGTAAAAACTCGGATGCATGTATGATACTAGCGCAGGGCACAAATGCTCATCTTCAAAGAAACAAGGTACACCCTACTAGATGTGGTCTATGGGTTTATTAACCAGTTGCTTTCACCCAGAAAGATAACGTACACGTGACGCCTCCTGTAGAAAGGATCTTCCGCATCCACGGTTAAAGCCGTGGGTGGTGACGCTGGCTAAGACTACCAGGTTTAGATCTGGAAGATAAGCATAGCTACCCCAGAACATGAATGGATGACGGCGGCGCGGTATCTCAATTGGTAGGAGCATCGCACGTGTAATGCAGAGACATGGGCTGGTGCTTCACCCGCGGCCAGTTCGTTTTTCATCCACTTTAATTTCCAATATTTATCTTGTCATTACTTCTGTTATTAAGTAAAAGCAATTTCCCCTCTTTTTTCCTTGGTGTCTTTGTTTCTTGGTTTCTTATGATACGACTACTAAGAACGCGGCCCTTGGTTTCCTTTCCTCCAGCTGCAGCCTAGTTTTTTTGCGAAAAATTTTGAAGCTCAATGGAATGCAATTTCAATATACCTAAGTGTTGATTTTACAGACTTCATCATGCCGAGGTCTAACTGTATGTGTCTGTGTTGTGGGGAAATAAAGTGAGTTCTCTGTCGAAAGGGTTAAATTTAGTTTGCATCCAATAAGTTTCTCCAAACACACCATGTAAAGTTATGATTTTATTTTATTGAAACTAAAATGCACTTGAACTCCATTATAACGAAGTTGTAGAAGTATTTTGTTATATTCATGACTTGGGTATACTGAATATTGCCCGTTACTGCAGTGTATGCGCAGTGCCGTGCACAACTTTAAACATACTAAGGAGAATATGGCTCTACGGCTCACCGATCTGCTACGCGGTAGTGTATGCGATCGAAATTCAATAAAACAACAGCAAGAGACTCTATGCGGGCAACACGAAACTTTTTAGGACCTGGCGTGGCAGCCGTTACGACAGCGTACTTATGGTCCAATGTTATGGCCTTTTTCTTCCGCTTTCCACTTGCCTTGCTCATGTTGTCGTAAAACTGACGAAACAACGATGTGGTCGAAGTGCCAAGCTAGGAAGTTGCGATATGAACGACATCCATCACATTGGAGCAGCAGGTGGCCCGCAACATGATGTGCCGACTATGTAGCTGGTGCAGTATTTTTGGGCGACCTCAATGACGTTCAGAGACAGTTTCACTTTCAAGATTTCGTGAAGCTGTCAAAGTATATGGCGAGCAGAGCTTGGCCCAGCGCCAGAAATCAGGACGTAGGAGTGGATGTTTTCGACCCGTGAAAGCGAAAGTATCTGATCTGCCGATCTCTCGCGGTCCCGTGGCAGCCGCGGCTCTACTGTGTGAGCGCACCAGATTGGCTTGGCCGGCTTGTGCTGGTTCTACGTAATAGCGGAGGTCACGCCTAGCTGCATCAGTACAACATGACGCAGCACAGTGAGAGAGAAGTGGAGGCACTGGTTTCAAGCAGGCCATGCACAAGCATCTTCATTATTATGTGGCGCGGTGCAGCTGGGCGTGTCCTCCAAGATTGCGCATTGAGAGGATCCCCTTAGCTCTGCCAGCTGGTAAAGGCGGGCAATATGATGAGAAATTGGCACTACTTGCACGTGGCTACACGCAACGGTGAGAAATACCAGTGTTTCTTGGCGGTGTATTCGGCAGAGAAAATGATTAGCTGCCACGCTGAACGATCGAGAACCCGGCGGAAAGCAATACGCTTGGTCTGCAAGGGTTGGTATTTTTTGGCTTCGAAGATGACGCTAGTTCGTTATATTCATTGGTAGAGATATATTACTTCATTAAAAATGAAGGTATATTTACATGGATCTCTGTGGGTATTTCAAGGGGAATTGCATTTACTTTGATGTATTCCGTCTCGTCATGACAAGGTTGAAGTGTATACAATAGAATCAACGTGATACAATGACACCTAATATGAATTTCAGGGTGATAGATTTTTTCAAAAGTCCCAGCCCGCTTTGACTAGCCTACAGCATGCAAGATTTCTAATGTTCCGAATCACTTTTCGCGCCGCGATGGATGACAAAAACAAATTATTTTATTTATCTATTTGTATTACCCTTATGCCCATGGGCATTGCAGAGGGGAGTGGTATGAACAGTTTCTAAAGGTTACAAGAATGAAGTATGTTACAAAAATAAAGAGGAAATAATCATTGGTGATATCATATAGTGTTCGCTAAGGTACAGCCGCGGCCACGTCTGTGTAGAGCGCGCGAGCAGACGGCCTCGCTCTGCGGGGCGACACCGTGCGGCAGTTGCGGGATTTGACGCACTGCGACCAGGAGCATGCGCGGCCTAATAGACATGCAGGTCGGCGCACGCTGCTTTATACCAGAAATTATGTTGGTGAGCGCACGTGTTTTGCCGGTTGTGCGCATTACCCGAGGGCGCCATCTTACTACGCGCGATGACAAGGGAATTGCGCACGTGGGTGATAGCGTGTGCGATTCTGTCAGGGCACTTGATATGAAAAACTATGTCTTCACTAATCACAGATAATGTTATCGACCAATGAAATGACAACATCGCATGCGTGCTGCCTATATTAGACATAGAAGTCAAACCTTTTCGCAGAATTTATTCGCAATGGCTCCCCGACTCACAGCGGATGAGCGACGCGCAATTGCTAATATGGGGCGCACAATGACGCCGTTGTTGGCGTTATCATTTTTTCGTATCACCACGTAGTCGGAACAGCCAGAAAGCACGAATAGTTTGTTGTGAGAGTCGGGTGCGTGTTATCAGCTGAAACGCGTAATCTTTTGGCATGGAGATACCGAGAGTGCCCCGAGGAAGCGCACATATTCGGTTAAACAACGGCCCTTTTCAACGTTGCCACTCGTGCAATGCAGGTCTGCATGTAAATTAGGCCGCGCATGCTCCTGGGCACAGTATGTCAGACCCCGCAACTGCCGCACGGTGTCGCCCCGCAGAGCAAGGCCGTCTGCTCGCGCGCTCTACACAGCCGTGGCCGCGGCTGTACAAGTGAAAGGAACATAAAGTCAAGTTAGGAAGGCTCGACAGTAATAATGTTTGGCGAGTACAAAATAGCTGCTACTTATACAGTATTACCTAGTTCTAGTTTAAAGGCATCGTTATCTGTACTAGTACCGATGTCTGGAGGAAGGTGGTTCCATTCCCGTGATGTTCGGGAAAGAAATGACTGCAGAAAACTGTTGGTGTCACACGATACAAACCCTACTTTGACGGAATGGTCAATGTGATGAGAGACATAGATTGGTGGCGTAATTAAATCATATCGCAGCACAGGGTGATAGTATATTTATGAAGCAGAGCTAAGTCATCTGAGTCGTCTGTCGACAACTGCTGGCATCTGCTGGCCTCAAGTGCAAGTGAAGCTTCTTTAAATGGCTCCAAAAAAGGTGATCTGATCCTTCGGCATATCCTTGTTGATCGCTTCAGTGGTAGCAGGATCCCTTCTTTCAAGCAGCACTTTCATATCTTCAGACTGGCGGAATAAGGATCTGAGCATCGCAAGGTTCGAGTACCATTGTGCAGGAACAACCTCTAACACTCCGCTGCTGAGCAGGCTGGCTAATCCACTTTGTCTGAGGCCCCCGTGCAGCTTTAGCACAAGACACTGGCTGTTGTGAGGCCGTGAGAGCGGCCAGGCTGGTGCACTGGTGTCATTCCTGTTGCCAGGGCAACCTATGTAGCTCCGCCTTGACTGCTCCACTCCCCCCCCCCCAAAAGAAGCCTTTCTTTTTTGCAGTATCGAAGAACTTGTCGGCCTTTATTCAAGCATATTGCAACTTTATTTATAGCTGAAAATTATTCGTGACCTAGTCTAGCCAAATCAGCAAGATTGGTGGCATTCGCTTATATGGGTAGCCTTATCTCGGTTTTCCACGCCTTCCATCATCTTCGGTCTTCGATGGCAATTGAAGCTTATCGACCTTTTAATCGGTCACATTGCACGATACGAAGTAGTTTCGCCGCCGCAAAGAAAAGTGAATGACTCCCGTGCATAAATGATGTCCTTATTACCATCAGGCAGCAACTAGGGCGCAGCAATAAAAAAAATACAAGATATCGAGGCAGATGTTGAAATGTCGGCGTCAGAAGAAGTGAAGTACACAGGTGGCTGCAGCGAAAGTGTACGTGAAAGAAATGTACCTGTGATTCTAATTCATACCAATCAACCGGAGTACTCCCTGCCCACCCCGTGACTGCAGTAACAAATCGGGACTCTATTTTATTTCGTTTTCGCGCTCACTTTGGTTGTTTTTATTTCTGCATGGAAAAATACAGTGCTGCGGCTGTCGGAATATCTGATCTCTCATGCTTACAAAGATACCAAGATGGCGATGTTGCGTCAACGAAAAGTTGCACTCGCGCGATCAACAGTGTGATAGCAACGGTCAAAGCGCAATTTCCTTCCCAATCTCAAGGAAAATATAAAAGTGCAACTTTCCCAAATTCTGCTGGGGGTTTCCCAAATATTTCACCGTGAGATAAAGGGAAGTCTAAGGATTGCAGAAACAAATAATATTTAAAAAAAACTGAAATTCTGCGCCAAGTCGGCCATTTCATAACTGCCATAACGCAGTAACGTATTACGCAGCGCAGTACTACTAATGCAATGATGAGGAGTGGTTGAACCAGCAATGTCGATGAACCAAACATTTCGTCAAGAGGACTTGTCTCGGCAGGGCAACAACTGTTCGGGTACTACTACTAACACTTCAAGGCTTCATCTTCCTGGAGCCCTCAACCTAATCAGACTGTTCCACTATAGAATTAGCAACAACGATAATGAAACTTCAGGTGCACCTAGGCGCATCTACCACGAAGTGATAACATTGTAGCAGTATTTTGATGGCAAATGCACTCACTAGGAAATGGTAAGATAAACAATGTACAATTATCAATATTACATCATTGCATGGAGAGCGGCCCCAGCAGCATGCATTGACCTGATTCCTGGCTCTTCTCCTGAGCTACCGATTGCACTGACAACCTCGTCACAGATGTGTTTCCCGTCTAGGGGCAAGCAACGAATTGTTCAATATGGGCATGAAGTCACCGGGGCTGTCATAAAAACAGAACGAAAAAGGCGGGTACTCACTTGATGTACAAGGTACATGTGCTATAAGCTCAGACTCAAATACAAACATTTCTGAACAGATTCAACGTTGCTTTCACGAATATAAACTAGTAAGCAGACATTCCACAAATTCTCAGATGGTAGTCAAGGGGCAGCAGAACGTTTAATTAGGATATGAGAGATACAACACCGCAAATTCAAGTAATCCTATTGACCCTTTTCATGGCAGTCCCGTGGGCGTTGCTATGTTTCATCACGGGGTAACGCGTCCATTGCTTGCCTCAGCTGCCTCCGTTGCCTCTGTGTTTACAATGGACGTACATGACGCCGATGCGGCTCTGCAAACCTGTTTTCGCAGGTATCGCAGATGGTGACTGGGTGGACGACACGCGAAGCTTTGGCCACAGCTTCAGAGCACATGTAAGCACTTTCAGGGCCCATCAAGCTTTGTCCAAACGGTGGTAGCATCGTATACGGTGCGTGTAATAAAGTGGGGCTAAAAATGCATTCCAAGTTGTCTTAACTTTCCGCCGATTTGAATCAGTATCAGTGTGTTTAGCTCTTCGTTCTTTATTTAGCTAATTGTTTAAAGCAGCGGCTTGTCACGTTTCTGACTCAGTAAAGTTCCCTGGGCAATCACTATCCGATTCTTTATTTTCTGCCTGATCGCTTGCGGGTGGGCTCAGTTGCGACAGATTTGTACTTGCTAGGCCCAACGCTTGTAACGTAGATGCTCTGTACGATGTAATAAGTTGTAACAAATGCATGTTATCGCTAGTCACTTGCTTACTGTGTGGACCGTTACGAAATGTTCAGCTTCGAACATTAGTGTGCTGTAGGTGTACACGTGCCATCACCCATGCTTCGGCGCATTGATTCAAGCATGCACCCGTTCACTTATTCCTAATTCGTTGGCGATCGAGTGGGCGTAAGTTTGCGTGTGGGTTGGAACAGATGTGTGTAGATAACGTGCAAGAAACGTGCTATACAACGTGTCTCAGGTAACTTTAGCTAGAGTTTAAAAATATGTGAATGCCACGCAGCTGGTCTGAACCAAGTTAGTGTTGTTTGCCATCGCTTGGAGATACTCAAATTATTTTGTTCATTATGCCTAGTTAGATAATTATCCTTAATAATTATTCAACTTCTCAAATATTATAAGTAGATGAAAAGTGTCATCGACGAAATGGTAGAGCAACATGAAAAACTCCCGAAACTGTTTCTTACCGTGATGACGTGCCACCTGGCAGCCCCACCGGCTAGGCCTAACCAGCGCCGTCTCATCGGAAGTCGATGGCAAACGTTGCGATTTGGTGTGCAGTCGACAAACCACCATGCCAACAAAAGTGCAGGCATAATGACCTGTCATATGCTTCAGTACCAGGACACATGCGGCCGATCGGCCTACATGTTTTTCACATGCACAGCTTTGAAGAATGTCTTGGCTACAATGCGACACAGACACAGCTTACAGTGCAGAAATTCGCGATTCCGGAGAGTTACGTTATTTGATCTATGCTGTAGTCGACTTTTTCTTTTCATTTTAGCTTATGTTGATCATGCATGTGATATTGAGGCTTCTTTAGAAGTCCAGACATTCGGAGTGTGTTAATTCAGACTGTAGCACCGTTTGTGTGACAATGGTAGACTTCCAGTGGGAGGAAACCTGACGTGACAGCGCATCCTTTCTTTAAAAATAGAAGCGGTGCCATACTAACACGCTTCTTGGTGCTATCAGCGTAACTTTTTATACATCCGCATATGCACAGGCAAATGTACGCGCAATAAGTACTCAGTGTTCCATAAAAAGAAACGAAAGGCATACATGACTTTACTGAAACCACTAGCTCTTTGCTGCTTAAGGTTTGTACAGAGGTAGCATTTTGCAGCGTTTCATATATATAACGATTGCAGGGCTCTTTCTCTTGGGTGTACAATAAATTCAAGAAAAACCAATTGATGGACTGAACAGACACCACCGAGGCACTCACCACAAGAATCCCTTTCTTTTCTTCGATTACCATCCTGCCTTCTGGGCCTCTTTTTGTGGCCTGCTGTATAATTTCTTTGGCAAAGTAAAGCTAATGCTCGTCAATGTTGTGCAACCCCTGCACTGGGTAACATTTTGGCAAAATTGTAAATCACGTTGGGACATTGCATCAAATAATACTATTATTTTGATTGTTCAAGCAATGCGAATCCAGAGCACATTGTGTTTTCTAACAGCTGAATGCTCACACCACAGTGCGAACGCACACCTTTCTGCGCCAGCAGCTCCAAAAAGACTAAGCAACGCATAGCCATCATCAGTAAATGTCGCCGTTTCTCCATTCATGCACGCTGCTAATGGGGTCAGACTGGCCAGCTGAGGGCCTTGCGTTTAGGTATGTGGGAATTGTGGTTTTTCGCTTCGAAGCAAATAAGAAGCGAAAAGTTATCCAATTGCAATAATTTCGACGCTAAGTGAATATTTTCGAATCGACGCGAATATTTGGGACCCCTAATACGCAACAGAAAAAATTGAGGGAGTGAAGTACATAATCTTGTTACAATGATCTCTGCTGGCTGTTGTCTCAAGTATATTTTCGGGACCATGAAAAATGTGAGGCAAGGAAAAACCGGCATGAGGCACGAGACTTTTTCATTTTTCAATTTATTCAGACCACTGTGCACTGCTCACGCAGCCTTTCATCCTAGTGCATGTTGCTATGTATAAGCACCAATTGCTCAACATGCCCGGGGAGAAGGTGTTCTCTTCTAGTTGTGACGACATTTCCTATTGACGAGAACAAACTCGCACTAGACCCTTGGGTTGCTGCCACTGGCAGGTATAGCCGAGCTAGCTTCACACAGAGAAAAAAAAAGAGTATCCCATACTCTTTTCGAAGAGCCTGCACTCGCCACGTTTACGACACACTTTGGGGGAGACACGTGAACACTCTTTTGGCGGAGAGTACCGAGACTATCTATGCCGTATATAAGGTGGTTATTTAACTCTTCACGCAAAAGTCATGCACACTCTGTTCTAGCAGTCACCTGCACTCTCTCAAGAGGGTTTCAAGACTACTGCTGAGGGAGTCTGTTAACTAGTTTATATGAGTCAGGCAACTCTACATAACGGGTCACGTGACCCCTGCTGATGGGTTCGGGTAACTATTCTTGATGAGTCTGATGACTGCAGCAGTGTGTGTCACGTAAGCGTCAGTGCGCTTCGCAGAACTCTTGCAAATACAGTAAAGTAACTAATCCATGCAAATTATTCGACTCTTCGCTGGCTGTGTAGCGCTGCTTTTGAAAATGAGTCAAAGACGTTTGCGGACAGTCCAAAGAGACCTCTCAAGATGACTAGTGTGAAAAGACAACTTAGATTAATAAAAAAAAACATAGCAAGCTTGCCAAAAAGCACATGGCCGGTTAGCAACGAAAAGTGGATATTTTATAACTTTTTGTTACTGTCTTTTGGATGTGTCACATGTATCAGTCAACACCGAGTCACTATGAACGCAAGACAGCTATCTTCACTATTAAACTGCAATCAATGGCCAACCCAAGGAAGATGGTCTTAAATAAACATCCAACGTGTACCTTGCAGATGCATATAAATGAGACTGCAATGTCACTCAGAACAATGACACACCTAAAATACTATGTAACTGATGCAAAAGTAGAATTCACTACAGCATAAGTTCCTTCTAATATGTCAAAAGGTTTATCAGTTGAACCTTTCTTACTTTTCTCACAGATGTATATTTATTTAGAAGTTGCACTTTACCCTCCTAATAAGGTAGACGTAACGTATAAAAAGGGCTACATTGACGTAAAACGAACCCATATAATGGGTGCAATAAAGACAATATTCCAACTCAGATTACATAACCTATGCATAATAACATGCTTGCTGAAAGCAACTGTTTGGCAATCGATAATCCGATTTACCAGCAAGAACATCGTTCTCACCTTATGGTGCTCGTGTTGGCACTTTTCCTACGAAACTTGTGTTTCATAGTTTGAGTTGAAAGATGATCTCAAAAACACCCCATTAAAAAGTTGTGCATGAATTTTATTCTTTCATACATTGTGCAACAGTGCATAAAAACTTCATAACGGACAATATTACAAAATGAAATACGAACTTATCAATACTCATTTTATGTATGCTGAAAAACTTATCAATATTTATAGTAATCATTTTAATTATGTTGACATATTTTTTCAAGATAAAATATAGTAGCTGACACTGGCAATTTGAAAAATTGCAATAAGCACTAATACAAAACTGGCCATGTAGCAAACACACTGACAAAATATGTAGCAAAACTAGCTGTATTCTATTATGGCAGAGATAGTGCATGAATGATGAGAACAAGGAAATAACCAGTACAGGTGAAAACTATACCCAGCGACACACACGCAGCTGTAATAATATTTATGCATTGAAGCATAACATAGTAACTGCAACATCAATGCATTTCCACGGACACATTGAAAATATCTCGGAACTGGTGCTGACCAGATAATTGGACCCAAGAGAATGCGTCGTGCGAACTCAGCGACTATAATTGGTACACTGAAATATGCGGCACAAGATAAATAATTTTAAAAAGTGAATTAGCGCAATTACGCTAATTATTCAGTTGAGCCCTTCAATTTCTTGATGTAATGGCCGCCTCATCCAGTAATTTTTTATGCCCCTGTCAAGCGGGCAAGCTGAGTGCACTTACGGGGAGTGCACTTCGGCACCTTGAGTGACTACTTTAGGTAACGCGGTGCAAAACGGAAAAAAAAAGCGCACTCGCCGTAAAAAAATTGCGACACACTAAAATCACGTTTTTTGAAGATGTATAATAATATAAAAAAACCCTCTAAAAAGCGATTGCTTTAGTTGTATTAAAAATAAAAAATAAACAATCTTAATCAATGTTTACTCAACAGAAAACGACAATATTTTTATCGTAAACATGTTACAAGTCAATGCCGGCCAAGTGGAATGCCTACGCAATCCAGAACAATATGGTGACGTGCGACGAGGCGGCATTTGATCGTGCTAGAACAGAATATCAACGAGTTTTGTTCTGATTATTTTGTTAAAAGCTGTTCAACCGCTGGGATAAACTTCTTTGTCCTTTTTCTATGCATTACATTTTGTATCATTGAAACCGCCTGCGACGAGGTTACGCACTCGACCAGCAAAGTGCGTTCCGTGAACGCACTCCGACCACAGTGGACTCTTCTGCAAGTACACTCGGCTTGCAACGATTGGACTTGCGAGAGTGCACTTAAGACCGAGTGCACACTCGATCCGGGTGCGCACTTAACTTGTCTGCTCAAGCAAGGGTTAGAATTGTACTATCTGCCATGGCCAATCTTCAAAAAATTTGGCGCAACTAAAGAACTAACATCCTGTATAATCATAATAGAAAGTATTGACAAGCAAAATTAAAACGCGCGTAGAGCTGCGCCTAAATTTCGCACTATGCAGAATCGTATTCCACGGTGAATGTTTTAATATTTTTTATGTTGATGACCTTCGAATGTTGAGATTATACCAAAGGACGACGAAAAGCATGTGCGATGTGAACACCGTTTGCAAGCGCCCTTCCAACATACATCACTAATGCTAGTGGAACACGAGCAGTGTTGCATCAAATGAAGTCGCTAAGAACGACGTACAACCACCCTCCACAGAACAAGCACGACGCCAGCAGCATTTTAGCCCAACGCACCGGAACACAGCAACAGCGACGCCATAAGTGCCAAAATTTACATACCGCAACCATCTGCGTCGCTTCTTGGGTGATGGTCATCCCATCCACTGATGCCGTGAGGCAGCTAATGTTGGTCATGGTCGACATCCGGGACAGCGGTGTCGGCGAAGGCCGCGACAAACGCTTGTTGCGGAAGACTGCGTTGCCGTGGGCTGCAGTCATCCGCGAAACCGACCCCGAGCAGTGCCTTCCATTCCTCTGAAACGAACGCCATGTCATCTCATCACCGTCAGAGAGGAAAAATCATCAAATAGCTTCCCTCTCTCTCTCTTTTGTTGTTCCGCGAGATAACCTACGAATTTGTTTCGATTGCCTTATCTGCTTTTGCCCACAGGCGTCATTGTTCGGCAGGATATGCAAGAAGCAGCGACGCACATGCATCGTTGCCATGAAAGGGAAACAAACAAAAATGTGGCGAGTTAGTCTTGGGGGTGACGGTTGCAGCCTGGCAGAGCATAAAAGGGGACGAAGAAAGCACAATTTTAATCTTCGCAGTAGTGTTGCCAGGTTTAGCTGTATATGGCCAAAATGGGCTGTAGAAAAAAAATTCTGGCGTCGACTTAGGCGAGTTGGCTATGTGGCCATATTTGGGCTACTGCACATACAGAGATTAATACAAGAATTAGGAAACTATGGCTGCACAAATGCGACTTGGCTTTCTTTGGGCTATAAATGCCGCCCTAATCCACGCTCTAGAGGTGGCTCATGTCCAGGAATACTGGACATTTTTCTTCGGAACTTCACAGCAACGCACAAGTGTAACTCAATGGGAAATGTTTTTTGAAAATTAAATTTCAGAATATCGGCTGAGGGTCAAGAACTTTCAACTGACTACAACAAGAGGGTAGCCCCTACTAACAATGTATGTATTTTGTCACTTAGTCAGAACATTGGTGGTGCGTTAAAGCAGATAAAACAGGTCGGACAGGGGCGGGGAATTCCCACTACAGGAGGAAATCGTTTTGCACCCTCCCGCCAGAGGTCACAATGACTTGAAGAAGCGCCAAATTCAAGCCATAAAGTGGTTTATTACAGTTGGCATTGCGAAGGTAATGGTTATTAATTATGGGGTTTTACATTCCCAAACCCCTTTCTGATTATGAGGCACGTCGTATTGGGGGACTCCGGAGATTTGGACCACCTGGGGTTCTTTAACGTGTACCTAAATATAAGTACACGGGTGTTTTCGCATTTCACCCCCATCGAAATGCGGCCGCCGTGGCCATGGTGGAGTGGTATGCAGCGTGTTAGCACGCGCAGGTTTTTCAGAAGCAGCCGAGACAGAGCAGCCGGTACAGAGTGTTTATGCGTGTGCATGTCTTGAGTGCGCCTGGGTATGGTTGTATGCGTCTGTGCGCTCTGTGTATGATTGTGCAGGATTGTGCCTCCGTATTTGCGTTTGCATGCGCGCGAGTGCGTGTGTGCGTGTTTGAGCGCTCGCGGCGTGTGTGCGCGCGCTTGCTGTGCATGCGTGGCCGCGTGTGAACGGGTACGCGTGCCAACGTGTTTTCGAATTTCAGCATGCATGATTGCGAACAAGTGTGTGTGTGTGTGCGTGTGCGTGTGTGTGTGTGTGTGTGTGCGCGCGCGCGCGCGCGCGCGTGCGTATGACGGATGGAGAGAGAGAACGTGCGTGTGAGGGAGAGTGCGTTTGTGTGCGAGAGAGATAGAAAGTGTGTGTGTGTGTGCGAGGGAGAAAGAGCATGTGTATGTGCGAGGGAGAGAGAGACTATGCGTGTGTGTGTGCGCGTACTTGTGCCTCCATATTTGCATATGCTTGCACGCGAGTGCGTCTATGCGTGTGTGAGCGTTCGCGGTGTGTGTGCATGCCTGCATCTCCGTGTTAGTGCATGTGCGCGTGCGCTTGCGTGCTTGCGGCGCATGCATGGCGGCGTGTGAATGTGCACGTGTGCCACCGTGCGTATTCGTCTTTCAGCATGCATGCCTGGGGACAAAAGTGTGCGTGTTTGTGTGCGCATGGATATAGGTGCGTGCGATGGAGAGAGCGTGTGAGTGCTTGTGAGGAAGAGAGTGTGTGCTCGTGCGAGGGAGAGAGAGTGCGTATGTGTGCGTGCGAGGTTGCTTGTGTGTTTTCGGGTGTGAGTAAACGTTTTCCTTCTTACACCTACTCTTCGAAACAAACGCGGTGTGGAGAGCATTAAAACCCGTGTTTGAATCCTCGAGACAAGAACGAATGACACTGCATTTGTAGCATTATCTCTTTCTTAAAGCTAAACCGACAAAAAAATGCGCCTGTGACGTCAGTATTGCCGCCCTTGGCTGGCACGGCCCCGTAAGAAGCTGCCAAGCAATACAACTTCGTTATCTTGCTTCCGTTGGCGGCAGAGCAATGCCTTGAGAGCAATGACTCGCTAAATCTGCACTATCATTCAATCTTGCATCGTTTCTGTAACCAAGCACGCTTTCGGCAGCGCACGTTCGTTGCTACATGGACATTTCAACTTTAAACGGCTTGCCTTGGGAAAAACAATGTGAATAAATATCGACAGTCATCTGGGCGCAAGGAACATGCTCACGGAGCCGTGCCATAATAATAATATTTGGGGTTTTACGTGCCAAAACCACTTTCTGATTATGAGGCACGCCGTAGTGGAGGACTCCGGAAATTTTGACCACCTGGGGTTCTTTAACGTGCGCCTAAATCTAAGCACACGGGTGTTTTCGCATTTCGCCCCCATCGAAATGCGGCCGCCGTGGCCGGGATTCGATCCCGCGACCTCGTGCTCAGCAGCCCAACACCACAGCCACTGAGCAACCACGGCGGGTAGCCGTGCCATTCATTCATCGCAATATCTCGAAAGGTTGGAAGCGGTCAGGTCGATGTTACCCACGATCTTTTTCCGCGTCAGTTAGGCTTTCAGAGAACGCTTAATTACAAAATATTTGTTCTTAGCTCTTACAGAAGCATGATTAATAAGGATATATTCGCTCATCTACAATATGTCGAAGAGAGGCTCCAGACTGCTAATTTTCTTTAGCCACCCAAAAACAATTACTTAAATGATAACATACATTCGTAAATTGCGCACACAACTGCTCAACTTGCTCCGTATCCGGAGGTCACCATCTGAACACTCGAATGATAACAATAATATCAGGAATATTTATATTGATCTATTCCTTAATATTTGGTGCCGTTAAAGAAGACCGCCTGTATATTCATGGGGCATGCATCTTGCATGAGTAATAGACAAAATCACGCAACAGCAGGTCCCCGGACTGATGTATGTTGACTACATTCTGCCACTAGCGGACAACGCATGCGATTTAGACACTTGCGAATATTTGTGGCAAGGCAGCGACAAACGTAGACCTTAAGTTTAGCACAGAGAAATCGGGACTTCTGATTTTTAAGGAAAGGACGAATAATTACATGGTGTCAATTGAACAGCAAGTCATACGCATAGTCAAACAATGTATAGATTTATGCGTATATACTGGGTGTCCCACGTAACTTGAGCCAAACATTAAAAATATGCAAATACAACGTAGCTGAACAGACTCAAGGCACTGTTGTTTTCCAACGCTTGGAGATACTCAGATAAATTTTTTTATTCGGCTTAATTAAATAACTAGCCCTAATTAATGAATCAACTTCTCAAATACTCTAATTCAGTGAAAAGTGTCAATGAGAAAGTTGTATAGCAACACGAAAACTCATTTGCAGAAGGGTTGAAATCTGGGCCAGTTGGTACATACTTGAACGAAAAAACCAGTCAAAAACACAAAGGACAAGAGGAGAGGTTCACACCACAACGACTGGACTATCAATTGAGGTTTATTAGAGTCGATGTAGTCCCAGCAAGGCCAGCAGAACATGCGCACCTGCATCATCGCTAATCACATAGCATGAAAAGACAAGAAACGCTTCTATCGTGACCGACCTAGAAATTCAAATTCTTTTTCAAGTAAGCGCACCGAGGTTGTACTAACGAAGTCATCACCGCGTTAATACAACCTCGGTGCGCTTACTTTGAAAAGAATTAGAATTTCTAGGTTGGTCACGATAGAAGCGTTTGATGATGGATATTGGTTCTTGGCGCAAGGGCCAGAAATGGCCAAAGAGCGCCATGACATTTGGTGATGGATGGCAATGAGTATCGGTGAATATGTCGGTAATCGAGTAAAAGCTGTAAATGGTGTAAAATATGTACCTATTAAAATAATGTCAATGAAAAGTGAGTCCTATGGTTGTAAAAGTACGTTGAGAACGATACGATACTCAAACATGTTAATTTATAGCAGCACCAGTGCCTCTGCAGAGCCCTTCAGAGCAAGGGCTGCGAGGCATGTGCTCTGTGAGTGATTCCATTGCAGCTACAGCCTCTAGGCAGAGGCTGTGCTACAAATAGCCCGGCCAAATAATGTCTATGGTATTTGTTTCTTCTAAGAATTTGAGAACTAGCTTAAAATTAAATAGAGGTTCATTGCCTAAAAAGAAGACTGGGTGTAAAGGTACATTATGATGGCATAAGAAAGGGAAGAACTTTTTTCTCTGCATTTCTAATAATGGGCACTGAACGAGAACATGAAGGACTGTAAGTCTACTGCCACACCTAGTGCATGTTGGAGGGTCAGTTCCAGCAAGAATATACGAATGAGTGCTATAGGTATGCCCAATTCTTAATCTATAGAGCAGTACTTCCTGGTGTCTTGTCTTTTTCTCAGAGATCCAGTTGCCTATCTTTGGTTTGATTAGGTGCAGTTTGTTGGATACCTGAGTGTCCCATTGCCTTTGCCAATATTTCCGTAGTTTATATTGTAAGAAAGGCTTAAGATCTGTGTAAGGTACAGGTATATTGAGGTCTTCATCACAAAAAGCTACAGATGTAGCCCTTTCGTCAGCAGCTACGTTGCCCTCTAGGCCTCTATGGCCAGGCACCCAACAAAGAACAATTGTTTGGTTCGACATGTAGGCTGAGCATAGAAGGTTGTAGACTTGATTAAGGATAGGGTTGTTGTGTTTTCGTAGATTTGATATCACACTAAGAACGCTTAAAGAATCTGTGAATATGACAGCCTTTATTATACCTGTTTGTTTTATATATTTCACAGCAGAGAGAATCGCGTATGCCTCCGCTGTGAAAATGCTGGTGTTTGGATTTAGTGCACCGGACGTTGAGAATGACGGTCCGAGAGCTGCATAGGCTACACCATAAGTAGACTTTGAAGCGTCTGTATAAAACTCCGTGCAAGAGTACTTCGCCTGGAGTTCGAGGAAATGTGAACGTATGTGTACCTCAGGCGAATGTTTTGTTAATGTGACGAAAGACATATCACATTGGGTATTCTTCCATTCCCAAGGTGGTGCAATATTAGTGGGAGTCATTAGGACTGTTTCTCGATGTTGAATAGCAGTTTCATGAGCCAGTTGTTCTAAGCGCACAGATAGAGGAGGTCGAACAGATGGGTGGTTATGGTAAAGTCTTGCAGAAGATAGGTCGTGTACAGTTGAATGACACGGATGTTCGTTATTCGATTTACATGTAACAAAGTAGGAGAAGGTTAGATACGTTCTGCGCAGATGTAACGACCATTCGTTCGCCTCCACATACAGACTTTCCACAGGACTTGTCCTAAATGCGCCTGTTGCCAGCCGTATGCCTAGATTGTGGACTGGGTCGAGAGTTCTGAGAGCACTATCCGATGCGGATTGGTACACCACAGCTCCATAGTCGAGGCGTGATCGTACAAGGCTCCTATATAGGCTAAGCAAACACCTCCTGTCACTGCCCCAGTTTGTTCGAGAAAGTAGCTTCAGCAGCTTCATTGTCTTCAGGCACTTCGCTTTGAGATATTTCAAATGTGGAATAAAATTAAGTTTTGTGTCCAAGATGATACCTAAAAATTTGTGTTCAATGCTAACCGACAGTCGTTGTCCATTAAGGTGAATAGTGGGTCCTGGTGATATGCCTCTCTTGTTTGAGACGAGAACACATGTGCTTTTCTGAGGGTTAAATTTAAAACCATTTTCTTTTGACCACTCTGAGAGTTGGTTTAGGCCAAGCTGTAGCTGTCTCTCGCAGATGCTAAGATTGCATGATCTAAAAGCTATCTGTACATCGTCTACATAAACCGAGTAAAAGAGTGTGCGAGGTATGGTGGTATATAAGGAGTTCATTTTCACAATAAAGAGCGAACAACTCAGCACTCCACCCTGCGGTACACCTGTCTCTTGTACGAATGATCCTGACTGCACATTGCCAACTCTAACACGAAACGTTCTGTCAGACAGGTAGTTCTCAATAATGGTCAGCAAGTTGCCACGTATACCCATTCCAAAAAGATCCCGAAGGATCCCGAAGCGCCACGTAGTGTCATACGCCTTTTCCATATCAAGGAATACAGATACGACAAGCTGTTTGCGGATAAAGGCTTCACGGATGTACATTTGCATGCGGACAAGCTGGTCTGTCGTCGACCTACCTTCCCTGAAACCGCATTGGTATGGGTCTAATATTTTGTTTGTTTCCAGATAGTGAAGCAAGCGTTTATTCACCATCACCATTCACGCTTTCTTTACTTTGCAGTAGCGGCATGTGTATTTTAACCGTTACAACTTTGTTGTGCTGCGTATTTTGAGCTCCGTCCTGCTTGTGAGTACACCTGTGCTTCGCGGTCGGTAAAGGTCAGGTGGCCCAGTTATTTTCCTGATGAGTTAGAAATAAGTAAACAGCTTCGGTTTTTGTTTTCGCGTCATTAAATTTGTGGGCCTTTAAGCGTATGGTACGCTGCGTGCTGAGATGCATTAGTCACATCCTTCGTATGAAGCGCCTTTTCGCTGTCGCTTGTGACGTAAGGCTGTGGTTGCCTAACCGATGAAGAAACACATCTTGGAAGAGCCATCTTTGCATGTTCCCTATGACACGAAGGCCGGCTCTTTTTACGTGTTCGCATCATGGCTACTGCATCTTGCATTTCAAGAGGCTGGCGTTGGAAGCTATAGGGAGCACCACGGGTGTGCTGACTAAGCCGATAAAATAATTATTGTGACACAATTGCTCCCGAGCAGGAAGTCGCGCGTTCGATACGCCACCGCCATCCGACGCAGGCAGAGTGCAAACGCTCGTTGTTCGGTTGCGCTACAAGAAGCCCGGGTGGCAGAAATTCATCCACAGCGTTCCACTATAAACCGCCTCTCGAAGTTCACGCATTGCTTTGTGACGTAAAGCGCAGTCAGAAATTACTGACATTAAGAAATAATTCAAAAATGCGATTGGCATGGATGCGCGCAAGTCGTATCAATATCTTCATTTCGATTTTGTTGGCAGCGTTGTTTCGAAATCCAGGGTTCCCCGTAAGGTCACAGATTTACGCGCTTGCGGCTTAAGTGGCGCCAGTGACGTAGCCAGGCACTTCACGCGATGCGAAGCTGAGATTAAGCTTTGCGTGCACCTTTAATTTCAGAAGATGACCGCATTTGCGAGAAGGGAGCAGGGCAGAGGATACGCGTGATCCGTGATAATATTCTGGAGCTGTAGGCCAGTCCGCAACCAAGAGCAGAGCACTGCCTGTAAGCGCCGCAGCTGTTCGAGCAGAGTAATTATAAACGGTGTGTCCCAGTTAACTTTAGCCAGAGTTTAGAAATATGCGAATGCCACGTAACCGGCCAGAACCAAGGTCATGCTGTTTGGAGATCCTATTTTTTTTTCATTCCTCCTAATCATATAATAATTTTAATTTATTGATAAACTTCTCGAATATCATAATTAGATTAAAAGTGTCAAAGAAAAAATGCTAGAGCGACATGATAAACTCACGCTACAGCTTTCTGTTGCTCAATACGTGCTACATGGAAGTTTTTCCGAGCGTGAAGGAAGCCCGCAAATGCGCGCAAAATTTGCCGCGCGACTGGCCACCCGGGGCACTTTGCGTGTATTCGCGGGCTTCTTTCACGCTCGGAAAAACACTTCTATGTAGCACGTATTGAGCAACAGGAAGCTGTAGCGTGAGTTTCTCATGTCGCTCTAGAATTTTTTCATTGACACTTTTAATCTAATTATGATATTCGAGAAGTTGCTTAATTAATCAAGACTAATTATATAATTAGGCGGAATGAAAAAAGCAATTTGAGTATCTCCGAGCGACGAGGTGGCATTCGCATATTTCTAATCTCTGGCTAAAGTTAGCTGGGACACCCTGTATACCTTTGGTTTGTACCGACACAGGAGCCCCTCTATCTCAAGCGGTGCTGCAGTCTCATTTAGTATCGAAACTTCTTGGGCAGGAATGTGACCTGATAATCGAGTGCGCGCAGGGAGTGACGTCAGCCTGCTTTCGCTATTCTCTTGGCTCATTTCGCCGCCATTCATTGGACGAACGTACAGGATGACGACATCCACCGAAGTCACTCGTCTCCCGTGCACGCTAATAAATGTTCCCGTAATCGGGTTCCAGCAGAATCGCATCTGCTTTGGTCACGGTTCCAACTGAACGTCGAGTTTACAACGGTTAAAAATTTTTTCCTCCAAACTTTGTCCAAACAACACCAGAATGTGTGAACGCTCGCGTAACTTCATTTTTTTTCCGATGTATATGTATGCCTCAGTCAATTTTCGGTTGGCTTCCGTTAAGCTATATATCTCCACAGGCTAGAATGACTCCAGCAGTGTCTTTTGTTTGGGGGAGGGGGGGGGGGGGGGGATTTCCGCCTTGCGTCCCACACCCGTTTTCATCTCCCGTGGTCGTGTTGGAGAGCGGCGGCGTCATTGTGCAGCCCGCTCTGGCCGCCGCAGTGTCAGCTGCTCTTTCCTTTCCGCGAACGCCTGTTGGCCAGTGCCGTTGTCGGCGTTATTTAACCGACAGGACGAAGCAGCAGCTTTGCTCACCTAATCTGCTGCGTAATTTGCTTGTCTGCCAAATAAGTGTCGGATCGGTGGTAGCGTTCGCAGTGGTGAAGTTGCAGGCTGCGTTAGCCTTGCTGAGCTTCTGCCGACCCTTGATCCGCTTGTCTAAAGCAGAGTGTTTGCAACTCTCGAGCTTTTGTATGCAGGTGTTAAAGCGTTTGACATCGAAAAATCGTCATTTAGGGCCTATACCTTTTTCTTTTTTCTGTTCGAACACCAAGTAGGTACAAATGAAATGTGGCCGCCTTGTCACTGCATCAAACGTAACAGCTAGTATGCAGGGTGTTTCAGCGAACACTTTCAAAAGTGTTTTAAACTTGTCTTGCAAAGCGAAGCGCAGAAGTGGCTCGTAAAAAGGAGACAAGACAGGAAAGACGCTCCTGCGAAGACTGCAAGGCACATCATCTTGAAAAGAATTGTGTGGATGACACCATTTACGAGACATGCGCCGTCAAACTTGAGGTAAATATGCACTGTCGTTCCACTTACTTTCTTAACAAAACATCGTTTTATGCATTGAAGCAGAAAAGTAACTGGAACGCCAGTGCATTTCTCCGCAAAATTCTGGTATAAGTATCTCGAAACTGGTGTCATCCTGAGAATTGGTTCCAAGTGGATCCGCCTCGCGAAGTCCCAGGCTATAATTTGTAAATTGCAATCTCTCCGTAAGGTTAGTAGTTAGAAACTTAATTAGTGAATTCGTGATAAGTAGACGATTATGCATATAAACTTGCTCTACAAGTAATATCCGTCACTTCGAGTAGACCAGCTCGTATAGTAGAATTGTGCTATCTGCCACAGGCAGTATTTAAAAATTTTTGAAAGTGGTCGCTGGAACACCCGGTACAGATCATTGGTGCAAGGTCTTTCCACTGTGAGCAAAGCTTGCTGACGTATGTATATATATATATATGTAGTGGATGGTAAAATGCTGACTGAAAAGATACGTAAAGCAACAATTATATGCACTGTTATTGCTGACACTTCGGTAGGAATGCCTAAAGGAGAGGCGATTACACAAAAAAAAATTACTAGTCATATGCGGTATCAGTTAGAATTCACGATGATGGTACATGTATTTCTTAAATCCCTACTTTGACAGACGTTCTCCAAATGCAGGGAAGGCTGTTGAGACTAGTATTATCAATTCGGGCGATTATTGACGTCGCGAGATCGAATCCCGGCCACGCTGGCCGCATTTCGATGAAGGCGAAATGCAAAAGCACTCGCGTACTTAGATTTAGGTGCACGTTAAAGTACTCCAGGTCTTCAAAAATTTTCCAGAGTCCTTCACTGCGGCGTGCCTAATAATCAGAAGGTGGTTTTGACGCGTAAAACCCCGTAATAATAATAAGAAGAAGAATGTTATTGCAATGTCGTCACCCAAGTGTCCTCTTCGCCGAGCGTCCATGCGTAATGATAATAATAATATAATATAAATAATAATGTTATAATAATATTAATATAGTAATACTTATAATAATAATAAATAGAATATCGTTGTAGATTGCATTTAACGCGTGTTAGAAGCGTTTACTTGAGGGTCCTATGCGATGGAACAGGGGAGCTTTTTTTGTCACACTCCTTGTGATGCACATATTTCGGCTTTGTGCGCATGGTTCGAGTAAGCTCCGAACGGCTCCCTCCTGGCCAGTTGTTCCAATGATGACCCGTTGGTTGGTGTGTGCGCGGTGGGCGCCAAGGAGTGCAAACTGGAGCTTCGGGAGCATGACGACCACGTGGCGGAGTGCATTACGTGGGCGCCCGAGAGCGCCCACCCGCACCTGAGCGGCAACGCCAGTGGAGACAGCAACAGGCGGCCGGCTGGCAGCGGTACTGGCAGGGCGCAGGGCGCGGGACCCTTCCTGGCTCACGGGACAAGACCATCAAACTGTGGGACGTCAGCACAGGCCTGGCCATCTTCACCCTGGTGTGCCAGGACAACTGTGTGCGTGGTGTCAAGTTCCATACCGGCGGCAAGCACCTGCTGAGCTGCTCGAATGACAAGACGTTGCGCGTCTGGGAGCGTTGCTGCAAGGCCCTCGAGGCATACGCACACTTTTGCACCTCGTTTGATTTCCACCGCACGGCGCCGTACGTGGGGACCGCCAAGCGTCGAAGAGACGGTCAAGGTGTGGGAATGCCGCTAATGCCACACACCGCCGCGAGCGTGGCACACTGCTCGCCGAGAAGCCTCGACCGACCGCAGCAGCAGTCCCTCCTGCAGACAAGCCTCGGCAATGACTCAGCTCATTCCTCCCGAGTCTCTCCCGCTGCTCCACTGCACACCAGCATTTTTGCACGCCGACATGTTGTCCCAATGCTGGCGACAACGCCTCCACCACCACCACCACAACCCTCTTCTACACTCTTCTACCCTTCCTGCTCTGGCTTGTTGCACGCCAGCTGTTCACAACCACCACTCCAGATTACTGCTGCTTCTACTGCCTCGACTGCTGCTGTTGCTGCTGTTGCAATGCCGCATTGTTTATACACGTCACTGCCCGACGCACTAAGTGGCTCGGGAGCGCAGGATTTTGCCTACGTTTCAAGTGGACGCCATGTTTGGTGTTGAGGGCACCGTCTGCCCAGAAATTTCCTTTTTTACTTTGTTGTCAGCCAGGGTGCCCCTGTGCCGTCTTCTGTTTCGGTTTTTAGTTTCAGGTATCTTGGGAGCTCTTTGCTGGAGGCAGACAGTCACATGCGCGTTACGGATGTTACTGGAGTCTATTTGGCAATTCGAAAGGTGGTTTGTGGGGATAGGGGTAGAGGGTAGCACTGCTACGGCGACACTGCGCTGCACAGCCTGCAGGATTTCGAAATTGTTGCCATGCTCCGTCAGCGTTTTCAAGACTTTCTGGAGAAACGAGTCTGTGGCGGTGAGAGAGAGACCCTGTGTTTGTTTACGGTTCGGTTGTGAGCTGCAGACTGTGAGCAGCGAGATGATGCCGGTGGCTCCGATGATGATGATGGCGTAGTTCCCATACTGCCCCATCCCTCTGCGAAGGCGACGATGGCACGGTCACACGGCGGCTTGCAGCGATGGCACCGCATCTGCGGTGGTGGGCAAACCTTGCAAAATGCTGCACCAAACGAGGATCACTGGAACAGGCAACGTCCGAGTCACCTAGGTTTTCCAGGAACCCGATGGCCTTAAACCTGGCTGTCTTCCCGGACATACGCTTCGCGAAGATGCGGCGGACCAGGGGGTGAAACCTCCGAGTTGTCGAAGTCTAGCAGGAACCAGAAGGCCCTAAACCATTCCCGGAGGCATACCTGGCTTGGTCTTCGTCCTCTACCTCGTCCTGACGAGTGTACGCAGCAGGGCGTCGGAAGTAGCAGCCGCCCGCTCGCTGCCATTCCACCACACAGAGACCACACGGCACCGCAGCATGCAGTTAACAGGACGGGAAGATCGCAGGCGATGATGGTCGTCGCTCGAACGGTGCCGCTTCCACTACTGTTGGCAACCGACCTCAAGCGCCTATGAGGTTCTCAGCTCACGAGGACGACGCGCCGTTCCTGTCCTCAGCTTCGCTACCCGACGAGGGCTTCTTCCGAGCGATTTTCTTCAACAGCTTGCCTTTGCATGCCTCGGCGGCTCCCTTATGGTTAACGGTCAAGTCGTCGTCGCTTTCCAACGTCTCCGAGTCGCTGGACGTGACCGCACCGCTAAGTTTGGAGCCAAGCCTGGCCTCCGTGCTTCGACAACTTGTCGCGTTGACGCATTAACCGCGCCGGCAGGTGCCTTCTTCAATGGTGGCGCCGGGAGCTTCAGCAGCGCGTAGGAGACCGCTCCGCCCCTTTGTCCCATGTCAGAGCCGATGACGGTTACAGAGGAAGAGGTGCCAGAAGCGCCCCTCAGCTAACGCCAGAGCTGCAGCTCTGGAGATGGTCCAGAGCTGCAGGTCCACGGAGATGGTCAAGCGCCAGACCAGGCAGGCGTCGCTACTGGCTGTGGAACGGGCTCCGCTGGCCTTCCCCACGATCATGGTCCGTCCCGGAACGCAACCGGGGCATCACGTTACGGGCGCCAATGTGGGGGCCGCGCGGTCCCTCAGTCCACGCCAGTAGGCCCTAGTCCTGGCAGGCCGCGCCCTGCAGAGCGCCCGTGGAGCTTGTCTTGTCTTGTCTTGTGTCCCAGACAGTGGCGCGTACCCAGGATGGGCCAAGAAGCAGGCGGTTTTCCGCATGGTTAGAAGTAGAGAGAAACTAGATTTTATATTGGAGCGTGGGACGATAGTACTGTAATTTAGAAGGGTAATAAATGTTGTTAGGAATTCCGATAAAATAAGTAAACGTAAAGAAATGAAATAATTTAAATTATGGATAATTTTAGAAATTCAACAAGGTACTCTTTTTGCGTCTCTAATAAAATTGTAAACTGCCAGAAAAGCATCCCTGTGGCTGGATCCCATTGAAGTCGCCCCCCTAAAAAAGAATGGTTGGCGAGATTAGCGAGAGGTCAAGTTTGGTAAATGAGCATTCTAATAGTTTTCTTTGTCTTAGAAAGCGGTGGCACGAGAGAAAGTAATGTTCCATAGTTTCAGGTTCACTGCAAAAAGAACATAGAGGGGACACTGCGAGGCCAGACCTGTGTAAGTAAATATTTAGAGGAGGTATGCGACCTCTCAATTTTGTAAAAGAAACTTCCAATTGAGCTTCGAACCACCGCTCGCGCTCTCCAGACTCTTCGTCCTCTCCTTCTTCGACTGCTGGCTCCGATGCCGGAGTTCCGATGATGCCGTTGGATCCGACGATAATGATGATGGCGGACCTCCCATAGTGCACGTTAATTTACCCGTGTTGTACTACGTCGTGAAAAGATGGAGCTCTGTGTGCGAATGAGAGGGAAAGCTCTTTATTGAAAAACTGAGTGGTTAACCAGCGTACGAATACATGCTACTCTGCGAGGAATGGGACGGAGTGCGAAGTGCGACAACTTCCACTGTTGCTATCTTTGTTATGTAGACGACGTTCTGACTCATACAGGAAGATTACCCTGTAGGAGACAAGAAGAATAATTCAGCTTTCCTGTTCATTTTCATCCCATCTCATCACTCGCCGTGCCAACTTTCCTACTCTTGCGTAAATAGCGGCGTGCGCGGGCCATTCACGGATGCTTACGAAACGAAGAGAAATGCAAGAAACGAAATGCGAAACGAAGAGAAAGGTAGGCATGAAGCAGGCTGGAGACAAGGCAGTGGGGGAATATGGCATAGGCACTAGGAATAGCAGGGGGGAGTTATTAGTAGAGTTTGCGGAACAGAATAATATGAGGATAATGAATACCTGCTTACGCAAGCGGGATAGCCGAAAGTGGACGTGGAGGAGCCCGAACGGCGAGACTAGAAATGAAATAGACTTCATACTCTGCGCTAACCCTGGCATCATACATGATGTGGACCTGCTCGGCAAGGTGCGCTGCAGTGACCAGAGGATGGTAAGAACTCAAATTAGCCTAGACCTGAGGAGGGAACGGAAGAAACTGGTACAAAGGAAGCCGATTAATGAGTTAGCGGTAAGAGGGAAAATAGAGGAATTCCAGATCAAGCTACAGAACAGGTATTCGGCTTTAACTCAGGAAGAGGACCTTAGTGTTGAAGCAATGAACGACAATCTTGTGGGCATCATTAAGGAGTGTGCAATGGAAGTCGGTGGTAACTCCGTTAGGCAGGATACCAGCAAACTATCGCAGGAGACGAAAGATGTGATCAAGAAACGCCAATGTATGAAAGCATCTAACCCTACAGCTAGAATAGAACTGGCAGAACTTTCGAAGTTAATCAACAAGCGTAAGACAGCTGATATAAAGAAGTATAATATGGATAGAATTGAACATGCTCTCAGGAACGGAGGAAGCCTAAAAACAGTGAAGAAGAAACTAGGAATTGGCAAGAATCAGATGTATGCGTTAAGAGACAAAGCGGGCAATATCATTACTAATATGGATGAGATAGTTCAAGTGGCTGAAGAGTTCTATAGAGATTTATACAGCACCAGTGGCAACCACGACGATAATGGAAGAGAAAATAGTCTAGACGAATTCGAAATCCCAAAGGTAACACCGGAAGAAGTAAAGAAAGCCTTGGGAGATATGCAAAGGGGGAAGGCAGCTGGGGAGGATCACGTAACAGCAGATTTGTTGAAGGATGGTGGACAGATTGTTCTAGAGAAACTGGCCACCCTGTATACGCAATGCCTCATGACCTCGAGTGTACCGGAGTCTTGGAAGAACGCTAACATAATCCTAATCCATAAGAAAGGGGACGCCAAAGACTTGAAAAATTATAGGCCGATCAGCTTACTGTCCGTTGCGTACAAACTATTTACTAAGGTAAGCGCAAATAGAATCAGGAGCACCTTAGACTTCTGTCAAGCAAAGGACCAGGCAGGATTCCGTAAAGGCTACTCAACAATAGATCATATTCACACTATCAATCAGGTGATAGAGAAATGTGCGGAATATAACCAACCCTTATATATAGCTTTCATTGATTACGAAAAAGCGTTTGATTCTGCCGAAACCTCAGCAGTCATGGAGGCATTACAGAATCAGGGTGTAGAAGAACCGTATGTAAAAATACTGAAAGATATCTATAGCGGCTCCACAGCCACCGTAGTCGTCCATAGAGCAAGCAACAAAATCCCAATAAAGAAAGGCGTCAGGCAGGGAGATACGATATCTCCAATGCTATTCACAGCGTGTTTACAGGAGGTATTCAGAGACCTGGATTGGGAAGAATTGGGGATAAAAGTTAATGGAGAATACCTTAGTAACTTGCGATTCGCTGATGATATTGCCTTGCTTAGTAACTCAGGGGACCAATTGAAATGCATGCTCACTGACCTGGAGAGGCAAAGCAGAAGAGTGGGTCTAAAAATTAATCTGCAGAAAACTAAAGTAATGTTTAACAGTCTCGGAAGAGAACAGCAATTTACAATAGGCGGCGAGGCACAGGAAGTCGTAAGGGAATACACCTACTTGGGGCAGGTAGTGACGGCGGATCCGGATCATGAGACGGAAATAATTAGGAGAATAAGAATGGGCTGGGGTGCGTTTGGCAGGCATTCTCAGATCATGAACAGCAGGTTGCCATTATCTCTCAAGAGGAAAGTATATAATAGCTGTGTCTTACCAGTACTCACTCACGGGGCAGAAACCTGGAGGCTTACGAAAAGGGTTCTACTCAAATTGAGGACGACGCAACGAGCTATGGAAAGAAGAATGATAGGTGTAGCGTTAAGGGATAAGAAAAGAGCAGATTGGGTGAGGGAACAAACGCGAGGTAATGACATTTTAGTTGAAATCAAGAAAAAGAAATGGGCATGGGCAGGACATGTAATGACGAGGGAAGATAACCGATGGTCATTAAGGGTTACGGACTGGATTCCATGGGAAGGGAAGCGTAGCAGGGGGCGGCAGAAAGTGAGGTGGGCGGATGAGATTAAGAACTTTGCAGGCACGGCATGGCCACAATTAGTACATGACCGGGGTTGTAGGAGAAGAATGGGAGAGGACTTTGCCCTGCAGTGGGCGTAACCAGGATGATGATGATGATGATGATGATGATGATGATGATGATGATGAATTGTTGTGACGCCCAACACGGAGTGAGGGACGTGAATTGTTTTGTAGCGCCTGAAATTTACCCTATAGGCTGGTCTGACTTTCAGAGAAGGGCCGTAATGTAGGCATTATTCGTTTCGTGTCAAGCAAGAGTCATGTTTCATACTAAGGCGGTCCGCTATTTCCGAATTCGTATTTAAGACGCTCACACTACCCGCCCAAGAAATCATCGTTTATTCGTAAATTATATATATACCCAGTTGAAAATGACAACAGAGGTTGTGTTCAGTACTACAGAAATTTCTGTTGTACAACAGGATTTTTCTGTAGTAACTACACATTCCTGATGGAGCGACATACTTTTCTGATGTACACCAGATATTTCTTGTTGTGGCTACAGAAGTACACTCTGTCGTAGGTCTGTTGTTACAACAGAAAGCTGAAGCTCTACAACAGATTTTTGTAGTACTACAGAAAAATTTGTCATCACTACAGGCACCCTTGTCAGGATTGGGAGCTCAATCCCATCGTCCGTGGTCCTTTGCCAAGATTGGAGTACGGCATGAATTCGAAGGTAGCTGGCCCATGCCGTCGTCCAACTTATTTACGCTGAGATCGTTGATGAAGTGAAGAACTGTTTCTCATCGAGAACGAGGAAAAGGGTTTATTTACAGAAATTAAATCAGTCTAACATGATTGCTTGAGAAAAAGAGTATCAGTCCAACATGACTGCATGAGAGAAGTGTCTCAGTCTAACATGACTGCTCAAGAGAAGTGTCCTCAGCATTCGCACAACCACAGTTTTTATACACTCGATCCGCCGGTCATACGACGCGGCGACTGTTCGTTTACTCATCACCAACTCACCGCTGCTCTGCAGATCAGTTTACGTACACAAAGGCAACCGCGCTCTGAGGCTTGACGACGGCGTTGGCGGGGTGCCGTTCCGGGAACTATCGGCGCCGATCGAGGGTCGCTCGTTGTTCCGTGCCACGCCGAAGCGTGAGAAGCACAAAAATACGTCGTCCCCACGGTAGCTTGTCCATGCGTGTCAAATCAGCTCCGCGTTGGGGAACTCCGGAATCATTGTTCACACACGCCGAACTAGTTCCATCACAATGTCGATGGGACGGGTGGAAGGCGGCGGATTCCAGCGCAAAGGCCGCTTCTTTGAACGCCTCCCAGCTGCAGCGACGGAGAGGGAGAGGTGCGCGTCGTGTCGCCCTGTCGTAACTGTGTGGCAATCTTGTTTCGCAGCTCGCCATTCTTGACACCCTGCTGTCCCAACATAAATGTTCCTGAAGTAACAGCGCCTCCATGGCCCGGAAAGTCTCGACTGTCTAGCGCTGACAACCGCTAGGCAGGAAGAGAACGGCTGCTGGTCAGGGGGGGGGGGGGGGATATATGTCTTGGCTCGCAGCGACCACTTGTGCATTGATGTCACCGCCCCAAAACATCCAACAAGGACAGGCAACTGCAAAATGAACCCCACAACACGGCTCTGCGCCGAGTTGACGTGCATTGGCTCTCACTTTAGACTCGCTAGGCTTCAAAAAGACAACAACATAAGTGCGGAAACAAAAAAAATGCTACATTTCACTATGCCAATTTCTGAAGCAAATTCCTGCTGACAAATTCAGCAATTAATGGAGGGAATTCTGCTGAATGAGAGGGGATTTTCTTCGCCTAAAGAAAAGCTAACACTAGTAACCCTAAAATTTAGGCGGGACCCTCAAACGCAGAATTCAAATTAGCCTGCTCAAACCATCCGCATTGCTATGCAACTTTCCCTTCTTATATCTAACGGAGAAGTTGTACTCTTGGAGAGCGAGGCTCCATCGGAGCAAGCGGCCGTTTTTGTGTGACATTTGATTGAGCCACGTAAGAGGACAGTGGTCGGTCTCGAAGATGAACTTCGCTCCGTACAAGCAACACGACAACTTCTGGGCGGCCCAAACCAAACAAGCGCATTCCTTCTCGGAAGCGCTGTAGGCTTCCTCCCTTACATTTAGTTTACGGCTGGCATAGAGGATAGGATGCTCCTCGTTATCGTCGCCGACCTAAGTACCACGCCCATACCTCTGTCGCTTGCGTCGCATTGAACTATGAATTCCTTTGTGTAGTCTGGCGCGCGAAGCACAGGGCGAGAAACCAGTAGCGTTTTCAAACTTTGGAAAGCGTTCTCTTTGTCCTTATCCCAGTGTACGTTACTCGGTGCTCCCTTTCGGAGGGCGTCTGTTAATGGACTTGCCAATTGCGAGTAATTCGGAATGTACCGTTGATAGTACCCCACAAGTCCCAAAAATGAACGAAGGTCCGTTTTCGTGCGCGGCTGAGAAAATTCTCCAATCGTAGCTATTTTCAGCTCAGCCGGCCGTCTCATGCCCTGACCGACAACATGGCCCAGATAAGTAACCTGCGAACAACCAAACCTACACTTTTCCGCTTTCATCGTTAAGCCGGCTTCCATCAACCGTGAGAACACCTGTTTGAGGTGCGATACGTGTTGTTCCCAGCTGTCCGAAAAAATGGCCACATCATCAAGATAAGGTAAGGCGAACTCCTGCAAGTCTTTTAAGACAATATCCATTAACTTAGAGAAGCTAAACGGCGCGTTCTTCAGCCCGAAGCTGAGTGCGAGAGGGCGAAAAGTGCCTACAGGCGAGATGAATGCGGCATAGCGGCTGGCACTTTCTGAAAGGGGAACTTGCCAGTACCCCCGCACGAGATCTATAGTTGAAATGTATTTAGCAGCGCTAACTCTTTCAATTCGTTCCTCAATGTTGGGTATCGGGTACAGCTGATCCCTAGTGATCGCATTTAACTTCCTGTAGTCAACACACGGACGGGGGTCCTTGTTAGGGGTTTCTACGAGTATTAGCGGTGACGTGTAGTCACTCTCAGCGGGCTCAATAACTCCCAACTCTAGCATGCGCTGTATCTCTGCCTCCATAATCTCTCTCTGTCTTGGAGACACCCTGTAAGGTTTTGATCTTACTGGTTCGGTAGAGGTCAGCTCAATTTCATGCGTTATCAGTTCGGTTCTACCCGGCCGATCGCTGAATCTGTCGAGATATTCCCCTAACACCCCTTTTAGCTCATCTAGCTGCTCGGGTTTTAGAGCGTGCGAGCTTACCGAGTGTTCTACTACTTCTTCTAGGCCGATTTCAGAGTTGGAGGTCGCCCTATACTCCTTAAACTTGGTACCAATGCCATCCGGCTCTTTGACAGTATAGTTAACGACTCCGCTCCGCTCTACATACGGCTTCATCAAATTACAGTGATATATCCTCACTTCCTTCCTGCGACCGGGCATTCTCAAAGCATAGTTAGTTTCTGAAAGTTTGTGCAACACTTTAACGGGCCCGTCCCAGTGAACTTCAAGCTTGTTCTTTCTTGAAGGTTTGAGGATCATTACCTGGTCTCCGGCGTTAAACGTACGAAGCCTCGCATTCCTGTCGTAATAGAATTTGGCGTTCTTTTGAGCTAGTGCCATGTTCTTTCCGACTAGTTCTTGGGTTGCGCTTAGCCGTTCCAGTAAATTTAGCACGTATTCAACCACGGTTGGACTCTCCCCTCTTTCCTCCCACATCTCTCTTATCATTCTCAGTGGAGACCGGAGTGTCCTCCCATACACTAGTTCTGCTGGTGAGAACCCTGTCGCCTCATGTGCAACCGTTCGCAAAGCAAACAAAGTTGCCGGCAGACAGTTCTCCCAGTCCTCCTTGTGCTCGTAACAGAGCGCACGCAAAACTCGCTTAAGCACCGAATGCCACCTCTCTACACTGTTTGACTGAGGGTGATAGACAGAACTCTGTATTAACTTTACCCCGCACTTTTGCAAGAATGTGGAAGTCAGTGCGCTCGTGAATACTGACCCTTGATCTGCCTGAATTTCGGCTGGAAACCCAACTCGTGCAAACACCGTCGAAAGCGCGTCTACTACTTCGGTGGAGCTGAGCTCTTTCAAAGGGATTGCTTCTGGAAACTTGGTAGCCGGACACAGCATGGTAAACAAGTACCTGTAGCCTGATTTTGTTTTTGGGAGAGGCCCTACCGTGTCTATTACAAGTCGTCTGAAAGGCTCTGTTATTAAGGGGACTACCTTCAGTGGAGCTTTCCATGTCTCTCTTGGTTTACCAGAACGCTGGCAGGCGTCGCATGATCTTACAAAGTTTTCTACATCTTTGAAACAGCCAGGCCAGTAGTATTCCATAAGCAATCTTTCCTTTGATTTGTTTATGCCTAGGTGGCCGGACCACCCATTTCCATGACAAAGACTCAAAAGGTCCTCCCTATACTTAGTAGGTATGACTAACTGATCTAAAATCCTACCCTTTCGATCTCTGTAATGCCGATACAACAATCCTCCTCTCTCATGTATCGTTACGTTGCGCCTAGCAATGCCTTCTTTAGCTGTGTCACGTAATTTAGCTAAGCTCTCATCATTCTTTTGCTCAGCTGCCAGTGACTCTCTATCCACGCGTAAGAGTTGATCAAAGTTCTTTGAGGCCGGTGATAATAACGACCCTGTCTCGCTTGTGAGCGCGTCTGCTTGCTCTTCCTGCAGGCTAGAACTCTGACACTCTAGTGCTACGCTCTCATTGAGCTGGTCAACTGGCAGGCTCTCCTCAACTGTTCTTTTGTCCCTCGGGCCTAGCTCGGATTCGGGTATTGAAGCTATCCCCTTTTCTGCTGCAGCTGGAGGAGCTTGAGCATTTTCAGCCGAAAGCGCCGCGATCTTACGAGCTTGGCCTCTGGTCAATGCCTGTACTATGCCCTCTCCCAGTTTGAGCCCTCTGTCACGCAGTAACTGATTCGAACGATTCGAAAATATGTAGGGATACTGCAGTGACAAAAATTTGGAAACTGCAGCCTCAGTCTCTAGCTCCCCGAATGGTCCACTGATTTTGACTTTGGCCATGGGCAGACACACGCTGTGTTCTTCTACAACCTGTTTTATCCATGCTACTTCTCCGGTGAAGTCATCTACCATCACGTAAGACGGATGGACAATGTCCAGCGTGGCGGCACTGTCTCTTAGCACTCGGCATGGTTTTCCATTAACTTGCAGGTCGTGGAGATATGGACTTAAAAGTTCCATATTCTCATCTTTTTCCTCCACGTAGGAAAAAACTACGCTAGACTTCTCGCAGTTTACAGCTATTGGTCTAACAGATTCGAATTTTCTTTTCTGTTCTTTTTGTGTGGTTTCTCCGTTAAGTTTCTCCTCGCTCTTTTCTGCGGGCTTTTCCGCCATGTCTACAGGCTCGGATCGTCTAGTTTGCGCACCCTTTTTGAACGGAAATGGTTTCCGCGGTCCATTTCGACCGTCCCAGTTTTCCTCCTCGGCGTTCAACTTTCTACGGGTTGCGTACTCTTCGGCTAATTCAGCCGCCCTTTCCACAGTGTTTACATTACCCCTGTCTTGCACCCACAGTTTCACAGCTTGGGGGATGGTTTTGTAAAACTGCTCTAGACACATGCATTCAATGATCATGTCTCTGCTGTCGTACGCTTCCGCGCTTTTAAGCCACTCGACTAGGTTGGCCTTTAAGCTATATGCAAACTCCGGATAGCCCTCGCTATCTTTCTTGCCTGTGCTCCTAAACCTTTGCCGAAAAGCTTCGGCTGAAAGGCGGTATTTCTTCAGGAGACTAGCCTTAACTTTCGCATAATCATATGCATCCTGCACACTCAATGTGGCGATTACTTCCGCCGCCTCACACGGCAACATAGACAGCAACCGCTGTGGCCATGTACTCGGGCCGAAGTTCATCTTCTCGCAAGTCCTTTCAAAATTGCTTAGGAACAAGCCTATGTCGGTCCCGACCTCAAATGGCTTTAATAGCCTGTCCATGCGGTACGATTCTGCCTCACTTGATCGACCCAGAGCGCCTTCACTTCCTTGAGACAACTCCAAACGTCTGTTTTCAAGTTCAAGTTGCATTTTTCTTAACTCGCGATCTTTATCGCGTTCCTCTCTCTCTCGTTTTTCTCTGTCCCGTTCTTCTCTTTCTCTTTCCCGTTTCTCTCTCTTTTTGAGAAGTTCCAATCCCATTTCAATATCTTGCTCACTGGCCTGATTGGAAATTAGCTCCAATAATTCCGATTTGAGCATTTCCTTGCGTACATCTAGGCCCAGTTCCTCACCAACAATCAACAACTCGTCTCTCAGCAGTGTCCTTAACTCCATGACTGCTGCTTTACTGCCTTGATTCTGCTCTCTAAATCTAGCTAGGAAAACACAACCTAGCTAACACACAACAATCTAGCTTCCCTACTGTTCTAAACAGAACAACCACAAAATGAAGCCTAGAGAGTCAAAGCAAAAACCAAGCACTCACCGCAGATACAGCACCATGTCGCAAAGTCCATCTCACCGCTGTCAGCCAGTTGTCAGGATTGGGGGCTCAATCCCATCGTCCGTGGTCCTTTGCCAAGATTGGAGTACGGCATGAATTCGAAGGTAGCTGGCCCATGCCGTCGTCCAACTTATTTACGCTGAGATCGTTGATGAAGTGCAGAACTGTTTCTCATCGAGAACGAGGAAAAGGGTTTATTTACAGAAATTAAATCAGTCTAACATGACTGCTTGAGAAAAAGTGTATCAGTCCAACATGATTGCATGAGAGAAGTGTCTCAGTCTAACATGACTGCTCAGGAGAAGTGTCCTCAGCATTCGCACAACCACAGTTTTTATACACTCGATCCGCGGGTCATACGACGCGGCGACTGTTCGTTTACTCATCACCAACTCGCCGCTGCTCTGCAGATCAGTTTACGTACACAAAGGCAACCGCGCTCTGAGGCCCGACGACGGCGTTGGCGGGGTGCCGTTCCGGGAACTATCGGCGCCGATCGAAGGTCGCTCGTTGTTCCGTGCCACGCCGAAGCGTGAGAAGCACAAAAATACGTCGTCCCCACGGCAGCTTGTCCATGCGTGTCAAATCAGCTCCGCGTTGGGGAACTCCGGAATCATTGTTCACACACGCCGAACTAGTTCCGTCACAATGTCGATGGGGCGGGTGGAAGGCGGCGGATTCCAGCGCAAAGGCCGCTTCTTTGAACGCCTCCCAGCTGCAGCGACGGAGAGGGAGAGGTGCGCGTCGTGTCGCCCTGTCGTAACTGTATGGCAATCTTGTTTCGCAGCTCGCCATTCTTGACACCCTGCTGTCCCAACATAAATGTTCCTGAAGTAACCCGAAAAACTTCTGCAGTGCTACAGGGAGCTGTTGAAATACTACAGAAACCTATTGTGGCAACAGGCCCCCAATCGTCACAACAGAAGTGTTCCTGAAGTAATGCGACCAACTTCTGTTGTACTACAGAAAAATGTTGTTGTACGACAGAAACCTATCATTGCAACAGGCCCCCAGTTGTCGTAACAGAAGTTTTCCTGAAGTAATGGACAAACTTCTGTTGTACTACAGAGAACTGTTCCACAACAGAAACCTATCGTCGCAACATGTACCCAATGATGGCAACAGAAGTGCACTGAAATTGTGCGATGCGACAAGCTTCTGTAGTGCCCAGTTGAAAAAGACAAGAGGAATTCCTGTCGCAACTACAGAAATTCTGTTGTACGACAGAAGTACTTGACATTTCTTAATTGAGAGACATTTCTGACGTTACGACAGAAATTATGATGTCCCAACAGAAGCATTCTGTCCCGAAGGCCAATAGTTATGAAGTCGCAACAGAAACGTTCTATCGCGACAACAAGAGTTCTGAAGTCGGAACAACAGCTTTATATCCTGGCAGCGACTCCGACGTTACGACACCAATTCTGACGTCGCAGCAGAAACATTCGGTCGCGACGGCCAAGAGTTCCGAAGTCGCAACAGAAGCGCTTTCCGTCGCGGCCCTTTAAAATTGTATGTTAGTTTCGCATCGGTGGTGTACACTGTACTTTTCTCTTGCGCGGTATTCAATCGCGCTTCTCTGAATCCGGCAATGCTGATGGCGCCGACACCGGTATTAAAGTCGACGTGGCGAATAGTTATAATTGTACCGTGACGACGCGGCAGCAGCAACGCCCTGCCGGCCTCCTCAAAATCGGCCGCTGATCAAAATCATACCATTTGCAGGAATGGCTGCGTATCCGTTTTGTTTTTTGTTTTTGGTAAGATGTGGCACACAGGCCTGTGGACTTACATGTGCTGTTACACTGACACATTAGTTAATTTCCCAGGAATATTTCACAAGCTTATGCGAAGCGGAAAAGAAGATTTGGGGTGTTCCACAAAGTTGCGTGAAAAGCTGTCTCGCTCGGGTTTCATTAATCTGGTACAGTGCTACCGTGAGAAGCCAGTATGCTGCCAGAAAGAACTCTCTCATCCACGAATGTTTATGTGGCTATTTTGCATTCAACACACGAATTATATGCGCGCTCAAAAGTGTAAGGCACGAGAGAAAACTGTCGAAAGTAGCAGTAATAACCCTAAAAGTCAACGTTGTCTCTTTTAGAATTTCTTATTTAATATGGATATCGTACATCAAAATCGATGTTCTAGCACTCCACGATGTACCTGTCGATGGTACGAACACTCTTGCTCTTCTAGAGGTGCGGCACTTGACGCGGTGGAGTGATAGCGGATCTTGACTCTTAAAATGCAAATGTAAACATCAGCACGTCGTACAATTAACAAGGCCAAATGTACACAGAAAACCATGTCAGGTTCCATCATATGTAAAGGCATCAAAATGGCATATAAAAGCTCATGTACCAATTTAATTGTTAATGGTGAACTCTCACAACGCATACAAGTACTCTCTTCTGTTCGACAGGGTTGTCCGTTAAGTCCTTTACTTTTTGCTTTATTTTTGGAGCCGCTCTGTAGAAAAATTGTTAATAGTACAGAAATCAGGGGTTTTAAGATACAGTCCTGTGAAGTACGTGTTCTTGCTTATGCGGATGACGTTGCCCTATTTGCTGAACATAGGGAGAGTGTTAGCGCATTATTAAGAATTACTGAAAGGTTTTGCGAGAAAAGCGGTAGTGAAATCAATAAGGAAAAGTGCATTGGTCTCTGGCATGGCCACTGGAGTGTCACGCCCGGTGTTTTTTGAAAATATCCGGTGGCTCACGACACCTAGCTCTTACCTGGGGGTGCCTTTGGATGGGTATCGTGAAAGCGAGTCACTCTGGCTCGAAAAAACGGATGAAATGCGTGCGATGGCCGATGCATGGGGTGGCCGCGAATTGTTGATTTTTGCACGTGCCACTATTTGTAATGTTTTTCTCGCTGCGAAAATTATGTATCTTCTGCAGGCACTGTATTGTACACGTAAGCACATTCAAAAATTTCACCGAATCTTTGCCACGTTTATCTGGTGTTCTACGTGGGAACGAACATCAAGGACAAATTTGTTTCGTCGAGTAAAGAAAGGTGGTCTGTCGGTGTGCCACTTGTTTCTTCAGCAAGTTGCATCACGTTTTATATTGATAAGGGACGAAAGAGACCCGTTATTGCGCAGTTTTTTTCAAACTATGTTAGCAGATTCTATGCCTGATTTTTTTGTTTCTTCAGCCATTGGCCCTCATTACACAATTTCAAGGTTCTTGCGTGAAGTTGTAACGTCCTATCGTTTCCTTAGGGCGCGATTCTCTCTTTAGTACCTCTCCAATGTAAAAAGAAAGCGTCTTATGAAGGATCTCATTGAAAGTGTATTCCCTGTTCCATTGTATCGGTTAATGTTTCAAGATGGGCCTGGGCAAGACGTACTTAAAAGGGTTAAAAATATGTGGATACCGGCAAACGTTAAAACATTCTTCTTCAAGCTTCACACGGGAACCTTGCCTGTTAAAACGTGGTTGGAGGAAAGAGGAATTTATGTGCCATGGGGAAGCAGATGCTTTCTGCGCAACAAAGCTGAAACGAACGAACATGTTTTCATTGATTGTAATAATGCCATATTCTTTTGGGATATATTACAGAGAACGTTAAAGATAGACCTACCCCTCAATCCACATGGCATTCGTTTTTTACCACCTGAACACGATTTTGAACAGATGGATGTCATCTTTTTACTTGGAATGCACGCAGTCTGGCGTAGTCTGTTGGCATATAGACATTGTGATAATAACGGCCGATCTATGTATGAATATTTTGTGGAAATGGTTGTGAAGGTACGTGACGTGTACAAGACGAAGGACTGCGATGAAGCTGTGGTGTCAATGTCTGACACGTATAAAACGAGTGTGATCTAGGATCACACTCTTTTGAAGCTTGTAGCCAAGCTAGAAATAAAGAAAAAAAAAGGGGGGGGTGCAGTGGTAAGATGCCGGGCTCGGAATCGTGAGGTCGCAAGTTCGAATCCTAGGCGGCGACGTCTTATTTTTACTTTTATATTTTTCTTTTTTGTACTAACAAATTTACATAGCCTTAAGGAGGTCTCTGTCAATTTTTAATGAAATATTCATCAAGAACTACAGAACTTTCTACTACCGGACGTCACACTACAGACAACAGAACTAAAGGCAAGAGAACTACAGAAACAACGTCCCAAAATACGACAGACGGAAAATTTCCTGTTGTGTTTTTCAACTGGGTATATATGGGTATGTATGTGTGTGTGTGTGTGTGTGTGTGTGTGTGTGTGTGTGTGTGTGTATATATATATATATATATATATATATATATATATATATATATATATATATATATATATATATATATATATATATATATATATATATGGCTAGGTTTCTGCGAGGCACCTTCATCTGTTTTAAGCTTGCCATGTTAGCATTGACTTTTCGTGGCTGGTGGTCCGCGAGATCGTTTCCCGTGCGCTGTCAAAGACGTGGCCGGAGGGACACACAAAGAATCACACCGCAACATTGGTTATACCGGACGCAGCATTCAACTCTAAGTTACTACATCCGTTTTTATCTCAGCGCTTTTTATCTTTCCTCCTGCGTCGGGGATTCCGCGTTAAAAGAGGAGGAGGTCACTCTATTTTCTTTCTTTTCCCGCGCTTCCCGCGGACCAAACTGCTGCGTTGGCGTTCATGAGCACGTTTCCATGTTATTTAACTTTTTCTCTGTTTGTTTCGTTGCAGCCTACAGTCGATCGTGCTCCCCGCGAAGGGAGGATTGTAGCTTAATGTTGTCGTCTTTATTTATGATTTTTTCATTTACTAAAAAGTCGTGGGTGTCTCGAGAGAGAGAGAAAGAGAGAGAGAGATTGCCTTCGCGTCTGGCCAGCGCGAGGAATTCCTGGCGCTTCTGCGACACACGTGCTGCGTTTTATTTTTCGGTGTGTCTTTTTCTCGCTGCGTTTTCTCGCTATAGATTAGGCGCTGCGCCTTCCTATTTTACAGCAGCTGCTTTTGAGACCGCTTATTACTCTGTGGGTGACATTGTCGGTACCCTGCTCTATCGAGCGACATCACAATCTGTCTACTGCTGCCTTGTGACGCCTTTATGCGTTATGGTTGTGCATTCGTGTCTTAGTAAAGTTGCATTAAAGAAATTAACAGACCTACGCAGCTCACGCAGCACAGTCACAGCGTAAGCTGGAGAAGCGGCTCCATAGGAACTCCATTTTCGGCAGCACGCACTAGAGGCTCTTCGCAGCAAAGTCTCTTGCGTCGTTTTCACGAGAACAAACTGAACTGTCCGCCCGCCATCGACGGTGAGCTGCGGACTGTGCTGCTCTCTGCACTGCGGTCTGCTAAGCCCGATGTTGTCTGGTTGCAGCCGCGTGCGTAGATCTACGATTCACTTCTTCAGCAGCGGTTAGTGCCTTGCGAGGAGGCGCCGTAACGTGTACCGAAGAGTAAACACAGGTAACGAGGCTACGCGGCGCACATGTCACATCTCTTGATACATGGCACGGTACGATGCAACTGCTACATGTCGTGACACCTGGTCGAACGCAACGCAGCTGGAATGAAAATTCACGCAGAAACTCCTGTAGTATGTCTAAGTAGGCGCAAAATGCGCCACTTACCTCAACGCAGTCCGGTGTCATTATCAATGTTATGAAACTTGATCCGACTTGTATAAACGACAGCGCTGCGGCGACACAAACTACTGCGGACAGCAGCGCAATGTGAATTGATGAGGCAAGCAAACTACTGCAGGGGGCGGCGCCAGGTAAGCTGATCGCGTTCCGATCATTGTAAGCCGTTGTCGCACTTTAGCGCCTTATGCATACGCGTCGAACCATTATCAACCGCGACCAATCGTACTCCAGCGACGGCTGCGGGTGGTGCGTCCGCCGTCGAAAGCGATCTTCAAAGCGATCTGCGATGGGGACACAGTGCAGCGAGTGCTGATAGCTTCGTGCGCACTGCGTTCTTACCCCTTAGTTCGCGTTGGAGCGATAGGCAGCACGAAGGTTAATTCGCTCGCTGTTGCGGGCCCTACATTGAAATCGATCGCCTTACATGATGGATGGACGGGCGGACGTCTTTCCTCGTTGGATAGGCATAGAAATGCTTACGCATTTGAAAGTTTGCACGCATCGACGCTCTGCGTCGCGCATCTAACATCGCGTGATATTTTAGATCGATGCAAGTCACGCAGATCGTCTCGGCGAGTTGGTATGGGTGAACCTGCCTTCTGACTCGACCCGATCGCGTCTAGTTGTTGCCGGTCGCAATGGCACTAATGTAGACTTACTCGGTTATGGTTTGGTTGGAGGGAGAATACAACTCACGTGAGGTAAGGTGTTTCGTTTGTTTACGAATCATGACATGTCCACAGCGCTTGCTTTGGATCGGATTGGATTGCTCGGACGTGTTCGGGGAGCTTAATTTAGGGTGTTCGCTAGCAAATTTAGCGATGGACAGGTTTAACTGTGATATGTTGTTTATGTTTTAGTTACTGTGGCTGACCTCGTAGTTTGTCGCACATAGTAGTTTATCAGTGTGTCCGAAAGTATATAGCACTCGGGGTCACAGCTGTCTGTAAATCTTGTTAGGATGTGTGCAGTAAGCAGCACGTATCCTGTAAATAGGGCTTTGTACGTGCTGTTTGCTTTCTGTGAATTAAGTTCAATTGCCTTTGAACTTCATTTCTTTTTTGTCAATTTCTTTGCGACAAAAAACTAAATCGTTTTGCCTCACCGACGCCGACTATTCGTTTGCCGGCACTTCTAGAGAGCCTACTTTGTTCGCGAGGCACGATGCGTTTTCCTAACAGAGCTGTTTGATGTGCACCTTCCCTCTGTATACCTGCCGTAGTGACTCTCAAATGTGATTACCTTTTTAAAGCAAGGATATTTCTGCATTAACATCAGCCTTGCTTCCTGTAGGTAAGACCCGACGAACGGGGAATCTGTATGATAGAATGAAGTGCTTAGCGCAGTACGAATATATTCACACAGCCTTCCTTTAATCGCTGAACTTCAATAATTACACCGCACGTCCTTGTGCAGCACCTGTTCTCCTTCGGAAGAGTCTGCCTGTAAAGGCCTCGGGTGGCCTTGCTCACGTTTTGCGACGCGCATGTTTGCGCCCTTGGAAGATGGCGAAGTTTCAAACTGGGCCTGGGAAAAAAAAAGCCTATTGGTTCCACTCTCAGGGACACTGGCTAATGAGCGCTGCCTGAATGCTGTTGTAATTCGCTTCGGGCGGAACAAGTGCGGGCGCCCCACCCGGTATTCATGTCGCCATAGGGACCCATCAACGTGTTCATTACGACGGGAAGTCATCGGATCGCCCGTTTTACCCTTAGAAGGCTGACATGAAGTTCAGGACTGCTAACGTTCAGTGAGAAAAAAGAAAACGCGAAATAATCATTAGACAGAGGCCTCGATTCATAAAGCATTTCGTACGCAACAGCGGTTCGCAAGTACAAGGCTCGCCATTCGTGATGAAAAAAAGTGATATGATAGCGATGGCGCCGGCCAATAGACGATGTCACGACGAGTCTCACTATGCCAGCGCTACCTCGAAATGCGCCGATTAGCGTGTAGTTCTTGGCTAGCTGACGAGCAGCTATATGAAAATTTATTTAATATGAAAGGGTTGGGGAAACGCACCCTCCCCGCCCCCTTCTCCCTTTCATTTTTGCCGTACTGTTTCATTAGAAAGACACACAGTTGCCTGCTCTTCGGCATCCCCCTCAAGGTTACCTTGAATCCAAGTACAGCGGAAACGCGGCGTGGACTACTTGGCTCCGGCAGGGAACGTGCACGTGCGCTCGCAATGTGGCGAGATCGATCTATTTAAAAGCGCTTCGTGTGTACGGAAATATGTGTGCATACTACATGGATACGGTTCGAGGATCTTTCAGTCACGGGGAAGATGAGTCGTTATTTACGTTCCCTGTATATGAGATGTTGGAATGTATCTGGTGGAGGTGGCGATGATGTTGTAGCAGGCAGGGTTAACCTGGCATACATAGCCGGCAATTACTCCGCCTGAGCTTCCTATGAGTTGAGATCAGGAATGTGTCACCAGGTGTCGATGAGCCCCTTCTCTCGCGGGAAGGCAATCAGCAGTCGTTGTGCCCTCTTCCTGATTGCCGCGGGCCCTTCGGTAAAAACAAGGTCTTCAAAGGTCCTGTGCATATAAGACCACCCTTTTACAGGCTGTCGACCATCGATTTTCTTTCTTTGTCGAACTGCGGGCATAACCAAATGAAATGTTCAGTGTCGCCGATATCACCATGCACAAAAGGCACAGAGCAGATAAGCACAACGTCCAGTCTTGAATAAGAAAGCCGGGGTGTGCGCGGAGTCGGTTCTGATGCGGCACAACTGCGTCGCTTCCTCACAAGTCTATGGGTCACACAAGCTTGACGTGGAGTCTTGTGGGTCGCCCTAAAGTGATTACGGATTACATCGTTAGAGTTCTGAAAAAGGCTTGGCGCTTTCACTTTTGGGACACGTGTCCGCGCTAGGCGGCCAAGAGCGTCAGCTTTTCTCGTTTCCTTCAATTCTTACGAGAAATGGGATCCATTGAAATTTTACGTTAACTACCTTGCTCATTAGACCTTTAATCAGTGCCAGAGATTTCCTTGTAAACTCCTCTCGAGGTAGGCGACGTTGTAATCATTGTAACGCTGACTGTTAATCCGTCATCACCATGACATCACGTGCAGGATAGGCCCGTATATATAGTTGTCGCAAAGCATTTGCGGCGCTTACTGCTGTAGACGAAACTACGCGATCCAGGCGCACTGACCATGTCACATCAAGGGAGGGTATGCAGAATGCCGCTGCGCAGTTATCAGTTTGTGCACTCACCGACCCGTCTGTACACACTTGTAAAGGGCTTTGAGATGCTGTGATCACGTGGTCCAGTGCAAGAAACTTTGCTTCGCCAGTTGAAAAGGTGCGATTTGCTGGTAGCTTGGGTACACTGAGGCTGGATAAGACCATGGCGAGTCTAGACGACTCCGTTTAGGCCATTCCAATCCTAAAAATGGCAAGGTGTTTAGGGCCGCATGGAAATAAATCGGAGCAACTTCTTGCTTTTAGAAGCCGGAAAAGTGCCGTGCCTGCCAGGAACTCGCAGCATCTTACCACTGCGCCACACGGAACGCGGCGTCATTGGTAAATTTTGACTGTCTCAACAGTAAAAACTCAACAGTTTACATTTGTACGGTAATAGTCAAGGTGTGCTTTCACGCCACCACGTGAACTGGCGCCTCTCTATAGAAGAGCAAAAGTGTTGTTACTATCGACAAGTACTCCGGTATGTGCTAGAACACTGACTTTGCTTTACGATATCTATATCAGTTAAGAAACTCGGAAATAGACAGCAACAACCAAGGTCGCTGTGAGGTTTGTTACTGCTAACTTCGACAGACATGTCTCTCGCTCTTTACACTTTTGAGCGCGCATATAATTTGTGCGTTCACTGCAAAATAGCTACATAAACATTGGTCAATAAGAGCTCATTTAGACATCGTACCGGTTTCTGACGGTAGCGGCTATGCCAGAATACTGACACTCGAGCGAGACGGATTTTCACGCGGCTTTGTGGAAAAACCCAAAGCTTCTATTCAGCTTGGTAAAAGCTTATCCAATTTTTTATAGGAAATTAATTATTATGTCAATGTAACAATACGTGCGAGTCCCTTGCCTGTGTGTCACATCTTTCAAAATAAAACAAAATGGATACGCAGCTGTTGACGCAGATGTGTTGATGTCGATCGGCGGCCGATATTGAGGAGTGCGGTAGGGCGATTGTTTGTGTCGTGTCGTCACGGCAATTTTACGACAATTGGCCACGTCGACTTTAATACCGGTATCGGTGCTATCAGCCTTGGCGTATTCAGAGCACGCATCTTTGAATACCGCGTAAGAGAAAAGTACAGTGTACACCACCGACGCAAAACTGATATAAAATCGTCGCGAAGGAAAGCGCTTCTGTCGCTTCGGCAGAACTTATGTCATTGCGATAAAAAGTGGCACATTTCTAGCGCCGCGACAGAAAGCGTCTGTCGTCGCGACAGAGAGTTCCTGTGGCGACGTCAGAATCGTCGCGATAGAAAGTTTTTGTTGCTACTTCAGCACTATTGATGCTGCGAAAGAATATAGAGTTATTGCTCAGCGGGTTTACGAGCCAGCGTGCCCAGCAGACGAGCGGTGACGGCAGCGGAGCACCGCACGTGAGGAAGAGTTTAGCTTAGCGATCCCTCGCTTGGTCGAGCGGATAGGACGGAGTTGAGCGGATCGAGTTAGAACGGAGTAGAATGCCTCGATGTCCTCCTCGCCGGCCGCTCCGTACAGGGTGGAGACAACCGCGGCGTCTACGACGGCGTTGGGCACACGAATGGCGGAAACACACGAGCGCCGGCAACGCGTCCCTACAGCGTCCGCCAAAGGCGTCTACTGTGGCGTCCGCCATTCGCGTGCCCAATATATACCGTAGTCCACTTTCTACTCTCCACTCTGCACAGATCAGCGGCCGAGGAGGACATCGAGGCGCCTTAGAACGCAGTAAAGTCCCTCTATTTTTAGAATGGAGTAGAACCTTGCTGCGCCACCTGTCGAACAAAAGGGGTCTCTTCGACTTTCCACTTCTGGCTACTTGCAGGCTGCCAGAGCCAGCCAGAGCGCCTTCGTTTTTCTCGGGGTGCTCCGCCCACCGCGCCACGCGCTTCCACCGGGCGTTAGTTTTACTCGGGCTGGATGGTTCTGGCTAACCGCGGGCTGCCAGAACCAGCCAGGACGATTTTGATCTGGCTGCTCTCTGCAAGTTCTCTGGCTAGCAGACGACTAAAAGAGGCCATGGGCGCTCGCCGCCATCTTTGTGGGGACTTGACGGATTGCAACGCGGGCGCTTGAGGACTTAAATTTACCTCGCTCAGCCAAGTGTCTATGATCATCTTCGGATTTCCTTACTTCTAGCATTATCTTCTTAGGTTCTAACGCACCGTTCCGCCTTGCGAGGCCGTGCGATACGAGCGGCGGTGAACCGTTTGGAGCTTTTGTGTGTGTATGCGTGCGTCTCCCATGAAGGCTTCGTCCCGGCGGTGATCGGCGCGCCGCGCTCACATGCGTGCATCCTATCCACATCGTGTTCCGGGCAAGTTGTAGGCGCTCATTCAAACGCATTACGGTGCATATTCAGTTCATCTTTCTCTGATGGGGTTCCTTTTCACATACCTCGCGTATGTATGCGGCAATATCTCCTTTTCTCAGCAGTTAGTGAAGGCGTTGCAGCTAGCCCGTATTCGCTCCGTCTCTCCGTTGTATGCTTGGTGGCAGCTCGAAACTTATATGTGTTCGAACTGCAGGCCGTTGATGTTAAGAATGTACTCGTTCAGTTATAGACACGCGTACATTGGGCACACGTACATTAGCTTATTGCTCTCATGATCGCGACCAATATAGTTTTTCGTGTGAAACTTTTCACTGGTCACAGGCGGTGGGCATTTAATGCGCCAACCAAATCCTCATCTCCTTAGGGTCAAAAGCATCATGAGCCTAAATAAACTTTCTGAAATCGAAGCCCAAGTACGTCGGCGCGAAATTTTATGCGTATGAGACGTACTCGATTTCCTGCTTTTTCGTGTCTTGCCAAGTGATGACACAACGCCAACGCACCAATGTCGCCGGTAGGCGACGTGATCGCTGCGAGCAGGGATCCTCGAGCGATCGCTTTCGGTGATACAATCATGCACTTACGCGTGATTTCGCGTCTTGGTATGGGACGCATCGGAGGCCGTCTGTTGCGCTGTGCAAGGTGAGGTTGGCCCAGCGCGCGTCCTGCGCCGAGTCACGCGAAATCTCGCGAAAGTGATCGTATCCCTGTATGCAACTATACGTTTTCAAGATGGCAATGCATAAATGGGCCGACTACGCCGAGCGCGCGCCTGCCTCGCCGGGCGCTGCCATATGCTGGCAGCCTGTTTACATTTATCCCGCCGCCAGCTGTTCCGGTGTTCTATTTTGCACATTTCGGGCAGCTTCATGTTGTCTTGGGATTCCAGCCCACGTGACTTCCTATTAGGACCGGAACTAGTTGGCTTCCATTTCGTGCAGAGTTTGTTTATTGCGAAGAGTTTGTGGCCAGCCCGCTGGCAGCCAGGGCCGCTATCTTGTGCACGTTCGAAAAGCAGACGTTCGATTTCATCTCACGCAATTGGACTAGATTGGCCTAGGCCGCGGTATCGGCGTAGCCTCGACAATCGCGCGAGGCGAAATCGAACGTCAGCTTTTATAACGTGTACAAGATAGCGGCCCAGAACTCTGAAAATCGCAGAGGCAGAAGGTTGGAGTTCTCGTGAAAAGAGCAGTACGCTCGCTTCAGGTTCTCGGTCGCGGTCATCCACTTCTAATCGTCGCCAAACGGCCTCATTCCTGAAACCTTTCGCCGGATACAGAGGTCCGCTTCAGTGATGAAACCCCTCAGAGGTTTGTTTCGCCTGCAGGCGAGCCAGCGCCGCTGTTCGTGCGGGCGGTCGCCATGTTTGTTTCCCAGAAACTCTAAAGGTGGTTCTTAAAGGAAGGAGGTCAAAGTAGGGTAAAGTGCAACGCATTAATTGTCTCTCAGAAGAAGACACCTCAACCGCGCTACATAGGGGAGGGGAGGAACGAAAGGGGTAGTGATACCGAGCCTCTTGGAATTGTAGACGCTTGTCCGTCTCTTTTGCGCGTTGCTGGTTCGTGGAAGTTCTCCTGTAGAGTTTGGCCGTTCGAAGAAAGGGTCCCGCTAAAGTCGCACGCACGCACGCACGCACGCACGCACACACACACACACACACAAAAGAGGCCTGTAAACACTGCGGGGCTTCTGCCAGACCGGCAGACACAATTAGAAAGTCACGCTTCATTTCGACGAGGCATGGTGGGTGAAGGTCGGGTGAGAGAAAGTCCTTTCTGCACGAGGTGCTGGATGCCAACCGTAGCAGAAGAAGTCACGCCTCATTTCGACGAGGCATGGCGAGAGAATGTCGGGTGAAATTCCTTTCTGCACGTGGTTCCAGACGCCAACCGTAACACGCTGGGGAGAGGAGGCAAGCGAGCGAGCCGCCCACTCCGTACACGCTGACCGCCCCAGTGTACTGCAGATGCGCGGTGGCGCCTCCGCTCGCCCGTTGGGCCTGCTGACCGGCCTAAAGCCACTGAGCTACAACTCTCTGTTTCTGTTGCGGCTTCAGAACTCTTAGTCGTCGTGACAGAATATTTCTGTCGTAACGTCAGAAATGTCTGTCACAACTACAGAAAATTCAGGAACGTATATCGTACAACAGAAGTTTATGTAGTTGCGACTTTCATTTTTGTTGCCTTGTTCAACCGGGGAAGCTTCGCCCTTGTTGTTCAGTGGCTGTGGAGTGACTCCGGGGTTATGTGGCCTGGCGGCACAGTAGCGTTCGGGGTAGGCATGATGGCTCAGTAGCGTTCGGGGTAGGTTAAAAAATTAAATTAAATTATGGGGTTTTACGTGCCAAAACCACTTTCTGATTATGAGGCACGCCGTACTCGAAGACTCCGGAAATTTCGACCACCTGGGGTTCTTTAACGTGCACCTAAATCTAAGCACACGGGTGTTTTCGCATTTCGCCCCCATCGAAATGCGGCCGCCGTGGCCGGGATTCGATCCCGCGACCTCGTGCTCAGTAGCCCAACACCATAGCCACTGAGCAACCACGGCGGGTTTCGGGGTAGGTTCAGGCCGCGTATTCGATTTCACTGAGGGTGGGATCTAAAAACACGCTCGAGTACCAAGGGTAAGACGCACGTTAGTGAACCTCAGGTGGTCCTCAAACCGAAGTTCCTTCACTATATGCGACGTCTCCTATAACCCCTCTGTTCATTTTGGAAATCAAAGTCAAACAATCACTAAATGAGTCAATTTTTACAAGAGGCCAGCGTGAAGGTTGACGCAGGCAAAGCGACACTCACGTGCGCTATATAGTTTTGCAAAGGTTAGTTCATTGGGAAAGCCCCGATGAGCTAGAAATATGTGGTTTAACAAGGGTAAACCTTATTTCCTAATTGGTCTGACATATTTCTAGACGGACGGTAACGCGCACGTTGTTCGCGTGCCGCTGAAAATGTTTATTTCAATTGATACTGGTGGTGTAATATACCGCGAACCTTACGAAATGTATGTAATAGAGAGTTTTAGTATAGCGTAAATTCCTTGCGTTAGCGTGCGACTCAACGCTAACGCAAAGGACTGCACTGCGCGGCACAAGGTAGTGTTTTAGAATAGCGGAACGGAGAAAAGCGTTAACGTTAACGCAAACAAATACAGCGCCATCTAGATGTAAAAACACAAAGTACTGGAAAGCCAAATCCACACGAGATGTCGAGCTTATCCAATGCCGAATCCGCAAGTGTGTCCCTAAGTCAAGCTTATCGAAATCCACAGTCGCTGCGTTAATTACGCATGTAGGTGTTTGGTTTGAGCGTTCTTTTGTCGAGAGTCGTGAAACACACCGATTTTTCTTGGCATGCCGCGATCGAGTGGTCTGTGGGACCCATATTAGGTGTCCTTTTTAAGTTCGGATGACATAGACGCCCTCATGCTTCGGGATCCACTCAACATCGAAGCTATTCCGGAGAGGACGTTTCGCCGGCAATTTCGCTTCCAGAAAGCGGATTTCCCTCTTCTTTACAATTTTTGTGCAACGGACGCCCACTTTGACGTCCGTCCGAATGGGTTCAAGGCGAAGACCTCCTGCACGAGGTCCATATCGTCGTCGTTGATAAAACGCACACGCATTGTGACCACAGCACCGACCACACTACTGTGTTTTGCCGCGGAAAACGTGACGTGCATCGGCTTGACATGCAGCTATACAACAAGCGAACGAGCGAAATAAGGTCCCTCTATAATTTCCAAGGTAGCGACATCTGCCGCGCGCGCCACCTAGGAAGTTCCTGTAGCAGACGGCGCCCACGCTAAACCGCGGCATTCGTGAGGTGAAAAAATATCTGCATACGCGCGGAAATAAAACCTACTGGTGCCCGACGGTGGCGAAAAACGAAAGAAGGGCCCGAACTGCTAAATTTAGTCCTTTAATTTCAAATGAGTGCTCCAAGAAAATAGCTCAAGAGAGCGTAATGAGGGATTGATCGCCTCGATTCCGCATGTTTACATTTCGTTCGTTTGCGCTCAACCACCGCGCGAGCCTTCGTGATTGCTTACGCTTAATCCCGTATGCTCTGTGAAATCTTTTGCATGTAAGTGTGCTGCGTACACATAGCGGTTGCATTGAACGAAGAAGTTGTGTAAAAATGAAGGCTGAGAGTCGCTTGGACCGGAAAACTTTCGACATACCATCGCTAAAACGTGCGATTCTCAAAGCGCGCGACCCTCACGGCAACTAAACAATATCCTGTGTGTTTGTAGAAACGAGTGCGCCAACAGACTTCTTGCCGCTGAGTGTGTCTGTCGTGTAGCGATTTGACTGCTGTGTCTTGTGGTTCAATGCTACGAGCCAGTGCAACTGTCGTGACATGATGAAGAGGCGGTATGGATCGTGTCAGCGCGTCTCCTCGATCGTGTTCGGGCTGCCAGCGCGATCTGATCTCGCGGCACACCAACATCGAGCGTAGTGTGTGTGCGTTTGTGAATGTGGTTGACTGTTCTCGTGAACCGTGTGACGTCACCGCGTAAACTAGAATCATGACGCGCATTGTTGTGTTTATCCCTTTTCGTCTCCGTGCACCGCTAAAGCCCCGTAAGAATTAGAGGGCCCTTATACGAAACACACGCGGATTGACCCAGCTATTACTGCACTGTGTTTTGCTGGCAATCCGTGTATCGCTTGTGGCGTTTTCCTTATGTTCATTTGCAGTTGTGTGTTTTTCATCAGTAAAATGGCATTGCCGATTACTGAAACATCTTCTCGTGTAAGGGAAACTTGGAAGGAACGAGCCCGCAGCTGTATGTAATGTACTTTGATATACTGTATTACGCTTTATTATTTGACGGCCAGTAGCTGTGGCTATGCAGTATTCGTTTTTAAAAACAGAGTAATGCAGGCACTTAGCAATATATTTATTCACACATGCAATGCACAAAATACGATTAGGATATTGGAAATTACATTTTGGACATGTTGTAAAGCGCAGTTAACAACGCGCGCACAAACAGAGGAAAGTGTAAAAGTAGAATTCGCTGCTGAATTTTATTTTTATCGCGCGTAACGCAATGCGGATATTTGTCAGCGAGTTAATGCGTTTCTGCCCCACTATTTACTTGCATGCTAGGTCATACTGCACTTGCTAAGTCAACGGGCGCGTAATGCACTAAAATCAGTAATCTCCACAAACTTCGGCCGTCAACATTCATGCGCGCGAATGAAATAATACTGCAGCTCTGCACACACAGGTGTATACTTTCTCTCGCACCTTCGTATCGCTCTACGTTACTTTCCTCGCACAGTCGTGCAGTTACCAACGGTTCAGTCTTTCCGTCCATTTCTATGCAACCAGAATTACCTTCTGGTTAGGTTTTGTTTGCTGCGCGGGATGCAAAATAACTTCTTGTCGTCCTCCGTCTGATCTCGGCACCCATCCGCACAGCAACAAGGCATTTCGGTCCTTCGCATTCTAGGTCATAACCGACCTATTCAGCGGGCTCACAGCGAACTAAAATAAATAAGCTCCACAAACTTCGGCCCTCAACATTCATGCACGCGAGTGAAATACTATCACCGCTCGACACACGCACGTGTATACTTTCTATGGCACCTTTGTATCGTTGTATGTTACTTGCCTCGCATAGTCGTGCTGTTACCGACGGTTCAAAGTCCGTCCGTGCAATTCTGTGTAACCATACTTTCCGTCTGGTTAGGTTCTGATTGCCGCGCGCGATGCAAAATAACTTCTTGCCATCCTTCGCCCGGTTTCGGCACCCAACCGCACAGCAACTAGGTATTTCAGACCTCCCGGAACGAAATTATCGCAGCGATGTGCAAAGCACAACAGGCTAAACGCGCGCTCTTCGTCCGGCGCGCAGGAACTTTCATGGTGGCAAAGGGGCGGAGCAAGGTCACATGTCACCGATCCGCCTATCGCAGGCGTTGTCGGCTGGATCAAAGCCTGGCGGTACTTTTAAATGATTGAGGGACTTTAGAGCGAAATACACTTGGGCGCCATCTCGAGGCGGATACAGCAAACATGAGCAAACATTAGCAAACCCTCTCGTTAAAGGGCCCCTGAAACGGTTCGGACAAATTTTGTAGGTGCGTAGGGTACAGCTTAAGTAGAACATTCGCACCACAATTTAAGTGAAGCGTTACGTATTAATGGAGCTGCAAGCGATTAGAAGTTACCCTCCTCCCTAGCTATGTTTTTCCTCCTCAACTCGCTCGCCGAGCGAGCGGCGCTAAGCTCCGCCTTCACTGGTTCAGCGTCACGATGCGACGTCACATCGCTCACTTCCGGTTGTTTAGGAGCACGCCCCCTCCCGCGCGAGACCTCTCCGCTAGCCGCTTGGCCGTCGAGCGAGAACTATCGAAGCAGCGTGCGTTGCGAGCATTCTGTCGTAGCGCCGAACGTGTCCGGTACTCCGCTAAAAACAGGCAAGCTGGTCATTTCGGCAAATGACTGGAGGCATAAACTCAAGCTGATGAAGGAACTTTAGCGTAGACGTATGTGAGCAGCCTGATCGGTCTGCACGGTCCAGACACTTGCTGGCGCAGCGCTTAACCAGTCAAACAAAGCGCTAATATTGCTCTAACCAAGTGTAAAGCATTTTAAACATTTATAAATCAACGTGTTGATGATTACACTCCTGCGAAAAATACACACCCGCAGCAAAGAATACACTTCGTTGCTGCTACTGTGTATGGTTGAGCTCTGTGCCACCAGGTGGCTGCACCGTGCAGACCGTTCACATTTGCCCTTCTGCTCATCTCGTGGCTCATCCCGGCGCAGTCAAGCGGCCAGACCCTGTCCCCTTGCGCTTGCGTTTGCCCTAATACTGGACTCACGGTTTGCAGGTCGCTAGGTTTGCAGTCCACAAGGCAACAAAGTCGAATCATAGTGCTCGCGAAAAGACTGAGACCTACTCTGACCGCGGAGCTCTCGTCAAAATGGAGTACGTTGTAACACAAGCAGACGACACTTGCTGTGTGCCGGAAGTGCTGAAGTGTACTAAAAAACTATTCTTGTGTATTCTCTTTAAGTTATTTTCTTTTTACAAAAACAAAGTAACTAACATTCCAACTATTACGAGCATCATTTGTTCACCATAAAGTTGGAAAACTTATCGACCACGCGCCCTGGTCAGCCAATCAGATAGCTCGCCCATGTGACGTAATATGGGTTATTTGCATCATATGGGTAGGGGCGGCTTAAAATTCCGCCGAGCAGTGCGCTGCGATCGGCAGCGATGGGCATTTTTAAAACCTTATAATAAATTACACGCTTTACGCAGAGCACTTAGATGCATCAATTAATGATCAGAAGAACCTACTCTAACGACTCAGTACGTTTGTAGAAAATCGCCAAAATCGTTTCAGGGTCCCTTTAAGCCTACTGCGCCGCTAATCGAGAACGTATATCGTAAACAACGCCCATTTGTCACCTGTGCGCCACTGTCGAAGCATCATCACACAAATCTAAAGCAAACACGAGCATTAGTGGGGAACGACTGAGCCGAACAGTGCAGGCCGACGACTCGATAGATCCGAAGCGGGCTGCTCTCACTTCGACTGGCGCCGCCATGTTGCCGTACGTAAGGCTCCCCTTGCGTGCGTTAGATAGTCCGACGTTAGAGAGTTTTAGTAGAAAGTTTTAGTATTGGGGACGCAAGGCGTTGGGGCCCCAAGCGCTTGGATGCGTTTGCGTTTGCGTACGCAAGCAGAAACGTGTTATAGGTTAGCGGCCCCAAACGCAAACCGCAGTGAGATCGCATGCGCTCGCAGCACCACCAACGTCTGATTGTTGGTGCGTTATCATGTTATAAAATATGAAATGAAGCATATGAAGTAAAGTACATTAAACTCTTTTTATTAGAAGGAGTTCATAGAGAGGTTTACAGCGTCCGGTAATCGGGTAAACGCAGGCTGGGGCGTTGGGGCGGAGCCATGAACTAGAGCGGCCGGCATGGTGCTGCCACCTGGTGGCGGAATACTCAAACAGACAAAAACAGCTAATATTGCAGTAACCAAGTGTATTTTACTTTGCTGCGGGTATAAATTTTTGGCAGCAACACAATTAAGCCAGTGCCGATAATTTACACCAGCATCGAAGTAGAATAGACTTGGTTACAGCAATATTAGCTGCTTTTGTCGATTTGAGCTTTGCGCCGCCAGGTGGATGCACCAAGCAGGACGCTCCCGTTTATGGCTCCGCCCCAACACCCCAACTGCGTTTATCCGAATATCAGACACGCTAAACCTCTCTAATACACATAAAAACGACGTCTGTCGACACTTGGCGAAAGATTTATTAGATTATCTACCCGCTAGCTACTCGTAAGTTCTCCTACACCGCAAGAGTCACGTGGGTAACGTGACCTCTTAGGGGCAGCGATGTTTTCGGCCGCTCCAACAACCCAAGGACGCAAGTAGACGTAGCGGTCTGCGCATGCGCAGTAACGTCGCCCCTAGTTCTTGCGTACGCAAGCCGCTTGCGTCCCCAACACTAAAACTCCCTAGTATTGGGGACGCAAGGTGTTGGGGCCCCAAGCGCTTGGGTGCGTTTGCGTTTGCGTACGCAAGCAGAAACACGTTATAGGTTAGCGGCCCCAAACGCAAGCCGCAGTGAGGTCGCATGCACTCGCAGCGCCATCAACGTCTGATCTTTGATGCATTATCATTTTTTAAAACATGAAATCAAGCATATGAAGTAAAGCACAGAAAGCTATTCTTATTAAAAGCAGTTAATAGAGAGGTTTAGAGTTTCTGGTAATCGGGTAAACGCAGGCTGGGGCGTTCGGGCGGAGCTATGAACTAGAGCGGCCTGCATGGTGTTGCCACCTGGTGGCGCAAAGCTCAAACAGAGAAAAACAGCAATATAGCAGTAACCAAGTGTATTTTACATTGCTGCGGGTATAAATTTTTGCAGCAACACAATTACGCCAGTGCCGAAAATTTACACCAGCAGCGAAGTAGAATAGACTTGGTTACAGCAATATTAGCTGATTTTGTCAGTTTGAGCTTTACGCCGCCAGGTGGATGCACCATGCAAGACGCTCCCCTTTATGGCTCCGCCCCAACGCCCCAACTGCGTTTATCCGCATACCGGACATGCTAAACCTCTCTAATATATATAAAAACGACGTCTGTCGACACTTGGCGAAATATTTATTAGATTATCTACCCGCTAGCTACTCGTAAGTTCTCCGACACCGCGAGAGTCACGTGACCACTTAGGGGCAGCGATGTTTTCGGCCGGCCAAACAACCCAGGGACACAAGTAGACGTAGCGGTCTGCGCATGCGCAGTACCGTCGCCCCTAGTCCTTGCGTACGCAAGCCGCTTGCGTCCCCTACACTAAAACTCTCTGTTATCGGCGCGCGGGCGAGCGTCGTTCGCGGTCAGTCACGCTACGTCGGTTGCGCTGCGCAAGCCGGGAGGCCATCCCCTCTATACTTCAACGCACGCGCCGTCGGCTGCTATCTTCGGAGCATGCGCAGAACTTTCGCCAAGTTGCGCGCCGTCCGCAAAAGCCGTCTGCGGAGTTGTGTTGGCGCCTTTTTCTTCGCACGCAATGCATTGTGGGTCGACGCAGTCGGCGGCGCCGGCGTGCGAATGGAGCAGGAGCCAAATCTGCGCCGGGCCCGTCGGGGCGCGCTGGCAGCCGCCGGTTACGTCGGCGCTGCAGCGCGTCGGACTATTAAAAAAAATTAAATTATGGGGTTTTACGTGCCAAAACCACTTTCTGATTATGAGGCACGCCGTAGTGGAGGACTCCGGAAATTTCGACCACCTGGGGTTCTTTAACGTGCACCTAAATCTAAGCACACGGGTGTTTTAGCATTTCGCCCCCATCGAAATGCGGCCGCCGTGGCCGGGATTCGATCCCGCGGCCTCGTGCTCAGCGCGTCGGACTATAAGGAGTTGTTTTCGCCAACGTAACGTAGCGTGCGCGAGCGCGCGCGTTACTTCGGCCTATAAACGGCCCTTATACGGCCCTTTAATCTCGAAAATAGCGTACGTACGTAAGAGCTCCAGCACCGTTTACGTATAGCGCATGCGCAGTGTGGTGCACGCAACGCTAACTCTTTGCGTTTGCTGCTTTACGCTATACTACAGCTGTCTAATATCGCGCTAGCGATTTCTGTCACTGCTTAGCACTTTCGACGAAATTGCTGAATTTTTCCATTTCGCTCTCATTTGTGATAGCAGAGTTTGCTCTTCGTCAGCATGCAGCTTTGTGCCAATCGTAAGGCTACATCACGATATCATGGCGACACCAGATGCGGTTGAAGAGACTGTCTACAGAATTTTAGCGCGATAGCGTTAAATTCTGTCGCAGAAAAGCTGGTATCGTCGGCGTTGGCCGTGAGCGATAAATGCCGGGAGGCGTTTGATGAATAAAGAACTACTTGCAATATAGATGGGCTGGGTGGGAATCGAACCAGGGTCTCCGGAGTGTGAGACGGAGACGCTACCACTCAGCCACGAGTTCGATGCTTCAAAGGGCTACAAAAGCGCCTCTAGTAAATGCGGCGTTGCCTTAGAAACGAGCCGTAGAAAGTTATACTGCGGTGTATATCGGTAATTATGAATATGTAACACACAGAAGGCGCAGTTACACGAGTAGCGAAGTGCGTTTCCGCTACATTTCTTCTGCGCTTTCCGCACACCCAGAGCCATCTTGCGGCAAACACAGAAGACCCCTTTCTCGCGATGTACAGCGCTGCCCCGACAGGTGGCGCGCCACGTGCGCATTGGAGCTGTGCGGAAACCGGTGCGAGGTGCGTCGCGGCCCGGACTGCCTCTCCCCTGACGACGACACGACGGACCAAGTCTGCGGGCAGATCGGTCACGTGATGCGACGTCACGGCTCGCCGTGGTCCGGTCCGACGCAGAGCACATCCACACGGCGGACCGCCATAGCAGACGGCAGAGCAGATCAACCAGCTACACTGTCGGCCAGAGTGTTATCATTGTTATCATTCTGGCTCGAGTCCCACAAAGCCGGGAACTGCTCAACGAGGTATACAAAATGAAAATACCCTCCTCGTCTCTCCGGTGTTAAAAAAATACATCTGCTGCACGCACGTGTAGGCGGAACGGCGGACATGAAACGACTGGCTTTTGCTGCGCCGAAAGCTAGATTGGATTTGGCTGAAGACACTCTGTTGCCGGACAACATTCGTTGGCTAAGCCAAAATCGCTGCGGTTTGCATGCGGTCCGCCGCCAAAACGGAAGAGAGAGAGGTTCTTGTTGGTGGAAGGAAAAATTGGGGTAAAGTGCAGTGCAGTAACTGTCTCTCAGATGAGGACACCTCAACCGCACTGCACAAGAAGGGGAGGGAAATGAAAGAAGGGTGAAATAGACGCGGCGGCGGCTGCCCAGACAGCGCGCGTGGGCAAGTTGTTTACATTCGCTTATGAGGCGCGGTAACGCGCCTAGTCGTTGCGAAGCAGAGCCTCCTGCGCGGCGAGAGCCGCGTCGCACATCTGTCGGACGTTGCTGTCGATGGCTGGGCACTAGACCAGCACGGCACGCAGTGCAGCCGCGAGAGCGGCTATGAGTGCGTCCCTGGGGTCGCTGCTTGGTGCGGTTTGTGGGCCGCGTGACGGCTCAGGAGCGGCCGTCTGGGTGTTGCGGCCACGCAGGGCGTCACTGTAAGATCGGCCCTGCGGGGTGCGAGCAGGCGTCGAAGGAGTAGCTAAATGCGACTCGTGCGATGTGGCGCCGGCCAGCTCAAGCGCTTTCTTCCTCGAAAGGGGCCGCTCGGACGAAGACAACAACACGGCCGCCTTCCTCTCGCGCTGCCACTCTGGACGAAAAGCCTTGGTGATTTGTTGGACCGCGACGGCCGCGGTCTTGCGCGGGCCAACGGCGGTACGCACGAACTGATGACGTCCTATCACGTGGTGAGCGGACCGCGGTCCAAAAGAGCAATTTGGTCCGTCGTGTGGATCGGCCTTTACGAGTTGCAGAATCAAGCGTCCTTCCTTTCTATAGATCACTATCTGTCTATCTCTCTGGTCATGCCGATCACGACGTTTGGCTGGCGTACATCGTTTCCCCCTCCGAGACACCGAGTTCTTTGGTTCGTTCCGCTTGCTCAGACGCACGTTTCGTTGCCGCGCCGAACGGTGCGTTGCTCGACGCTCACCACGTGATTGGTGGGTGCAAAGTCCGATGCGGGGCGCCTCGTAAGTGATCGCTGCTAACGTAGCGCATTGTCTTACACCCCTTGGCGGGTCGACGGGAACGCTGTCGCCTTCCACTCTTGAAGGCGAAGCTTAAGCGTTCTCCAATTTTTATGCGAAGCATATTACGAGAGCTCAACCCAGCTCCTCAGGCGCGGCGGTGTCGCCTTCAATACCACGTGACACCGTGACGTCACGACAGAGGAGAAACGGGGCTCCAACTCGCGCCGTCGCGGCGGTATATAAGGAGCTGCGCTTGCCTCTGCTAGACACTCACGAGGTGAGATGCCTCCTGGAGACAGAGCTGCTCGTTGGAATGAGAAGCGAAGGTTGCGGCGTGCTACAGAGACTGAGTTTCTAGGTGGCTTTGGCTCAACTCTTGCAAGATGGGCTGGGTGGGAATCGAACCAGGGTCTCCGGAGTGTGAGACGGAGACGCTACCACTAAGCCACGAGTTCGATGCTTCAAAGCGGTACAAAAGCGCCTCTAGTGAATGCGGTGTTGCCTTAGAAGCGAGCTGTTTCCAAGGCTCAAGCGTCCGTCGCTTGCTCAGGCGCACATTTCGTTGCCGCGCCGAACGCTGTTTGGCAGTGATTTGCAATTTTCTGTGTTATGGTACGTCCACACTAGCGACAAAAACGCGCGCGACACAACGCGCGCGGCGAGCGGTGCTGTCGCGCGCGGCAAGATTCACGAAAAGCGGCAGCAACGCGCGGCAAACGCGCGAATGGGTGCGAGACCCATTTTTCGCGGCAGACGCGAAACGTCCACCAATCAGAAGCGAGCCGCTTTACGAGCCGCGCTGTTGTGGCGCCACCTGTCGCATAAGCAAAGAATCATAATCTATGGGCTCTGAGACTGAACAGTGACACGCGCGCCGTAAAATCTCAGAGGCCATTTCCAGTCAAGGGGGCTGTTTTTGTTAAGCCTTACCACACCACCACTGAGGCGTCGACGAAGAATTCGCCTCGCAACGGAGGCGTTTTTGGAAACCGTTCGCGGATATGCGTACCTCTATGATAAATCGAGCGTCGGACAAGGAGCTGCGCGCCAACCGCTGGCACATTATGGACAGCAGTTTGGCATGACAGGTAAGTAATTGGTGAAGGTGGGGAAGCAGAGTGCGCGCCTTGCCCTCAGTGTCCCTGTACCGCACTCAAAACTTTCTCGTCCGCTGTCTGGCACGTCGGCGTCGCACAAGTAAAGAACAAACAAGTATTATAGTGTTCACAGTCACCAGTAGCTCCTCGTCCGTATCCGACATGCCTGAGCGTGGCCGGCAGTGGCGCAAAAAAACACAGACACTTCCGATGGAAGACGAAATGGGCAGAACGGAGAGCGCGTTGTCGCGAGAAGTATCGAATGGAAGGAGACAACGCGGGACTCCACGGGCCGCTGCCGCGTGACGCAAAACGCGACTGTGGACTTGCCCGCACGCGTCTGCCGCGCGGTCGCTTGCCGCGTGCGGCGTGTCGCGCGCGTTTTTGTCGCTAGTGTGGGCGTACCATTATAGTTTTCACTTTGGTTACATATGTATTTCTGAGCTTTGAGCGTGAGAAGAGTCTGAAGAATGTTCGGGTTTCTCGGTTACACACACTCTCGCGCGTGAAGCCATGGTTGTCTCCAAGAGCTCCGGACGCTGACCGTTTACTCTGAACATCAGACGCAGCCGCATCTATGTGCGCGATAATTGTGACGTGCCTTGATTGCAAAAGCAAAGGGTTGCCCTCTCTGTTAACCGTGCAGAGCCGTTTGTCTTTATGAACAAGCTCGAGGAGGTCAGTGGTGGTGTTATTGGCTGCAAAGTATTGTGAGGATCTTCCTTTCGTATCACTGAATAATTAACTTGCTCGCTTCAACCGAAATTTACAAGTCACATGCTGGTTGCTTGGTAAATGTGTTTCATACATTTTCATATCCTGGCAGTCTGGGCCGGCAATTGCTTCGCCTGTGCTCTTGTGCTACAGATAAAGTACCCCGAAGAGGATGAGGATTGTGTTTGAGGAGGTCTCACTCCTCCTACTCTCATATTTCCGCGACACTGAACTGAGTGACGTGTGGTCACGGGCTCTTATTGTAGCGCTTTATGCGAGTCCTACGCACAGTCTTATATAGCACGTGTCCCAGCTAACTTGAACCACGACTTAAAGGAGAACCAAGAGCTCTAGAGAAATCGTACGAACTGCATATTACCGGTAGTCGAGTGTACTTACGACCAGTATTTTTTATCGCTACTAAGTATTGTTACGGTGCATTTGGACAGAACCGTACGCGCAAAAGGGGGGCGAAGAGGAAGTGGTCGACTGTCTCCTATAGAGGTGTGACCTTTGTACCAGCCTGCGAGATTACCACTAACTTTTTCCGATGTAAATAGTTGTAAATGATTTGTGCATCGGGCTTCCTCATCGTGATACTTGGTGAAAGTGCACGGTAACAACTCGGAACGGAGCTTCGAAGTGGCCTCCGCTTCGGTTCTTCGATGTCGCAGGAGAGGGCGCCTATAGTGCGGCAACGCCTGCGTCTACTGCGTTGACTGACGTACTCGCGCATCCGCGTGATCCAGGAACCTTCTGCGGCACCGATGACGCCGATGTCGACGACTGGCTGGAGATGTATGAACGGGTGAGCAGCCTCAACAAATGGGATCCCTCAGTAATGCTGAAGAACATAATTTTTTTACTTAGTGGGAACTTCGCGAGTGTGGTTTAAAAACCACGAAGAAGAACTCTGCAGTTGGGATACCTGTACACACAAGCTGCGAGATCTCTTCGGAAAACCAATACGTCGGAAGGTCGTCGCCAAGAAAGAATTGACATCACGAGTTCAGACGTCCACCGAAGGCTACGTCGCCTATATACAAGATGCGCTGTCACTCTGCCGCAAGGCCGACGCTGAAATGCCGGAGTCTGAAAAAGTCGGGCATGTCTTAAAAGGTATCGTCGATGAGGCCTTCAATTTAGTCATTTGTAAGAACTGTACTTAGGTTAATGACACTCTCCTGGAGTGCAAGCGTTTCGAGAAAGTGAAAAGCCGTCGTATTTATCAGTCATTTGAACGACTACTCAATACGGCTGCAACATTGTCTTGTGAAGACCGACAGGACTCTCATTCGCGACCGCAACAGCCTTCAGAGCAGCTGACGAAGATCATGCGCCGTGAGCTGGAAGCCATGTGTCCCGCGGCTCTATACCCACCTCTCAACGATACATGCGCTCCTATGGTCCCCCTTGTTCAGGCTATTGTGCGCCAAGAACTCGCCAATGTCGGCTTGCAGACAATTTGCACCATGACATGTCCCCGGCCAACCGAACGTCCTTCACTCCTGCATACTCAGGATCAATAGATCCCTCGATGTTCTCGCAACATTGCGTAGTGGCGAACACCGAATGACCGACCTATTTGCTTCAGTTGTCGCCGCGTTTCACGTCTCCCAATATTGTAGCAACCACTGGCCCTCGATGCCGTTTTCGAACAGCCCTCGTCCAGACGGCGGTTTTCGCCACATGCAGCCGCAAGCCGAGCGGAACCTGCACCGCATGGCGCCGTCGGTCACCGTCGACGAGCAGGCACCAGTCCCGTCGGATGTCGTCCCAGTGATGGTCGAAGTCGGCGAGCGCGCGGTACGTCTTGGCCCGAAGCAGAGGCTCCGTAACGCCCAGCGTCTTTGCGGCCAGCACGACTGATCTTTCGCGCCAGCACCCGGTCCTGTCAAAATACACTGTGTTGTGATCGGCCGTTCACCCCGCGACAACCTCCGGTCACGGATAACGCGATTATAAGAAACTGGCCGACGGCCTTGTCAAGCTCGTTCTCAAATGGGATGTTGTATGGCCACCACTGGAATACCTCGGTCAGGAGAGGTTTGGGCAATTAGCAAGGATACGGTCCTTCACCTGTCAGCCGCCCAAATTGGCACGTCCACGCCGGAGACGGAGTCAGTGTACGATCTCCCATCCCCTGTTTGTGCCCACTGATGTGCGTGTGTTTCCGACAAAACTCCTTTCGGAGGGAAAGGGCAACAAACCTCCGGATTGTGGGGCCTGAGGCCATCGGTCTCCTGACGCCGGACTGGGGGAGGTGATTGAACAATGACCACGCAGCGTATAAAAAGAGCGACGGACGGCTGGAGTGATCAACTGCCAGATCTCCGTCATGAACTTTTTCTGTGCTACTTTGAATTTTCTTGTAAATATGTAAATATAGACATACTTGTAAAACGTCCTGAATATCAGGTCCTTTCCCACGTTCCCGCGATGCAACTTTTTTTAGTTATTAGGCTCGTATTATTTTTCATTTCAGTAGTTTCGCGTCAGCCCAGAATTTCATTGTATTGTTTTGTTGTAAGAGCCGGCTACGCGAATCAAGGTGCGAAGCAGGTTTGGCGTCAGTGGTGACTCGTGGTTGCACCGATTTTTGTAGATAAGCATTGCAATTGGAGGTTTGTAGAAACAAACCAATGTTGGGTAATTCCATGCTTATAGGGTAGGTGCGCTGTCGGTTACCACTGCATAATTTTGATTTGACGAAGCGCGTTAAAAAAGCAATGTTTTTTAAAGGTTTTTACGCGCAGATAGAGTGTAGCCTTTTTTTAGCTTTGAAATGCCAATCTACGAATTAATTTAGTTTAGAGTAAAGCGGTCAGTAGAGCCCAGTACGTTTCGCCTTAGAGGCGCTTGCTGGTACTGGCAGGTGGCCCTGACCGAATGAGCAACTCAGCACTCGACACTGATCCTTTTGACCATTTCGATTGCTGTGACGAGTTTCGTGGCTCAGTAGGGCACCATTCCTTTCGCTTTGGCGACTTGTGAATCACGCGCCACGTGAAATGTTTAGTTCGGAAGGGTGGAGTTGAGGGCACGGGACGCGTTACCGGGAGAAGATCCCAATTTTTTCTTCGAATTTCGACCTAGTCGTACCATGACCTAATTGACAGCGGTCTTGGGGCCGTGTCGAGGGGGAGGGACACAGGTGGCTGAAAGTAGTCTACTCACGGGCTTGCCCGCTCCTTGGCTGACAAGCGTTTCATATAATTGCCCGTTGTGACAGCTGTGAAGTATGTCTCCTAGATTATCGCCTGCTGCGGCAGGGTGTCTCAGTCGAGTATATTTTCAAGTTTCACTGCACAGCGGGGCAAGGAATCGACAAAACGCGCTTGTGCTCAGCCGAGGCATTTCAGTTATTGGCAGGGCTGACTTGATTGAGGTCCTTGGTTTATTCTTTTTTTTTGTCATTTTCGTGAGCTATGTCGTTTGATAAGAAACATGCCTCGATAAGAAACATAAAGAGCTTTTTTTTTTAAATTGTAGTGTCGTTTGCGCTACTCTCCTCTGTGGCTGCCTTTCTGGCGCTCGCTGGTTCTAGCCTCGAAATTAGTTATGGGAGAGGGTATGATTACCTGGCATATCTCGGAGGGGTTTTGTGTGCTTGCCTTGTCGCTGCTCGGCCTCTGTGCGGATTCGATCGCTAAATGCCAGTTTCCAGCCTACGACCTGCAGCCAACCCTTTCCAAGATGTCCATTGCCCTTGTACGTGATCCTCCCGGTGAGCCCGGGACTTCGAGCCGGACCTGAGCCTGCTGAGCGGCCAAGTCTTCTTCAAGGGGCACCGATGAGCTGCCCCATTGCGAGCCCTCTTCCTGGCCGGTGGACGGGCTGTTGTGATGGGCCGTTCACCCCGCGACAACCTCCCGTCACGAATAACGCAATTATAGGAAACGTGCCGACGGCCCAGTGATGCGCGTGCGTTTTCAAAAAAAATCCTTTTGGAGGGAAAGGGCAACAAACTTCCCGATTGGTGGGACCTGGTGTCATCTGGTCTCCTGACGCCGGATTGGGGGAGGCGACTGAACAATGAGCACGCAGGGGATAAAAAGAGCGACGGACGGCTAGAGCGATCGGCTGCTACAGCTCCTTCATCTACTTTTTCTGTACTACATTGAATTTTTCTTGTAAATATATAAATATTAACGTGTTTGTAAAACGTCCTGGATATCGGGCCCTGCCCCACGTTCCCTTACTCCTCCACAAGCAAAGTACATCCCACATCATTGGACCCCCAGTCGCAACAACCGTAACATAATTAATTAATTGGTTTCATTTGGTCTTTCTCATTATTATTTGAATCTCTAACACGTCATAAAGTTGTGAAGGGCGTCAGATAACCTCGCATTCAAGCATTTTCTTTTTCGTGCGAAAGTTTGCTTGGTTGTTTTTGCTGAGAAAAAACGGAAGCCTGCGAAATACGAAAAAAAAAAAACGTGATGGGGGCGCTTGCGCGACTGCTATTGTGCTGCGCTCAAGCATGCAAAAGGTGAACAAGTGCGACCGCAACCCCACTGTGGCCACGGCGAAGTGACAGGGCGTTACGCCGCTTGTAGGGATCTTGGCCTGCGGCTCTTGTCGCATAACGGCGCAAATGCATGCTACCGGCCGAGCGCTGACGATGTGATAAAGCGTCCAAGACTACGAAAGAGGAGGAAATCGCTTTTTATTCAATTTCAAGGAAGGAAAACGCGAAGCGCCTGAGAACGACAGAAGGCGGTGACTGCTACAGTAATTTGCACATTGAATAAAAATAACCCGATAAGTTTCTACGTCAGGTGAACTCATCCAAACGAGAGAGAGTAAATTTTCACCGTCGGACTGCGGCCGTACTTGTTCACCCATTGGGCGCTTAAGCGCATCACAATAGCACTCGCGCAAGCGCCCCCATCACGTGTCTTTTTTTTTCGTATTTCTCAGGCTTTTTTTTTTTTAGGCAAGATAAACCAGGCAAACTTTTGCACGAAACAAATGCGTGAATTCGAGGTTATTAACGGCGCTCTACAACTTCATAATTGGCAAATGTTAGAGATTCAAGCAATAATGTAAAAAATATTTATTTATTTATTTATTTATTTATTTATTTATTTATTTATTAAATCTTTTACAATAGCTGCAGCGCCCGAACTGGCAAAATTGTAGGGGGGAGTACAGAAAAGCGACAATCAGATTAATCTGTACATACATACATAAAAAAATGTTTCCAGACACCGCGGTTCCAGGTCAACAACGCTCTTCGTTACACATCTAGAGAAAAATACTCTGCAGGACATAAGAACAGACATCAAAAACCAAAGCGAAGAAAAAGACCAAGCTGCACCAAACGGCTTGACGGACCAAACTAAGTTGCACCAAACTAAGTTGCACCAAATGGCTTGCACCAAACTAAGTTGACCGAATAAAAACAATTAATTGATTAATATTTGGTTATGAAATAACATTGGTTGTAAGTACACATGTCTACCGCTAATATGAATATGGTGCAATTTCTGTAGAGCTTTTTTTTAAAAGTTTGCTGGGATATGCCCCCGGTATACTTTGAAAGAAAATGACGATTTACAAGCAGTTCACTGCGGGGTTGGCGGTACATGGTATTCGCAACTCCAGCAATTCATGCGACACCTAGCGGCAGTAGGGAGAAACGCCATACGGAGGTCCAGTCGCCGTGTGTGTCGTAGAGGCTGCTGTCGCGGACGGAAGAATGTAGCTGCTAGCAAAGAAAAATCGAACGGCCAAGCAGTTTTGCTGTGTTCCTCGGTGCGTGCCAGCGAGCTGGAAGTACAGCGATATTTCCGTTCACGCACTTCCTTCCGAGTCGAAAGGCTGAAGCCGCAGAACCAGGTGGATCGCTAACCTCCGCATCGGCAAGGCTGTGACGCTGACAGTGACTGTTTGCTCACGGCATTTTGCACGGGATAATTTCTCCTTACCAGGTGAGACACTATTGTGAACTTGTGAACTCGAACCTAATGCATGACTATTGTGCGTGGCCATTATACATGTCGCTGTGTCACCTTATGTAAACACGTTTCACGTTGCCAGCACTGGCGATTGGGCTATGCATAATTTGCTGCATGTGTTAGCCGCAACGCGAAATTCGAGCACAGGTTCGAGACCTGTCACAGCGGTTTTTCCGAGGAACGTCTCCACTGCACTCGTTAACCACATTGGCTGTTATTAGAGCTCATGTTCGACGCTTCACAGCGGTTTCTGCGAGGAACGTCACCTCTGCGCTCGTTGGCTACACCCGGCTGCAACTCGGGAGGCTTTTGATGCCCAGCACGTCTCGCGCAACTTATACAGGCGTCGGAGACTCAAATGTTTACGAATCATGTACTAGCAAGTTCGGGAAGTGTTGAGTGTAAACGTGCCACGTATGTGGCATGCTAAAGCGGAATAAATATCTTGCGTGGGGCGGATGAACTTGCAGCACAGGCGCACTGCACACGGGCACTTCCCAGCGCGACTGATTACGAATTCTCCACTTGCACTTGAGAATCTCCGACGCGCTCAAGAGTGGCCATATGACCGACGGCGAGCCTATCACGTTCATTGCAGAAGTTTGCCACTTACGCGACAGCCACATGTCAATTTTACACGCGTTTGCTAGTTGCGAGGAAAATTTACGGCGTCCGCCGTCTACTGACGTGTCGCATATGTATGTGCAGTATTAGTACCTAAGGTAGCTTTATCTGTGTTATTAAATCATCCCCAAGTCAGTGACAAAACTACTCCGGTCATGTGGTGGTGTTTGTACCTGTGTACTTCGTGTTATGAGCAGCTTTCAACTACGTTTTGCAGATGCCACATTCGGTGTACAACGTTGCATAGCCTTGCACACTCAAACCGTGCTTCATTTCCTTGCAAATGCTTTTTTATAAATATTGTGACCTTGTTTCTGAGGTAAAAAAAAAAATTCTGGGTGCAGCCCATATTGAGGCACAATAAAGCATAAACAATTCATTTATTTTTTCAGATGTAGCATGTCAAAGACAGCGGCTGAAAAAAAATGCAATATTAACTGAAAACCTACCAAAGATGTCATGTTATGATGAGAACAAGGATGCTCATATGAAAGAGCTTTCACCAGCAAGACTTCGCCGACGTGCGTATCGATCAGCCAGAGTAAGGTCATTTGACTGCATGGTGCAGCACTTACAGGCTTATGGTACATACACCATGTCTACAGGCATGCAATAGATGTCAACACCTTTTAATGCATTACAGAATGAATCAAGCAAAGAAACTGCTGCCTCCCCATCAGAAGCAAAGGTGCACCTGTCACCTGTCAGCACGACCACCATGGTAAATTGGCTGCCTGCAACTTGTGCACACATTGCTTCACCACTAATTCCTTGGGATTAAAGTCTGACATTGCAGGACAATCTCCCATTCCCTGACAGCAACAGCATGGACCAAATAAGTGACAAAGGAAATATGGTAATTTCTTTTTGTATATGTATGTGTTGTGGTAGCTGTCTTTACCTAGACGTTGGCATGCTTTCTGGATTTACATCGTAAAAGTATTGCAGCACGTGGTGTGTGATGGGTGCACATTAACTGCAACTTGTGCACACATTGCTTAACCACTGGTTCCTTGAACTGAACTCTACCTGACATTGCAGGACGATTTCCCATCCCCTAACAGCATGGTCCAAAGCCTTGCAAACACCATAAGGGACAAGGACATAGCAAATATGGCAATTTATTTTTTCTATATATTTGTGATGTGGTAGCTGTCTTTCTTTACCTAGCCGGCAGCATGTTTTCTGGATTAACTTCGTGAAAGGATTGTGGTGTGTGATGGGTGCAAATTAACTGATACAAAAACCCTGGCTTTCCTACTTCCAACATTGAATTTAACACATTGGCGTGCATTATTGGAATGACAAAAAGAAGCTGCATGTCGCGTCAGATATGTCAGACATTATAACTCTTGCTTTTGTTTTGTGACAGGAATGTGCTGGCCCACGGACATTAATGGCAGAGTACTCAAGAGAAGAAAAAGTTGGGCAAATTTCCTACTTGAAATGGCTTCAAGGACAAGGCTTACAGAAAGCAAGGCTGTCCAAGTGACATCGGGTACATTTCCACAAAAGTTTGTGAACACGATAAATAGTAACAACGTAAATACATTCACAGGCCTGCCATCATTCGATGTTCTGAATGCTCGTGTGACGTGCTACACAAAAATTCATCCACTTTCAGGACGGCACCAGTTATGTGTAAAAACAATTGCATTGACATTGGTGAAATTTAAGCATAATATTTCCACTGCATTCTTGAGTCACCTTTTTAACTGTTCTCTAACTACATGTAGCAACATAATTGCAGAGACTGCTCAGTTGATGTCTCAAATTTTAAAGGTAACTGTGGCTGTGCCACCAAAAGATGATGTTGAACATTTGCCTGTCTGTTTTAAACACTTCAGTAATGTGCGTGTCATTGTAGATTGCACCGTAATTCCTATTAGCCAGCCCGACTGTTTGCGATGCGCATTACAGACCTACCCCTTTTATAAGAAAGGTTTCGCGGTTAAATATATGGTGACTGTTACAACAAGTGGTCTTAGTGCCTACGTAAGCCAAGGATATGGAGGCCGCACCTCAGACAAGGCCCTGTTTGAGCAAAGCTGCCTCGTCAAGCAACTAGACCCGATATCAGATGCCATAATGGCAGACTGTGGCTTTCTTATTGACGACATTTGTGCGGACAACTTAATTGAGTTAATCAGGTCTCCATTCAGAAAACAAAAGCAGATGTCAAAGGGTGATTCACTTAGGACACAAAAGATAGCATCAGCAAGAGCTTATGTAGAGCGTGCTATACAGCGAATGAAAATATTCCGTGTTGTCAACAAGAATCCCATGGAGCATGGAGGGATTACTTGAGGACATTGTCATAATAGCTGCAGGCATCACAAACCTTTCATCGCCGATTTTAGCAACACATCGATTTTTGTGAGTCCTGCATCAATACATTTCCCAAACGTATTATGTGCATCGCAAAAGTGGTTCGTGCTTTCTGTGCAAGAAATTTTAAATAACTTTGCAGGAGTGGAAGCGCCATGTTCCTTACCAGCATAGGTGAAGCCAGCGCTTGCCCTTATTTTACATTTGAAATAGACTTTGGTTGGGCTGTCCTCTTACACATCAAGTGGTTTGGCTCTGGTAATGTAATTGCGTGGCTAATTAGAAACTAAAAGCATGTTGTTCCTGTCAGAAGTATTATCTTCCTCTGAGTATTGATTACGTTATTTCTGAAACAATTTACCAAGAATTTCAGGCTTCATCTTAAAACCAGTAACACTAAGATACACGTCAGCCAGTCTCTGTATGGCAAAATAAGTCACGTTAATGGGGTTAAGACATCAAATTTTTGGCTTGCGCGTTCTTTGTTTCAAAAGTTTTTTATTGCTCCAGGAAGCATGGTGCACACTCGAATACTCTTATATTCTCAGTAAATAAGTAAATATCGCATTATTTATGTGAACAATTTTCAGTTTCGGTTTGTGGGCGCAGAGTTGGACAGTGATGTCAATGTCTAGGAAGCTTGGTCACGTGGGCCCACCAAGCTGTGACGCGCACACTACTGCATCATCTGGTCTCGCACACACATTCTGTACCAGTGCAGGCAAACAAAACCACGCCGACAGTTGTCTTGGCTAGCTGCGGCAGCTCCAATTATGACTCTACGACTGACGTGGCTCATCGCCCTCTAGACTCAAGCCTCTCTAGGCTTGCCCGGTGCTGTGGGTCACCACTCATTGCATGTCACTCTAATGTGGTATGACGTCACTAAAACTTTCGTTGTGCTTCCAACACAGTGACATCAGTGTCAATCGCGGTAGCGATGGGTTTCGATCACAAGAACGAGCATTTAGCCACTCTTTGGAAGAGAATGAAAACATACTTAAACATACTTGCGCACTTTTCTGTGTCCAGCACTTCATGTTGAGTGTCTTTGCATACAGAGGAAGCCTACAGTATGCTTTTTATAGCCTCAAAATTTGGTGTCTCAACCCCTTTAAGTTAGTGGGAAGTGTGAGGAAAGCACTTCTTTTCCTTCATTGAAAAGTAATCTTTTATAGTGCCCCTCCTAAAATGGTGGTGTTGGTTCACTTTTGGCACATCAATTCCCCTCCAACAATTTTTTTATATTCCTTGTTTCCATTGTATGGTATGGTATGGTATGAAGAACTTTATTTAGGTCCTGAGGGATCAGTCTGGGACTGATGCGGGCCACTCCCACGTCGGTACAGAGAGGCCGAGCCCCTCTGCTATCACACGGGCCCTCTGGACAGCCCTGAGTTGGTCCGCCAGCACTTCACTGTGCAGCATTCGCTGCCACCACTGTTCACCTCGAGAACCATCACCGGCCAACGCCAAGCAGCGCCACAGCATGTGTTGTAAATCGAGCAAACCCCCACACTTACTACAATAGACTGAAACCCCGCAGTCCGTGTACTTCCTTACTATAGCCTGTTCTAATGTTTTGTTTGCTTTTTTTTACATCTCCACAATCTTGTGTATTGTTGCAGCCCATTTGAACTTAACATGGGTTGCTACGTTGCCCGAGTTTATTTTTTCTTTGTTCGGAAAACTTAATTGTGCATGGCCTCGTAAGGGCCCCTCACCAGGCCCTATTGCAAATTTTGGTTATACACTGGTATATGTAAGGTGTTGTCTAGAAAGCCTTTTTTTTCGAAGATTTTCAAATTAATTCACCTGATGTCACTTGGACAACCTTGGTTTCTGTAAGCCAAGTACCTCAAGCCATTTCTAACAGGAAATTTGCCACATCTTGGGAAATGGAAGAACCTGTCCTGTTACCATGCTGCCAGAAGGCAAGCGTTACTATCAGCAGACATTTTGTCTCTGCCTCGACTAGGGTGCGCAAGTGTTCTTTCCCTGCCTTCTCCAATACCAAAGCGAAAAGACCATGTCGCATGAATGTGTCGTACCCCGCATTTAAAAAAAAAATCTTCAGAATTCCAGTGGCACGTTTGCATATTCGGCATTACATGATTCACCTGAAGTCATGTGCCATGGCTGGCTACATTGCAAGTAGCCTGTTTTGCATAGACATATCATGGGAAGCCAACAAACACCGACACCAAGCACCGCCAACAAACACCGCCTTCAGGTAGCATATGTGGGCTTATTGACCAAGTTGCCTTCACCCAAAAAGATCACGTTCTCGTGACGCCTGCGGCATAAAGGACGTTCCACGTCCGCCGCCAAGGTCTGAGTGGTTGCGCTGGCTAACACTCCCAGGGTTCTACTAGTACACATAAAAAACTGGCTGTGGCTTAGCTAAGGTTAAGCCCAGGATGCGAAGCATACTAGCCTTTATTTTAACGCGACACCGTTAAGATGCTCGTGTCGCAGAAAAGCCGGTGTCGTCGGCGTCGGCTCAGGCATGCGTCGCTTGCTCAGGCGCACATTTCGTTGTCGCGCCGAACGTTGCGTTGCTCGACGCTCACCGCGTCCGATGCGGGGCGCGTAGTCGCTGCGCCGTAGCAAAGCCATCTAGAAACAGTCTCTGTAGCACGCCGCAACCTTCGCTTCTCCTCCCAACGAGCAGCTCTGTCTCCAGGAGACATCTCACCTCGTGAGTGTCTAGCAGAGGCGACGGCGCGAGTTGGAGCCCCGTTTCTCCTCTGTCGTGACGTCACGGTGTCACGTGGTATTGAAGGCGACACCGCCGCGCCTGAGGAGCTGGGTTGAGCTCTCGTAATATGCTTCGCATAATACCCAAGAAAGTGGATGGGGAAACAGCGCCGCGGTAGCTCAATTGGTAGAGCATCGCATGCGAAATGCGAAGGTTGTGGGTTCGGTTCCCACCTGCGGCAAGTTGTTTTTTCATCCACTTTAATTTCCCTTAATTTATCGTTTCTTCATTCCAGTTATTAAGTACAAGTAACTTCCCCTATGTTTTCCTTGGTGTCGGTGTTTGTTGGCTTCTCATAATATGACTAATAAAAAATCGGGCCCCTCGGTTAACCCCCTTCTTCTCGTCTGTATTGCATAGAGGCATTTGTGCGTGTGGCCTTGGCTCCGTCAAAGCGTGGCGGCCTTGAGAGTAAGTGCGGTCTTCTGTTTGGAAATCCAGCATTTTTTATGCCACTCAGCTATTTCATACTTTTCAGACACAGTCGTTGCCATGTGATCTACATGCTGCACTTGTTTGCATTGGCCAAACCTGCAGACTTCAATTTCAACACACTTTTTGTAAATTAGCAATGCACATTCTTTTGCAGCTTGTATTCTTCATTGAAGTGCTGATTTACGATACGCATTCTGATGCAAGTTTTTATCTTATGGTATTCTGAGATATTTGCAGTTCACTTATGATCTGTGTGCATAGAGTTGTGGTTATTCTTCAATGGCTGTTTTTGTCCCTTGCCTTACTTGTATTTTTTCACGAAATAAACCACATGCACTCAATTTTTTGTTCACTGTACTCAGTGTCAAGGTGTTTGCCTCATACGTTTTACTCAAGCCCATTTTTGTTGCACTTTTTAGCATATGAGGGTATATCTTGCCAAACAGAACATGAGAAGTAACATGGAACAGTGTCAAACCTGCATACGATGAGTATTTAAAAAGTTTGGCCACTAGAGTTGAGTACCCTGAAAGAATGGTTTGATTCAAATGACCCCAGCTGGTATATGTACCATAATTTATGCTTCTTCCCAATTTGTTGAATACAGTGCAAATGGCTGTCCTGGGAAGCATAACTAAACCACTGGTAATACAACATGGGGAGACACTTGTGCGGACTTAACATCAGTGAATGATAATTATTGACCTTCAGAGAGCATATAGAGTTGTCCTTACTATCAACATATCAATAAATGGAAAGTAAGTGACATAAAAGTTTAACATGCACTTAAAGCACTTACCAAACACTTAAAGGGACACTGAAACACTTTGGACTGATCATAGTTTAACATGCACTTAAAGCACTTACCAAACACTTAAAAGGACACTGAAACACTTCCGACTGATCATAGTGACCTCACTACAAAAGGACATCGCCTGCTGCAAAAATTTTTCGAATCGTTGAAGTGTAAGTGGAATTAGTAGTTATTGCACCGATGCATTGCTTTCACCTTTTGTCTCAGCTAGTGTGCTGGAAGCTACACGGTGCATGGCAAGGTAGCAAGGTCCTGGTCAAGTTTTTTTTTTACACATTGCTACTTGTGGTTCAGGCATGTGTGGCACTCTCTAAACGCGAGATGGACGCCTGGAGCTACATCACTTACAGAGCCCAGTCAATACACACGGCTGTCTGATCGTCCTGCGAACAGAGCTTGTGGTGGTCGTGGTATCTATATTATGCAGCATGCCAGTTTCAGGGCCCTTTTAAGAAGGGCACAAACAAAGACAACAAAAGTTGGTTTCATGAGTTCTGCCTGAGTCGCCACTGATATCACGCAGTTGCTCGTGCACAAAGTGTGAAACAATAACGTATGAGCCATAGGAAACGAACAGCCATGTCGGCAAAAAAAAAGCAGGATATGTATTGTGATAGGTAACCTCAAGCGCCACAGCACAAGGTGAAGCTAAGTTGCAATTTGGCACATAATAGGATCTCTTCTGCTTACAACGGTGCACGCACATGAACATTTCACTTTATACGATCTTTGCAATATGAACAGCATTGAAACGCAATGTAGAGATGAAACATTAAAGGGACTGACAACTACACCAAATGTTCCAGGATAAGGTGCCAGGAGAAACAGCCCAGATGTGCTAACACTTCTGCGACAATCCAGCAGTGCACGAGCACTTTGCCTCCACGATCGATGGGTCTCGGAATGCGACGGCTATTCTCACCACAATCTCGTGCGGGTCCGCTGTCACGCCGGAGGTTTGCACACACGCGCGACCACTTCTACTTAATTACTCACTGTACCACTGGTACCGACTAAAATAAGGTGCTCGGCGTCCACTACCCGTTCTCCCCCCACAAAACAGCGCGAATTGCCATCGCAGTGCAACAAGCTTAATATTTTCACCAAGGAAAGCGTACGCGGGGACCGCCGTAAAGCCGCCATACTGCACAGTGTAACCAGACCGGGCCAGGCTTCGCAGCGCCCCCTAATGTTGATTTGAGTTGCGAATACGGAACTCAGGACAGTGTCACTGTCGGCGTAGTTGGAAGGATGTTTGTACTGCGATGGCTGCAGCCTTCGCACGTGGAATGTAGGAATATGCGGGCAGCCATGGCGTCGTTCCCCGTTCGTTACAGTTGTGTAGAAGCTTAAGTGAACGTGTTCTGCGCGCGAGAACGGCATACCTCCCCCCCCCCCGCCCCCTATGGGCTATCGCGCTCCCTTCTCACTATGCCGCTGGATTCGCGGCATAGCCGTGACGTTATGTACTGTTGTGGCTCGGGGTAGCGTTTAAGCCAGGAATCTCCCAGGCACAGGGATGAGTACCTCCGGGAGTATAAGCGAAACAAAAAAGGGTTTATTTTCCATATTTACACTGGCTCCAGATATGGAAGCCCACTCCATGTAAGATAAATTTAAATGTCTATACGCACTACATGTCTGAGGACCCATCGCACACGTCAGGGCACACTCGTATGCACCAATGGTGTCCGCTTTTAAAACAATGATCTTCCCTAGGTGACTAGACTAGGGAATCTGATGAGTGTGTCTCGGCCAATCATAATCGTCGAAGAACCGTTCGCAAAATCATTCCCATGACGTCGCACCGTCCCGCCTGACTCCGCCTCCAATGTTGCGCGATCGCCCCCGCATATACTGGGCAGCCACATGGCAATTTGGGAACCTGAAGTCGACACGGTTCCCACGGAAGTCCTCGACGTTGGCCGCTTGCATCGTTTAGTAGGCTCTCCGTGACGGTCAGCTTGCACCTACCCGGGAAGCCTGGCCTTGACGGTTGTTACCGCGTTTAGAGAATCCTTTGACCGTTGTCACCTTGAAGGGAGCTTCTTTGTTGACCCGTCAACAGTCGGCGCTGTTAAGAACGGCCAGCTGAAGTGCAAGTTTTGTCGGCCAGTTGCGACAGTGGCGGCAACTTTCCTGGAACTCCACCGCAAATCTCTAGCCACGGCGTCACTAAGTCGACTGTGTTTGAACAACAATACGCGCGTCCTGGACTCTCCGTCGCTGGAGCCGAGTAAGCAGGCTTTGTGCTGAACCCGCCACCGCGGATCTGATCTGCTATGAGTGGGGGAGTTGCCGCGGGAACGTCGACGGAGACCCCGTCCCACGCGCCGACCAAGACGCAAGACAATGGGCAGCCGGCGCGCGCGCTGCGGGGGTCAGCTCTGGGAATAAAATGCCCCTACGGTGCCTGGTCGTCTCCCCTACGGTGCCTCGTCAACTTGTCTACGGTGCCTGGTCGAACGTTTCTGTCACCTTGGGATCGATTGAGGACCGAGTGTTTATAAACCGCTGTTGTGCGGCTGCTCAGGACACTCTCTCAAGCAGTCATGCTAGACTGATGTACTCTCTCAAGCAGTCATGTTAGACTGATGTACTATCTCAAGCAGTCATGCTAGACTGATGTGGATACTGTAAATAAACCCATATTCCTCGTTCTGGATGAGAAGCAGCCCTTCCCTTCATCAACGTCCTCAGCGTGGATAAGTTGAACGACGGCATGGGCCAGCTACCTTCTAATTCATGCCCGGCTCCAATCATGACAATGGGTTACGAGCGATGGGATTGAGCCCCAAACCTGACAGCGCCAGGGCTGCGTCGCCGTCTGGGCGGGAGCTGATGAAGGGGGCTGCCTCGTGAGAAGCAACTAAAGGGCGGTCGCGCACGCTACGTTACGTTGGCGAAAACAACTCCTCTATTAGCCCCGAGAACGAACGCGAGCGGCGCTGCGAGCGCCGCTCGCGTGACGTAAGGGCACGAACTCGCGCCTGTCGTCTGCTACAGTTCGGGCGTTGTCCGGGCGCTTTCTGCGGTGTTTTCGTTTGTTCGCCCTCGTTCTCTCTGCTTGTATACTTATGGTGGTCGTCTCAAATATATTTTATGCGAAGCATACTAGCCGCGCAACCACGCTCTTCCTTGTGGCCATCCTCACGGACTCCCGCACGGCACTGCACATGCTGGCCAGGGCCGACCAGGGATCCCCGCTAATTCAGCGCCTCCTACGCAAGTTGCACGGCGTTTGCGAGCAGGGATGCGACCTCGTTCTGCAGTGGGTGCCTGCCCACATCGGCATACACGGGAACGAGGAAGCGGACCGGCTCGCGAGGGACGCCCACACGGCGTCGGTGCCTCGATCGCTCGTCGTGACTCCCTTCGATGTCGCCCGTCACACCGTGGCTGGCATGTTGCGTGCGAGACACCCGGACGCCCGCGTCGCCAGTGGCAACCCGCCGAAGCTGCTACCACGCACGAGACTTCGCAGACGAGACCGGGCGCTGCTGCTTCGCCTCCGCATCGGCTGCTACAGCACCGCGGCAAGGATACACCGCTTGCAAGGTACGGGGAGCCCCTTTTGCCTCAAGTGCGCCTCACGAGCGGCTGTAGCCGCCGAGCCTTCCTGACGTACCTTAGCGCTGGGCTATCTCTCACTTCTATGCTCTGTTTTCTTCGCTACCCTTTTTATCCCTTTCCCCTCACCCGTACAGTGCCGTGGGTGGAGGTGCCCTCGCACGAGACAGCGCTGTACTTGTCTCTTCCTTTTCCCCTTTAAAACCACTCACACACTAATCAGCTTTTGACAGCCGAGCGTGGGACGAGGACGCGTCAAGTGCACGTGTGACAGCAGGTGCGGCGGCCGGGCGGCAGTACATGCCCGGCGCCGTCGAGGTCATTCGGGGCACAAAGGTTCCCCCCCCCCGCGTCGAGGAGCCCACAAAATTCCCGGAAAGCAAGCAGAGGCCCGCGCTATACTCTTTTCGCGACAATATTGTAATTCGTTTCGTCGACGTAAAAGCGGCAAACCCGGGGCCCATTGGTTTGTAACCATTGCGCATACTCTTTTCGCTGCTTCTTCACGTCGCAGCGGTTGCGGTCCACCGGCCTCGGGGTCGCTAATTTGATGGAGTAGGTGTGTGCGTCGAGGAGGCGGTCAACAGAACTGGTGCTGATTGTGAGGCCATGTATTTCTTGTTCAACGGTTCGCTTTATCTGTTCCAGCGTGAACGCTGGGTTCTCGTCGACAGTTCTTGTTACGACGGCGACAACGCCGGCACCAAACTTTCTGATGGAGCCAAACTTTCTGATGATTTTCAGAGACACTTCACGGTCTGTCGCTGCAATCGACCTTACAGTTTTTAGATTTATCCCCAGCGTCTCGGCGAGTTGTCTCAAATCTCCGCCGCGCCTTGAGGCATCGACGATTCTTGAAGAAGCGAAAAGAGTATGCGCAATGGTTACAAACTAATGGGCCCCGGGTTTGCCGCTTTTACGTCGACGAAACGAATCACAATATATTGGTGCTCAAGAAAATTCGGCCGCGCAAAAAAGGGCATGGCAGGGCTCCAGACGACGACTTCGACGAAAGGCGCGAACATCAACATCATCGCCTGCATGTCGGCAAATGGTGTGCTGCACTGGCGAATTGTCGAAAGAGTCCATTAGATCGTATTCAATGACTTTCTCGCCGACGTTTCCGCCCAGGTTGACTCTGAGGAGCCGGATACCGAGGCCGTCTTCATTTTCGACAACGCTTCCGCTGACAATCGCGCAGAACAGGCAGATCTGGCCAGCTCGAACCATTCCATCAAGCGCCTGCCGCCATACAGCCCTTTCTTTAATCCCGTTGAGGAAGTTTTCTCCAAGTTTAAATGTCAAGTTAAACAGTACCTCAGTGAGCGGCGTGACGCAGTGCTGGTGACTCCATAAGGAGTCACACAAAAGGAGCACAGGCGCTCGTTGCTTGTACATGCTGCACAACACGCAATGGCACTTGTTCAACGCGTGGATTGCACTGCATTTGATAGGCACAACTTTTCTTTTGTTCAGGCTGCGCTTAGAGAGGAGGACATGTAGTTGTTCTCGGTTTGTTTCTATAATCCCATTCAGGAAGTGCCCTGGTATCTTGTAAAATTAAATACCGCATCGAATAAATTACATATTTTCGTTCAAAAGATCTCACCGTATCTTTGTACATCTCGTGTCGAGTGAGATGTCTCATAAAATACATCACGACGCTATTTTTTGGTTGTAGTTCTTGCAGTCCATCCTCGAGCTTTAGGAGAAAATAATGCGCACTCAATCCCATGCATGCGATATTCAGTTATTCGTCAATTTTCCACTTATATTTGATTAACGTGAGGCAAACATCAAAGTGTAAGCCGATACAAGGATATTTTCTTTCGAGGTCGGTAGCATGACAAGGTTTCTGGCAATATTAGAACCACCGTTCCATAATGACCAATTCATTTGTAAGAAAAAGGTGTGACTCAATTCCCATATTTCGCCTTTAAAAACATTTTTATATTATTGCAGCACTTAATGAAGACTGCTTGTAAATAGTCTTGATGGCGACCTCATGTGAGTCACCATCATAACACGGTTTGCGCGTGGCAATGCGTCTCTTCTCTAACACGATATCTTGAGCGAGTTCCCCGGAACAGCGCATTGTAAGTCACTAGTGATCACGTCATGTTAATGAGCGATAGTTAGCAGTTACCTGCCGTTTGAAAGCCATTTCTTTTGATATACGTGCCGGCAGGCAAGGCAGTTGACGCTCGCGTGCGAATGTAGTGACGTCACGTGAGTCACTAGTGATCACCTCATTCTACTTTATGATATTAGCAGGTTGTTGCTCTTTAAAAGACATTTCGTTTGATATGCATGTTGGCAGGTTAGGAGAGTGCATGGTTGGGTGAGAGCCGTGGTAACGTCACGTGAGTCACTAGTGTTCACCTCATTCGACGTTGTGATAATGAGAAGGTGGTTGCTCTTGAAAAGTAAATTCGTTTGATATGCATGTCGGCAGCTTAGGAGAGTGCATGGTTGAGTGAGAACCGTGGTGACGTCACGTGAGTCACTTGATCACCTCATTCGACGTTGTGATAATGAGCACGTTGTTGCTCTTCAAAAGTAATTTCGTTTGATATGCATGTCGGCAGGTTAGGAGAGTGCACGGTTGGATGAGAGCCGTAATGACGTCACGTGAGTCACTAGTGATCACCTCATTTGACTTTCTGGTAATGAGCAGGTTGTTGCTATTCAAAAGCCATTTCGTTTGATATGCATGTCGGCAGGTTAGGAGAGTGCATGGTTGGGTAAGAACCATGATGACGTCATGGGAGTCACTAGTGATCAAGTCATTGGCTGGGCTATAGTGAGCCGGTTATTACCCTTTATAAGCCACTTCGTTTGATATCCATGCCGGCAGTTTAGGATAGTGCATGCGTGAGAAGCGTGGTGACGTCACGACAGTCACTAGTGATCACGTCACTTGAGTCATTGATAGGGAGCATGTTTTTGAGCTTCGAAAGCGGTTTCCTTTGATATGTTAGTTGGCAGGTTAGGAGAGGTGCGATGGCGGTGGCGTCGAGCGAGTCACAAGTGAGCTAATCATGTCACTCAAGGATAAGCTGTTACATTCTCAGAACCATTTCATTCAGTATGCATGACGGAAGCATAAGAGTGCATGCAAAATACAAGATTAGTGAGCTATATTGAATCGCTTAGTGATTACGCCAAGTGCCTTAGTAATGGTGAGCAAGTTTTTACCCTTGCGAACAATGTCGATCGATATGCAAGATGATAGGAAAGGAAATCGCATGTCATGATCGCAACCCAAGTCGCGTAATATCCGTCACGATTCTGACTCACTTATGTGAGTCTCTTGTCACTCGGAAATGCGACTTGAAAATGAGGAAATAAGCGAGCGGTATAACACACGGAAGTGTTTCTGAAGAAACTATGACAACACCGGTAGCGTGGAAACGGTGCTCCTATAGTGCTGACGCCAATATAGTGATCACATCAGTGGATATACGGCATTCATGACGCCTGTTACGAGCTCTTCTGCAAGAATTATTCGTTTCTCAATCAATTTCTAACAGGATTAAATTAACTGGCACTGGGATTAAAATGTGTGGCACTTGGATTAAAATGGCGGGCGCAAGGATTAAATGTGTTGGCACGTGGATTAATTCGGATGGCGCTGGGATTAAATGTGGTGGCGCCTGGAATAAATTATTGGCACTGGGATTAAAAATGCTGGCGCGCAGATTAAATTGGCTGGCAACTGGATTATTTTCAATGGCATTTGGATTAAACTGAGCGAGAGAACCTCAGTACTTCACTCTTAGGCAAAGTTACATCCTTTGGCTTGCCCCTTCTGCCACACAACAATAATCGTTGTCTGCCTTAATGCGTTTCCTTTCTTTAACGCTGCGAGTCCGGTAGTTTCCTCTAACGAACGGCACGCGCGTTATCAGCATAGAACAGTTTACACCCTTTGGAGTGCCCCTTCTGATAACGCGCGTGCCTTTCGTTACTGGAAAGTTCCGGGCTCGTAGCGTTAAAGAAAGGAAACGCATCAAGGCAGATAACGATTATTGTTGTGCGGCAGAAGGGGCAGCCAAAGGGTGTAACTTTGCTAATAGCGTCCTCGATCACCTGCACCGGTGCGCACTGGGGCGCCTTGGTGCGCACTTTCATCCTCGATCAACCGCACCGGTGCGCACCGACTATCCTCGATCACCGGAAGCGCACCCCGTTGGAGCGGTTTTCCGTTGCCCCGTCTCGCACCGAGAAAATCGGCGGTGCGGCGTGCGGCGGGGTGCAATCCCAGCAAGCACTGCGGGACGCGCGACGCGCGCGCGCACAGCCTACTGCAGAACCGCAGACGCTCTGGCTCGATAGTTTGCTGCGGTTGCAACGGAGTTGGCGGAGTTAGCTAGTGGAGATGTCGGCAATGAGAAAGGAAGCGCTAGTAGTTGCCGCAGTCGGTGAGCTTTCTTCAAGTTTGTCTGACAGCGAAGACGACGTACAGGCTCGTCCACTCTTTGAACACGGCTCACCGTGGCCACGTACAGTGACTCTATGGCCACGCTCCGCGGGGCGCCAGTGCGTCCGGTGCGGCGGCGCATCGAAGCAAAGCGGCGCAGGCGCACACGGACCTCGGGGAGGCGCTTCGCGTCGTCTGCTACAGCGCTGGAGCGCGCCGCTCTGGCTTTGCTGTAAAGTACGCTTCGCTAGACCCAGGTGACTGAGCGACCGAGGCGGCGTGCCGGGAAGGCGCACTTCACTTACTGGAGCATTTTCCAGCTAGTTCGGTCTACAGCTTGTGAACAGCCTGCTTAATCAATATACATTAAAAGAAACAAGCTTATCACCACATAAATCACTTAGCATGTTTTTATAAGTGATGAGAGTAAAAATACAGTCATTTCTTCGCGCTCTTTATTAGGCTGGGGCGTAGAGGCGACGCTTGATAGTCGTGTCAGAGACGTCACCCAGCCAGAGGCTGTTCTTAATTTCCCGAGCGATAAAGGTCGGGTTTGCAGCAGCCGCCGCAGCAGTGGTCATGTATTCAACTTCAGTGGTCGCTCTTTGCCGGGCTTTACGGGGAGCATCCGCAATTCTTCCATCCTTCTTGTAAGCCTGGACTATCCGATTCACAGTATTCAGTGGCCTTTTTGTCATCTACGATATAACGCGTTGAGAATAGTTTTGTAGGCACAGATCTACAATGCGTCGTCTTTCTTTTTCCGGTACCCGCGACATTGCCAGTTTCCGAAAGTGCGCCGGGGAAATAAAATCCTGCACTGTTACAGCGTTTTTGTCGCCGAAGTGCCCCGGCAACCGACAACCGAACAAAATGCAATTCATCATGCAAGTCGATAGAAATGCGTTTAATGGAAACACCTCTGGTGTCTTTCGATTTGACGAGTCATCCCAGAATATTTAACTCGTGAGCGGCCAGTCACTCACTTGAGCAGCCATTGGCAACACCGCATCACCATATTAAGCTAAAATGGAGTAGCATGACCTAAGCCAAAAAAAAAAAAATGAGGATGGGGGGGGGGGTGGGGGGGCTCGGCGGTAGATCCGGCTGACGCCCATGGTCAGTTAAAAAGTAGCTCTGGCCCGAACATAGCAATCTGGCTTGGGCCGGGCTTGGCTTTTACAAATGTCGAGCCCGTTGGCCGACCACCGGCATGCTGTCGGCAGACGACACCGGGCCGGCTTCATGACCGCCGGTTTAATTATCGTGGCCACGTTCATCCAACACACGGACTGGCCACTTCCCCACGACGGCAACAGCATCGCTTGTTCAAGGCAAGGGTTCCTGTGCCGTATTCATATTTGGGTTTTACCCACTCAGCTTCGCCACCCCCCTAACCCCTAAAAAAAGAGAAATCAATTCCTCCTTTTCTCCAAATTTATCCGATGCCCCCCTATATGGCGTAACGCAGAGGCCATGTGCCGCTTCGGGACGCATACCGCACAATTATATGCTAGTGAGAATATACATATGACCTACTCCGAGGAAGTACTGAAATGAAATACAAGCGAGTAACGACTTCATTACCCGGCAAGACGTAATTTAAGCTAGAAAACAGACATGTAGATTATAGATTTTCCACTTCAATTACGCGGTCGGGCAAGGCCTGACTGTCCCAACGTGGGAGCGGCCCGCAGCGCGCTGAGTCGCGTACCTCAGGACCTTATTAAAGTTTTGCATCCATTCATCCATCCATTCAATTACCTATTCAAAACGGACAGAAAAGGCATTCGCATGCGGCGTGCATCGACTCCAAGGAGAAAAAAAACAAACAACTAAATAAACGATGGCGCCACATGTTTCACTCCACCTAATCAATGTAATCAAATAACTGACCGACGATTCCTCTAAATAAGAATGCGACTTCTCACGTCAGGTAGCCGTCAAAGGACCGGCACCGCTTCGGCGATTTTAACCAATCTGTGACAACAAAAATATGATGTAGAAAGATGAAAAGGGGGAGTAAAACTGCCGCCAAATCAGTTGCTATGCAGGGGAGAGCCCTTTCCAACATCGCGTAAAGCGCTTCATGCACTCCTACCAGCGACATTAACGCCTCAATAAGAAAGTCGCGAAGTAGCGGATGTCGCTTCTTAGTTGCTGTCGAAGTAATATTATTGCTCTCCTTAATGGTAAAATCGATGGCAGACATGATGATGCATGATTGAACAATTGTTCTCTAACTTTCTGTGGAATTTATTGCGGGTTTCGGTCGCTTTTTTAGGTCAATTAAGCACATTCGTTCTAGCATCAAGACATGCGCGAAACGGCGCGCTATAGGCTCATCACATGATGACTCCAACGAAGAAGAGCGCGCCTAATAGGTTTCTCGGTATGCACTACACCAAGTGCTGTGAGAGTAAAATAAAATGGCACCAGCCTAATAAGGAGCGCGAAGAAATGACTGTATTTTTACCCTCATCACTTATAAAAACATGCTAAGTGATTTATGTGGTGATAAGCTTGTTTCTGTTAATGTATATTGATTAAGCAGGCTGTTCACAAGCTGTAGACCGAACTAGCTGGAAAATGCTCCAGTAAGTGAAGTGCGCCTTCTCGCCACGCCGCCTCGGTCGCTCAATCACCTGGGTCTAGCGAAGCGTACATTACACCAGAGCGGCGCGCTCCAGCGCTGTAGCAGACGACGCGAAGCGCCTCCCCCGGGTCCGTGTGCGCCTGCGCCGCTTCGCTTCGATGCGCCGCCGCGCCGGACGCACTGGCGCCCCGCGGAGCGCGGCCACGGTGAGCCGTGTTCACCCTGAGAGTGGACGAGCCTGTACATGCTGATCGACCTCGTCCAAAAACAATGTGGTGAAGAGCGACCGAAAGTGGGCAGGTTCGTTGAACGGGTCGTCAGGATTAATTATAACATCCATTGGTGTTTGCTTGCAACCAGGTATGTCGGAGCACGCCGTTTGACAAGGTTCGAGCGCTTGCCGCGGATGCTCAGCACCTGCAAACAATAAAATGTGCGCGCGCGCGTGTTCGCGCACGTTTTGCGCGCCAGGGGTAAAGTGGCGCTGCGGCGTAATCGTTCTGCGGACCGCGCGTTGTTCAACATTGCTCATGTGTCTGTGCGCGCGTTGCTTGTGTGTTGGTTGTAGGTTCTGTGTTACTTGGCGGAAAGCCGTGAGTAGTGGCGGTGCGGCAGTGCGGCCATAGAATAAAGAACAACTTTAGAGAAGGGAAACTGTACCTTTGGCAGTGGTTCGAAAATAAGCAGCGGCAGCGCATGGAACTAACTTTCGGGGACGCCAGATGACGTTGCTCAATCAGGAAGCGGAAGTGCAAACTTTTTTTTTTTAGCGCAAAATTCAATATGGCCGTTTTTTGCCGGTCGCGTACGCTGGTACGTGCCGTGCTTGCCCTGCAGGCTATGCGGCATGCCTCAATGCCTTCGCTGCCGCTTAGCTGGTGCGTTCTAATTGCCAAGAGCCTCTACTGACGCCCATACAAACAAGCCACAAGTGAGTGAACAGAACGCGCGACTTTATTGGCAGAAGACAAGCAGTGTACATCCTCGTGCAATAGCAGAAATAAAATTTGCATGTCGAGATACGCTGGAATCATTGACGCGAGCTCGTAAACGGCTCACCGTCGTCGTCGCACGTGGTGGTCAGGTTAACGAGCAAGAACCAGCAGCGGAAACATATTGGACAGAGTGTGCCACTTATTTGCAGCGACAGTCGCCGTTAAAAATGCCCAAATTGCATTGCGAAGCAATCGGGAGACGCAGGCATCTGCTGCCGCAGCCTACACAGCGACATGGGCTACCCCAGATTTTAGCCGTTCACTCCTTTCCAACCTGCACGTTTCTTTTCTTTCGGGGGCCGCTAATGTGTGGCTCACACTTGGTGTCTCACATTGTCTCGCTATGGACAAGTCGCTTTCGTGGGCATCGCCTCCATCAGCTACTTTTGCGGGCCTTTCCACCCATGTAGCTATCAACTTCATACGCATCGGACTATGTAAGCACGTATGCTGGTCTCCGTTCATGCCTAATCGCGGCCGAGAAAGGCCAGAGGCACAATATGCCCATTGCTGCAGCAGGAAAGCGCGAACGGGGAGCACGAATCACGGTGCATGAAAATTGGGAGTCTATGTCGCTGTGCAGGCTGCAGGAGCGAATGCTTACTTCGAGAGACTGCTTCCCAGTGCAACCGACCAGGCCGCAATATTCTAAAAACATAACACTGCGACCATAACCAAGTGACATAACAGCAAAATTAAACAGCAATCAGTCACCGCATGAGGTTCAGACAATACGTTATACATTGGCGACGAACTATATGGCAACAGTGAGCATTCACATACACGGGTCTCTTAGGGTACATTGAGCTGCCTACCTACAGGCGTAGTGCCCGACTTCGTCGCACGTGGTGGTCTACTAACGAGCAACAACCAGCAGCAGAAACAGATTGGACAGAGTGTCCCACCTGTTTGCGGCGACAGTCGCTGTTAAAGATGAGCAATTTGCAGTGCAAAGCAGTCGGGTGACGCAGGCATCTGCTGCCGCAGCCTACACAGTGACATGGACTACCCATCATTTTAGCATTGACACCTTTCCAGCCTGCATGTTTCTTTCTTTTGGAGGCCGCTAATGTGTGGCTCACACTTGGTGTCCCACATTGTCTCAATATGGACAAGTCGCTTTCGTGGGCATCACCTTCATCAGCCACTTTTGCGGGCCTTTCCACCAAACTTCATACAGGTCCGACCATGTAAGCACTTATGCTGGTCTCCGTTCATGCCTAATCGCGGCCGAGAAAGGCCAGAGGCACAATTTGCCCATGGCTGCAGCAGGAAAGGGTGAATGGGGAGCACGAATCACGGTGTGCGTAAATTGGGAGTCTATGTCGCTGTGCAGACTGCAGGATCAAATTCTTACTTCGAGAGGCTGCTTCCCAGTTCAACCGACCAGGCCGCAATATTCGAAAAACATAACACTGCGACCATAATCAAGTGACATAACAGCAAAATTAAACAGCAATCAGTCACCGCATGAGGTTCAGACAATACATCATACATTGGCGACGAACCATATGGCAACAGTGAGCATTCACATACACGGGTCTCTTAGGGTACATTGAGCTGCCTACCTACAGGCGTAGTGCCCGACTTCGTCGCACGTGGTGGTCTACTAACGAGCAACAACCAGCAGCAGAAACAGATTGGACAGAGTGTCCCACCTGTTTGCGGCGACAGTCGCTGTTAAAGATGAGCAACTTGCAGTGCAAAGCAGTCGGGTGACGCAGGCATCTGCTGCCGCAGCCTACACAGCGACATGGACTACCCATCATTTTAGCATTGACTCCTTTCCAGCCTGCATGTTTCTTTTCTTCTGGAGGCCGCTAATGTGTGGCTCACACTTGGTGTCCCACATTGTCTCAATATGGACAAGTCGCTTTCGTGGGCATCACCTTCATCGGCCACTTTTGCGGGCCTTTCCACCCAACTTCATACACGTCCGACCATGTAAGCACTTATGCTGGTCTCCGTTCATGCCTAATCGCGGCCGAGAAAGGCCAGAGGCACAATTTGCCCATGGCTGCAGCAGGAAAGGGTGAACGGGGAGCACGAATCACGGTGTGCGTAAATTGGGAGTCTATGTCGCTGTGCAGACTGCAGGATCAAATTCTTACTTCGAGAGGCTGCTTCCCAGTGCAACCGACCAGGCAGCAATATTCGAAAAACATAAAACTGCGACCGTAACCAAGTGACATAACAGCAAAATTAAATGGCAATCAGTCACCGCTTGAGGTTGACAATACATTATACATTGGCTACGAACCATCTTACAGGCATAATGCTTGCCTTTGTCACATGTGGTGGTCTGGTAACGAGCGACAACCTGCGGTACAAACAGATTGGACAGAGCCTTGCACCTGTTTGAACCAACAGTTGCCGTTGAAGATGAGCAACTTCCATTGCGAAGCAATCAGGTGACGCAGGCATCTGCTGCCGCAACCAACACAGCGACATGGACTACCCGGCATTTTAGCGTTAACTCCTTTCCAACCTGCACATTTATTTTCTTTCGGGGGCCGCTATGTGTGGCTCACACTTTGTGTCCCACTTTGTCGCAATGTGGACAAGTCGCTTTTGTGGGCATCACCTTCGGCAGCCATTCTTGCGGGTCTTTCCACCCATACGGCTATCAACTTCATACACTTCGAACCATGTAAGCACATATGCTGGTCTCCGTTTTGAGCAAATCATGGCCGAGGTAGGCCACAAGCACAATTTGCCCATGGCTGCAGCAGGCCAGAACGAACGGGGCGCACCAGTTACGGTGTGTGTATACTGGGAGTCTATGTCGCTTTGCGGACTGCAGGAGCAAATGCTTACCTCGAGGGACTGCTTACCAATGCAACTGACCAGGCCCCCACATCTGTAACACAGTTACCACAACCAAGTGTGGCAGCAAAACCAGATTCTGCAATCAATCACTTCACTGTAGCTTGCACAAAGACCCAGGCTATCAAGGAAGAGGAGCAATCATCAACGAGACTAGGAATATGGAAAATGAGAAAGCTTGCATTCAAGAGAGAAGCCACTCTGCTCTGCAAGCATTGAAGGCTAAAAACACCAAGAAAAGTAAAATGGTGCATAGCACATGTGCATAGGTTAATGCAAGACGCATGCCGATGCTGCATCAGCTATTTCAGGAGAGTAATTGCGCATGACAACATACACTAGAAGATACTGCTACAGATATGCTAGGCTGCTAGACAGTGACTGGTATTAAGTATCAGCGAAATATCCAAATATAAAGGTTGACCTTTATATTTGGATGAGGATGAATAACCTCTAACAAAAATGGGCAATGAGAAAGCTTGCATTTATAGAAGAAAAATTACACTTCGCACAAACGGAATTAACATGGCATGGAAGCTGATTAAGGACGAACTGATGAAACTCAATCTTTTGGCCAGCGTCGTCCGTGCTTGGTCAGATGTTGCAGGTGCATCTGAAGACGAAGAATTTCTAGAAAGTCCTTTTTGAGTTACTTGGATGACTCAGCCAAATGTCCGTGCTGGTGGAATGGTGGCTGAAGCTCTTTGCAGTCTTAACACAGTCCTTTGCAGACTTGATATCTCATCCATATTCTTGTGCATGTGCTTCTTTGTTCTTGGTGTAAAAGCCTTGCAAATTCGGCTCCAGCCCCTTCCTGTTGGTGCAGATAGGAGCTCCTGTGATGACCAAGATGTGCTTGGCATAGACTCTGTTGGGGCAAAACGGTGACACGTGAGATATAGCACAGATTAGCCAAATTTATGTGGGTTTTATATGTTCGAACCAATTATACTGAACCATATATATGAACAAACATTCATATCTGCTGCAAACGGCAAGCCAATACAGCATAGATCAAACATATTTATTTCTGAACCATATGTTGTTTACCTTGTAGTAGTAGCCAATGTCCACACAATGACCTTGTCGTAGCAGGCAGCAGCTTCTGTTTAGTGCGTGGAGTGTGTTGCTTTATACTGGTGCCGTCCTCATTACTGCATGTCTGGAACAGAAATTTTGACTGAATCAGAAATTGAAAAAGCAAAGTTTTGCAATATGAAATGCAAAAAGGTGTGACATATATGTTGTAATGATTTGCGACTACAGAACACATGCAAATGTACACTGTCTATTCTAGGGTGCTTAAGCAGCATGTTAAATAAATATTGCTATTGCCCATAAAATTGATGTCTGCCTAACTACAATGCATGTCAACAGCGGAAGTACTATTAAGATCACAAATGAGAACATTTGTGGGTTCATTTATGCTCTAGAAGTGATCACACTGCTAGTTACTCAAGCAAATGCATGAAAGTCATGAAGCTATTAGAACTGATGCATTATTTTTCTCCACGAACGTGATGCACCGCTTCACTACTGCAAAAATAAATGCCCTACGGTAAACCAATCTGAACAGCAAGAACATTTGGAACCAACAAGTACGAAATATGGGTATCATGCTTGCAACTGTTTAATACATTAAATTCTGTACTTTCACTTCATTTTACCAAAGGATTATTCGGTTTTGTGGACGAAAGACGTTGCCGGCCGACTCGAAAAAAAGTTTAATCTGTATATTGATAAGGCTACTCAGTCACCTACAACCACGGCTACAATAACATGAAAAATGAGACGCGCGTTCCGATATCGCTCTTTCTTTCCTGGTTGTGTGTGTAAACCAAACGACAGCCTCGCAAGTAAAGGTTTATTTAGGAAACAGCAACTGAGATCCTCACTGCCCATATGTAATGCAGGATCTAGTTCGTTAACTTGTGCCCGCCTGGAAGGTAATGAGACAGATATTATATAACGATTGAAGCAGCGGTGTTAAACGACTCACCGTTATTGCCGTTGTCAGCCGCAGCAAAATCCAGCTCCCGTTTCGATGCAGACCTGTTCCGAATGGCTCACGACCGAAACCCAACTGCCGGGCTTACATGTCCGCTTGCAAACACGTAACTTCACCCCAAGTTACATAGAAGCGCAAGAAACTAGTTTTAGAAACAAAGAAGCAACCAGTCTTGAGTGTACGAACGAATGAATCCGTGCCGCCGTGCACTCGGAAATACCGGTAAAAATTTTAAATCCAGGCCAGAGGTCACGTGAAAGATCGATGATGCTGAACGCTATTTGCGTTCATAATGGCGAAGAAACAATAAACTTACTAACAAAGAGTACAATATCTAATTAGCAATGATAATTTTGCCCTGTTTTTATGTAAAAGAAAATGCTTCGGTAATTGTAAGAGAAAGTTTGTAAGATAAAATTGCGCTTATTACGGCGCCTCTACCGGGAAATGTTGGAACTAACGAACGAATCCCGAGGTGATGCTACTAGGTCGGCTTTGTTAGCAGCGGCGCGCGGTCGATTTTTTCGCCCTCTGTGGCCATTAGTTGAACTTGAGAGTGTACGGGGCCTGGTGCGGCTTTAGCCTCGGTGAGCTCTGGCAGTACAGAATCTGCGTTGTGTGACCCGTGCTTTTTTGAGAACCCGGCAGTGGTGACAATTGAAATATCGAAGTGGCCTAGCGCCTCGGCCGCGAAGTTCTGCGAAACGCGATGTGGCGTCGCCGTGTCCGACTTTGCTTAACGGACATCGAGGGATGTGCTGCTCGCTGCAAGTCATGTAAATGCAACTGCGTCGACCGCCCACTGTTCAGCGCAGAATGTGTATTTGGTGTGCTGTGCTTGAAACGAGTGGTGCAGCCGTGCAGCGGGGGTGGCGGAGGAGCCGAGTGGCTTAGGGGCTCCGTTTGCGCGTTCACAGACATGTGCTCCCGTCTTTGTCTCATTAGCGGCTGTCGCGGGATTGTGGTTTGCTAGCTCCTTGCCTAGTATGAAGTTTACGACGCTAACACACAGCATGTTCACGTTTTTCCGCGCTATATGTCATTTGCATGACGGCCGAGTTGAAAACGAGACATATCTCTGTGTTCTTTGCGTTTGTGTGTTGTAAATTACTTTCTGTTGTGGAAGTTTTGGGAGGCTTATTACGCAAGGAGTGCGAACGTAAACATAACACATATGTGTGTCTGAAATTTTGAATTACCCATAATAACCTTTACGACTGATAAATGGGCTACACGGCCTGTGTGAATCAGCTACCGTATGTTGCGACGCTCTTTCGTGTGGTAGAATGATGCATGGTGCGCTCTTTATTTCTGTACTGTTGTAAAAACCATTTGTTTATTCACTCAGTACAAATGTACGGCTTCTTCGCTGCAGTACATTTTAGTTACGCGGTGAGGCGTACTAAAAGTGGGAGGGGGCCGCTATCAGCCAGCATAGTATGTCCACTTAGGCGACCTGAGAGGCGGTGGATGCGCGAGTGTGTAATTAAAGAACAGTGTCCAGTGACAGTGGAGGTAATTAACTGTAGCACCAAAGTAGTAGAACACTACCAGAACAAAGGCATGTAGTCTGCCCATCTCAATTCTTGTGCTTATGCCAGTCTTTTTTACAGCACAGCTGCTATGGGCTAACTCCCCTGGTTGTTCTGATGTCTACTGGTGTTGTCACTGGAATTCCCAAATCACTTGCTAGAATATTGCAAATAATGTTCTCATTATGCTGCGAGGATTCAAGCATACGATCAAAAGAGTAGCAGTCCACAATTCTACATTTCAGCCACTCTGCTGAAGGTACAGTCGTGGTGAATACTGATCCCGGAGAGCGTGATCTAGCCAACGGGTGCCATGATTGGCTAACACCTGCTTAATGTCTGCGTAGTGTATATGGAGCTGGCATCCACACCTTCAAGTTCTTACATATCACCTTCCCAATTGTGAAGGCAGTCCTATGTTAAATTTTCTTCTTACATGTGATGACAATGATTGGGTGCATCTGCTTCATTAATCTTCTTCTAGTGCTTGGCTTCTCAGATTTACTGGATAGAGCTGTTGGTGTTTTGTTTTCCTCAACCAAAGTGCGAGACCTAGCAATGGTTAGCCCAAATGTGGATTTGAGAAAACCAAAACGAATTCAGCAGAAAGAAGCTAAAGGGTTATTTTGGTGTAGATCAGTGGCCAAGTCCGGATATGACAGAGGAGGAAGAAAAGCCGAGTCATTCCACTTCAACACTGGGAGGCACAACTCCCGCAAATAAATACGACTCTTACTTATTTGACTTCTTTAAGGAGATTACCGACTTGCATTGAAAAGTGTTCACTTCAACAATCACTACATGAAGTAAGCTTCCTGCGCATATTTCACCAGCTACTGCATCATTGTTTCACATGAGTGAAACTGCAATTTTCTTTATGCCACAACTTGCCCAATTTTGTGTTTTGCAGTAGGACGTTAGCAGTGCTATTAAGGCACTTAAATACTCATGAATAGTAGTAGAGAGAAAAAGATTGGGGCATAATAGAAAAGCAACAGACGCTGTAACACTAGCGTAAAAATTAAATAAAAAATAATTACTTGTTTGCTCAAGATGCAGTTAATGTGATTTATTTAGCTTATATATTTAACAAAACAAGTAAAAATTGTTGCTTTCCTCGGCGCAGCTGTGACATCACGTTACCGCTCGCGCATGGCTCGCGCCGCTCATTGTCGTAGCTGCTGCTAGTTTTTGCAGTGTACTCCGCCTTCATTAATTTCGCCCTCGGAAGCAGCCCATGCGAAAAATGTCTATCAAGGTAGCTGTCAGGCTGAGGCCTCCCCATGAAAGGTGAGTTGGAGTTACGTTATGCGGTTATCATTGTTTCACACCAACTGCTTGTAGTGCGAGGCGTCGTTACGTCTAGCATTTCGTGTGTCAAATTTCATACGTCCTACCATATAAACAGTGCAGCTGCATCGAATTCACAGCAGAACAATCAACAATGAAGTAGCTACGATGTGGTGATAACAATACGCGTTCGGCAGGATTGTTGCTTTTACAATAGACGCTGTTATTTCATCGCTCTATTGCCGGGGCCTAACTGTGGCATTGGGAACAACACGCCCTTTTATTCTACTGAACATGCACTTCCCGTTCCCCTTCTCACGTTTTCTTTTCTTTTTTTTTGCTACAGTTAACTGTAGCTTGCTTTAAAACTCAACGGATGCGCGAATGACCTGGCCACCAGCTGATCACGTGCATCGAAACAAATAGCGCGTTCTACTTCAGGCGTGAAGCTGCAGAAAGTGTTTAATAGCAGTTTATGTAGTGCATAACCCCACAATCCACCCATGATTACGAAAAGGCAAAGCCGTTGATTTAGCATCGCCGACAACATGTCGGACACCCCCCCCCCCCCCCCCCATCTTGCATGGTAGCGCTTTCACTAAAGTGGCCGTATATGCGTGATGATACTCTGCACACTCAAAGTAAAATAGAGCGGCATTTAATATGCAGGAAGTCCAATCTGGCTCCAGCTCGATGCTTTTCTTTTTCTTTACTTTTTTCCAGCCACCGTTGAACGGAAGTGGCAAAAACAGGTGCACAAACGTGTACAGGTGCCTCAGAAAGTGAACGGAGCACGCGAGCGAAGGCCGAACCAGTGATGTTCCGCGCCTCACAGAAAAATTCCCATTCGTAGAAATGAAAGTTCTCTATTCCTCAGCGCTTCTACCCACATGATTAGAAAAATATTCCCGTAAATTTCCCTGAGAAGAAAGTTCCTTGGCAAACGTGGTTGTTAGATGAAAGTTACTTTGAGTGACTTTGCAAGGTTTATAGGTCACTTCCGTGTATAACGCGTAAAACATACATTCACTTTCTAATGTTTACTGCTCAATTCTGGGCATTTCTGCCGCATAGTCCAAAATTTGTCATCCAGCTTTAAAGTGATTCTCAGTTATTTAACTAAGGAAATATTGATGCAGCAGTCTGCACTTCATGCCTTGTACCAACCGTCATACGAGCTTTTCAATAATGGAGTATAAGAACTTGAAACTGACTGATTCTTAGTTGATCCCATGCACTGACATTGATGTGCTGTAGATAGACTTTACAATGTCTTGTTCAATAGCATAATTTCAGTGTTTACACCATGAATCGTAACTTTCCCGGAATATTGCAATGATTTCCCTTTCCTGCAAAATTGTGGGCAGCAATTCCCTGGAAAGGGGAAAATTACCTTCACGGAACATTACTGGGCCAAACTGCATTTCCGTGCATCAACGGTGGCAGCACGTACTACAGAATACGCATGAAAAAAAAAAAATCTATGGTGGCAGTGCGACACACTTTTGACCACTGCTTTATCGACTGCTCAGGCAAACAAGCGCTTTTTGTAACTGCAGCTGCTAGGGAAGCTTCTTGTGCTAACAGCAACTATTTATGAACTGTGAGCAGCTCTTGCCAGAAGCATTTGCTTGCTGCACAAGCAGCACGCGTCGCTGCCTGAGCTTTGTTTCTTGAGGCATGTGATGATTGCCCTTGTTAACAATTGCCGTCATCTCGCTGTGACCGGGAATATCATGATGGTGGTGCCGGATTAAGTTGATTTCAAAGCACGATAAGACTCCCCCTATGTGCGGTCAATTAACACTTTTTATTCAAAGACCTAAATGTAAATATTTTCAACAGGGATATAGAGGAAAAAACGGCTCCAGCCAAAGGTAAAAAAGTTCAGACATTTCGGGATTGGTGCGGTCCCTTCTTTAGGGGATTACTGAAGCGACCGAAAAAAGTCTTGTAAGCTCCTGTCTTTGTGTTGCCGATTCCTCCTCTCTGGAGTGCCGCAAGGGCCTTGAGCATGCACAGGGTGAAGTGTACTCAATGACCGATGGATGTTGCTGCGAGTATTTTGAATGTGCCACGACTCAAGGAGGTGTCTTGCCATGTTGGTCTTGGTTTCGACCACAGAGGTGGCTTCCAAATCAATCGCACGGTCATGCATCTCACAGCGTTCATGGAGAGCGCTGTGCTAGGCTTTGAGCTTTCATATGTTGTTCTTGTTCTGGTGGATTCTGTCAGAAAAACTGTTGTTTTCATCAATGTAAGTGGTGGGGCACTTTGAACATGACACTTTAGAAACAATCCCCTGGCATTTCTCTGTGGATGGTCAGTCCGTTGGCTGCATGAGCAACTGTGTAAGTGTTCACACTGGCTTCTTCACGTTCTAAAAATTTCTACAAAAAATCTTGAAAGCACTTCTTATCTCAAGAAACAAAGCTTGGCCAAGGATGCTCGCCACATATGCAGGAAGCAATTGCTTCTGGAAAGAGCTGCTTGCCGCCAACAAATGACTACTGCAAGTGCAGAATGTCCCCTAGCATCGACTGTTAAAATAAGTTGTCAATTGAGCTGTCAGTGAGGCAGTTGTCAAAAGCGTATCACATAGTCATTGCAGATTTGTCTTGTGCATGCGCAGTAGTACATGCTGCCGCCGCTAGTGCATTGTGATGCAAGGTCCATTTGATTTGCATGCACCACTGTGAAGCGTTTCATGGCAGGGTACAAGAAGTCCCAAAGTTGCCCAGCTTGAATTCAGCAATGCAGGCATAACGCTACATGTGAAATGAATGGTGAGCTGCAGATGTGGTTAGTCCGCATAATCTGCATCGTCCACGTTAGTTTGAGAGGCATGGTAAAAATATGACGGATCCCAAACTGCAGGTATGGTTTGCTTAGGCGTTTGGTCTTAAAAACAGCAGAAAAAAGCCGCTCCTGCGCTACAGATAAGCAACCGACACCCTAGGGCATATCTTGAACTGAACTTTTGTCTTCTTTGGTAAACATGCAGAAGATCTTATTTTTCCCTCGGCATTACAGGGCAATAAACATCTAAGTGAACCACCAGTCCTGACATATTGATTGGGGCACGTTTAATCTGGAACAACGTTGGTTTGATCAGCACGGGCAGCTGAATAGTGTACACATGCATGAAAATTTAAGCACGTAAACAACATCCGGTGTTGTATATATGCAGTAGGTGTGTGTAAGCGGTGTTTCAATCATGCAGATGCCAGGGTGCTGTGTCGTTGACTGCGCTGCCGCTTTGCACTTGCATGTCGGCACCATCAGTGGGTAGAGCGCAGAAAAATTGTGAACCAGTACTACGTTTGGGCTGAACCCTTGGAAACGAACGGCACAGTTCAGAGGGTGCCATTGCTGTACTGCTGAACATGAATGGCAGGATGCAGCACATTGTGAACTGGCTAAAATGGCGTAGGCGAATTGAACAAATCTTCGGTTTGGCCGACACTTATGTCTTCCGTTTACTTTCTGGGATGCCTGTACACTGTCACATAAAAGGTTGGGCACAGGTGCATGTCAAAGAAAACCGTCTACTACAATGTCCCTCGTAGACCACATGTGCACCTTTGGGACATCAAGCCTCAGTTATTCGTAGGATGTGTGACTGTGGAATGTGAAGCCCTATCAATTATGAGTGGCGATGGCATCTGTGCAAGTCACTTCATCTTGGCTTTTCTGCAAGCATGCGATTCTTTTTCCATTGGGGTTGTGGTTTTTATTTTGATCATAAATGCTTTCTTGAAATGAAATGCAATGTAGACCATAATTTTCGGCGCTTGTAGGTTGCAGCCATCTTTTTCTGGGGACTGGAAACTGGTGCATGAGTGAGAGGGTTGGCGCTCAGCCAGGTACTTGTTACTTGTGCAGCCCTCAGTCACTGCACCGGCCACACTGACAGATGGTGACTGAGGTCAGGATTATGTATGCTTGCTCTAAATGTGGGTGCGGCAATAAAAATATTCTGGTCTGTGTAGTAACAAGTTTTTTTACCCTGTCTTACCAGTATTTTTTTCTTCTTTAGGGAGATAAACAGGGGCGAAAAGGCCATCTGGAAGGCACATGGCGACACAATATATATGGAATCTGGAAAAACGAACTCACTCCACACATTCGGTCTGTATACTTCAATATTTTACTGCTCTGGCACTTCAACTTCTGTAGTGCTGTATTTTTCCATTTTTACAGTAGGCATTGAGTCGCGAAGTTTGGCTAACCTACACTGATTGCTGCACATAAGTGATCACACTTGTGTGAAGTGGTCAAACGGGTGGGTCAAGCGCCGAGAGCTGTTTTGGCACTATGCTATCTGAATCACAGCCGAGAAAGGGGTAATCACTCGATCATTACCACGTCTCGCCAGCATCAAAGCATGCATACCTGGGAATTGACAAAGTAGCACATGCACACCATACGCATGCTCGTGGCACTCTGCATGTGTATGCAAAGCCCACTGCTCAACAGCACAAGGCAAAATATGATTTGGTCTGCACAATAAGCAGTGACAGATTTCACGAACATTAACTTCACTCTTATTATACCGTGATTTGTATAGAAGGGCCTTAATAGTGTGTTTGCCTTGTTTAAAAGTTGGTTGAGGGATTATACAAGTTGTATAATTTGACATCAAAGGTCACTGGGTGGTGGGGCCTTTGTCAGATGAAGTGCATCTGCTTTTAGTTTATTCATCCCTGACATTTTACAATCGATCCCGGATATATCGAACTCGAAGGGGATCGCGAAATAGTTCAATACATGTATATAGATAATTCGAAATATAGTATATGCATGTCAAAAGCGTCTCTAACAACTCCACACATCTCAAGGCAGTTTCCCATGTCGTGACTAACAGGAACTAACCGATCTGTGCCTCCAAGGCGCGTAAAAAAAACAAAAACACACTGCGATGACAAGAGTACTTTATTTCGGAAGAGCAAAATCTCTGACCTTTGCTTGCTTTTTCTTGTGCACTATCAAGTTCATTAAGCTGTCCTCAAGCTTGTTGACAGTGTCCAAATGAGAAAGCCCAGCTCCTTCCATTGTGCCACTACAGCGGTGAGTGATGCTGAAAGCTGATGCAAGCTCAGCTGCAGTGCATGGTGGTTGGTCCTCTTCGTCAGAACCTTTGCCGCTGCTCGACTGTGTGTCCTCGTCACCCATGATGTTAGCCACAATCTCTTCATCAGCGCGATCCGCTACAGCTTGCACGCTGTCGTCAGCACTGACAAAATAGCATGCTGTAATGCCGCCTGGGAATGCCGAGAGCTCGCGAAATTCGCTGTCCAGGCATCCAGCATCATAGTCTTCACTGTCAAGACATCGTCTGCAGCTACCACAAAGCCTTCTTTGCGGAAGCAGTTCACAATTGTGCATTTCTTCACGTCGTTCCAAGCACCAGCCAGCATTAGAATGACTCAGAGGAGGTCCACCTTGAGTTCAATTCCTAATCGAAGGTTGATTAGGAGCCTCTGCACCAGTCGTCGTCTGTACCCAACCTTAAACGCTTTCACAATGCCTTGGTCGAGAGGCCGAAGTTTTGCCATTGTGTTTGGCAGCAGAAGGAAGGAAGGAAAGACACTTTATTTTTCGAAAAGAAAAGTAGGCGAGCGTGGTTGGGCCCTTAGTCTAGGGCTCCACTGGCGCGAGCGGCTTGCTGGGCTTGGTCCAGGACAGCCACTTGGCTCTCCTTTCCCTCGCCCGTAAGCCATGCCTCCCACTGCCTATTTAACATAAGTGGATCTGCAGTTATGTATGGGCTAGTAATATGTGAAGGCCGTTCCAGGCACTCCCATGTGATATGTTGTGGTGTGGGTTTGTTAGAACACCATGGACAGACGTCCAGAAATCTAGTTGGGTTTATTTTACTGAGTTGATGCAGGTTGGGAAAGCTGTTTGTTCGAATGCGTCACCAGTCCATACTCTGCTGTCAAGGGCCTTGTGTGGATGACCATACTCTCTGCGTTCCTCCCACTGTTGTAGAAGAATGTCACGACTGCTTGGAAGAAGTCCCGCGCGCTCGGCTCGGCCGCAGCTGTGTTATTGAATCCTCGAGCTGTACGGTCCGCTGCAACGTTACCCTCCAAGCCCTCGTGAGCCGGACACCAAATAATGTCGTGGTGTACTGTCAGGGTTTGTCCCAGAATTCTACGTACAATTTTCGGTACCGTCCCTTTGAGAAACAGGCGACACGCTGTCTGCGAGTCGGAGAGTATGACTGCCGATTCGTTTCTGTGTTCTGCGTCTGCAATGGCCACAGCTATTGCAGCCACTTCGGCTGCACACGTGGACCGAGTTACGACTGTGGCCGTTCTGACACATTTGAGTGACTGCTAGCGTGCGAGTCTCTCTACTGGCTCTGCTAGCATCTGTGTAGTACGTGGTAGAACCTTTCCCAAAACGATTCCGCAGGGTTGCAGCTCGTGCTCGTCTTCTACCTGCCTGGTACGTTGAGTACATATTCTTTGGTATCGGTGCCACCGTAATATGAGATCTCATGTCCCTGTCCAGTAACACTGTATCCTCGTTGCAGTATAGCAGTCATGGCGTGAAGCCCAGCTTTTCTAGAACTGCACGTCCCTGGTTTGTTGAGCAGAGCCGCTCTCTTTGAGCTATGAGGGCCGCGCTTGCCTATTCCTCAAAGGTGTTGTAGATGCCCAGTCTCTCAACTTTATTGGCTAAGGCTAAGTGCTGCCTTGTTGAAGGCTTTCCTTATAATTGTATTAGCTTGTTTCATCTCCTGGTTTGTTAGTGCTTGGTACGGGAGTGCGTACGCGACGCTGCTAATTATAAAGGCGTGGACCAGCCTGATCGTTTCTACTTCAGTTAGCCCATCTTTACTGCTGGATATCCTTCGTATCATACGGGCTACGTTCCCTGCCGTTGCTCTCAACTTTTGGATGGTGTGTGTGGTGCCTCCGTTCTTTTCTACCCACATTTCCAGAATGCGCAGTGTTTACACCTCCCTAATGGGACATTCATCCAGATGTATTGTTATTGGTACAATATAGTTTTTTCTCGCATATTTAGCCCCGATTCTGATCAGCTGGATCTTCTCAAGGGAACATTTCATCCCTGCTCCATCCGTGAAAGCCATTATCTTGTCCACTGCTCTCTGGAGTACGTCCTGTTTTTCCGCGTACGACCGTCTTCTTGTCCAAAGGGTTATGTCGTCCACGTAAATAGCGACGCCTAAATCTGGGTCCTGCTGTAGTTCACTGGCGAGCTTACGCATGCCTACATTGAAGAGGATACGAGAAAGTATAGCTCCTTGTGGCGTGCCTCTGTTTGGGAGGTCGAAAGTGTCAGACCTAGTCGATCCCAAACCTATTGTCACGGTTTGGTGCGTCAGGAAGGACCTAACATATGTGGCGGCCAGAGTTTATGGACTCCAGGCCTTCCATGATCGAGTCATTGGAGAGTGTATCAAAAGTTTTCTCGATATCAAGTGCCAGTGTAAAATTGTCACTCGAGCCTCTGATCGGGTGCAGGACATCAGAAGGACATCAGAAGGAGAAACACGTCCTGAGCTGATACGTGTGGCCTGAAGCCGAACATGTTGCTGGGTAAAAGGTTTTCCGTCTCTACATAATTGGACAGTCTAGTTAAAGATCACTTTTTCAAACAACTTTCCCACGCATGATGTCAGCGAAATCGGTCTTAGGTTCTGGATATCCCTGGATTTACACGGCTTGGGTATTAGGGTGATATTGGACTCTTTCCATTCTATTGGGAGTTTCCCACCCTCACTCCAGCCTTTCTCATTAAAGAATTTCATGATTTGTGTTAGGGCTACGTCACTGAGCTTTCAGATCATGGCATTGGTAATCTGATCATTTCCTGGAGCCTTCTTTTTCCGAAAAGATTGGGCTGCCCTGTATATTTCTTCCAAGGTTATAGGTGCGTCTAAATCGGGTTGCTCTATTCCTTTGTATTCCGTGTGTAGCAGCTCTGTAGTAAGGTTGTGCCCGACATATATCTCCTTGATTGTGTTTATTAACTTGATGTCATCCCCTTTAAACTCGTTTTCTAGGGTCTTGAGTGTCCTGTTCGCCACTGTTTTTGTGCCTCCGGGGTCCATCATGCTTCGCAAGACGTGCCATGTCCTCTTAGTACTCAGCGTGCCTTTGAGCGAGTCAGTAAACTGTCTCCAATTGGTGTCACTCAAACGTTGCGCATACTCAATAGCTTGCTGTGCTAGTTGGGCTATACGTATTTTCAGCTTTCGGTTGTGTTTCTGTCTCCTCCAACGTTTGGTGAGGCTTCTTCTGGCGTCCCACAAATGAAGTAGGTGTTTATCGACCGCCAGAGTTTCAGTGTTTGTTTCAACCTCCTTCGTTACCCTCGTGTGTGTCCTTTTGATTTGTGCTGTCCATGTGCTGACGTCGGTCAGGTCTCCGTGAATGTCTAGCCCTTCGCGGAATTTCACCCAGTCCGAAACCTTGGCTTTCCCGATCACCCTTCTTATCGTGGCCACACTGAGCGATATACTCAAAATGAAATGGTCGCTGCCAAGATTTTCTCCTAGATTCGTCCACATCATGTTCCTTGCGGTGTTCGTGAATGTCAGATCTGGTGACGTGTCTTTTGAGACGCTATTACCCTAACGCGTATGGGGAGATCCTGCTGTGTAAGCTGGTATAGGTCGTACCTTTCCACTAGGTCCGCTAGCATTATTCCTGTTTCACTCTGGGAGGGCTATAAACATTGATTATTACCGTTTTAGTTCGGCAGCGCTTTCGAGGCCAGACCGTGATTATGTGATGTTAAATAGGCTTGTTCCCTGCATAGCTAATACTGAGTGCCACGTCCTTCTTTGCGAAGGTAGTAATTTGTGGGTACTCCGGGGTCTTGTAGCACACATAGCCCTTCAGATTTACTTGGTGTTTGCCTACCTCCTGTACGCATATAACATCGGGAGGGACTGGAGACGATTCAATAAATTTTGTGAAATTGGCGAGCTTTTCCTGCAGTGAGCAGCAATTCCACTGCCAAATTTCCACTTGTTCGGTCTGTTTACTATTACTCTGTCTAGCCATGATTGGTGTTCTCGTAACCCGGTCCTACTTCTTTCAGTTGTCTGGTAGGAGAGCCCGGGCTTTCACTTGTTCTCTTGCGGGGGTTCTGTGTCTGGCTTAGGTCACTAATGGTGCGTTCCATCTGTCCTAGTTTGGCAAAGACAAGCTGCATCTGCTGTACGAGGTAGGCTAGCGAGACATTGTTTGTGGTTGCTGCGTTGTCCAGAGTTGCACAACGGGTGCGTTCGCTGGGCCTGGCGTGTTGCTCGATTGTTTTAAAAGTAGTGCCTCGAGGCGTGCCATCCTAGACTTAACCTCCTCTAATTATGTTTTGAGTTGTCTGTTCTTGTCTACTACCCTTCTGTATTCAGGGTGTTGCATGATCGGTGGTGTAACAGATGTATGTTTAGCAGTGCGAGATACGATTTGCGCCCAGCTTACCCGATTCGCCTGTGGCTTGCTCTGTGCCAGGGATGCCCCGGGTGACTTGCTTCTCGGATGGGCTTTCGCCTTCGTGTCCTCCTGTGTGGTTGGTCTTGGCCTCGACGTGGACGTGGACCTTCGGCACTGCTGCCCTGATTGTCCATGCTCCGAGCGGTTGCTCGATGGCATGCGGGTTCTTGAGCGGCTCCTGTGGGTCGCACCTCGTCCGCACGCCCATTCCGATTCTTCGTCCTCCGAGGAGAACCATCGAGTTGCTGGCTTGTGTGGTTTCTAGGGTGGTTTCGCTGCCTGGTTTTGTACAGGCTTGAGGCGTTTTGGGCAACTGTGGTCTCCAGTAAGATGGTCCCCAGCGCAAATTGCACATGTTAGGGTACAGTTGTGAGTTACTTCTGGGTTGCTCATTCTGCAGGTACGGCATGTGGGCAAATCTGGTTGCGGGCACACGTCGGTGCAATGGCCAACTTCCCCACACGCTCAGCAGAATTAAACAGTGTTACAAAAAGGAATGCACTCCTTTTCACCTCTTCTGTAGTAAATGTATCTTGGTAGGACGTCTCCGAAGAAAGTAAGGAGAGCACTCTGAGAGTCTCCCAACATCCGGGCCTCTACAAGCTCCATGCCCTGGGTGCGAAAACGGATGCTCGCTTTGAGAGTTTTAGACGGAGTGTGCGGCTTTATACCGTGGATAGCACCTCTCCTGGTTCCTTCGCCTGGCGTGACATAGACATTGAGTAGGTGCGGTCTTCCCTTGATCTTCAAAGACGTGACGCCGCTCATCGCCATTGCGACGGTCGCATCCGGGGTGGAAACTAGTGCTATATTGGAGCCAGACTGGATACGGAGAATGAACTGGTCGCACCTGATTTTTCCTTGACAGGCCTCCACTATTGCGTCGGAAATCGCTTGGGTGGTTACATTCCTCAGTGGCAGTCCCTGGTGAGGTCGAAAGACCACTTTCAGGTCATCCTTGGATAGCGGTGGGGGCCTGCGTCTCGTGGGCCGACCCCGGCATTTTGGCTGGTTGTCCGCTGTATGCTTGCTGTCCGCGGAGAAGTCCCGTCCTCGCCGTAAATTACACTCCTTTGCCTGTTTGTTCCATGCTCTGAGCGATTGGGATATCTGCCAACCCTCCTCTGCGTGGTCAGTCTCCATTTGGGTGGGGAAATGCGCGTTGGCATGTGCAGACACCATGGTGCAATTCCCGGTCGGTCGTTCATCGTCCCGGTTTTGGGCGGCGAAGTCCATAACCTCTTCGCTCAAAGCCAGTGCGGGTTGTTGAGCCATCGGATGCGATTCTGTAGTTCTGCGGCGAGGTTGTGGTTGACATCTACGGGCGCGCATCTCCCGGCTTCGCCGCTACTCCCCTACTCGGGGTGGTGGAGGCTTCACATGGGTGAAGTGACAAGTGGCCGTCAAATCGTGAAAAATGGTCTGAGTTTGGTGAGAGTTGTGTCCACCGATGCCGGAGCACTTCCCCTTCAAGCGGGTGACAATAGACAGTTTTAGTATAGCGTACGCTATTCCATTGTGTACGCTAAAAAATAGCGGGTCATCACTGCGCATGCGCTCAACGCTAAACAAAATAGCGGGCATAGCGGGCGTATGCAATGCAAATGAGTTAACGTTAGCGTTTTTGCGTGGTTTGCGGAGTTTGCAGGAAACGTGGCGGCGGTCCCGGCTGCCTGCTTCGAACTGAATTTCATGTTGCTTTTGTAAAATGCACTGCGTTCGTAGCAAATGACTGTGTAAACAGCTTTCGCGTAGTCTCAAGCCGCTTTGACGACAGAGTATTATGGATAACTTCGTGGTGTTTTCGAGATCGCTTCTCGTTTCGAACGAGTCGAAGGCTAACGAAAGAAACGTTCGAGATGTCAGCGCCACCTATCGCTACAGGCGCGAAATAGCCGCAACGACGGCATATGGCCTCACAGATCCGAAGATATCGCCGGCCAACTAAAATTGTAGAAAACGTGCGCTGCTTAGCGTACGCTATGTTATAGCGTATAGCGCACGCTACAGTTGCGTACGCTAAACTAAAACTGTCTAATATCCGGACGGTTTCAGGGGAAAAACCACCCGAAATTGTAGATCATGCGGAGGTCGATATGCACGCGTCTGCACTGGTCGATGTCCATAGGCGTTTTTGGCAGCAGAAACTTGAGGGTGATCTGCTTTAATGGGCAGACGACATGATGGGCTGAACAATTGTCAAGAAGAAGACAAACTTTGCGGCCAGACTTCTCCAGTTCGGCATCCCACGCCTGTAGCCACTCAACGAAAAAATCGCATGTCATCCAAGCTTTCGTATTGGACGCGTATCGAACCGAGAGGCCTTTCGCATTCTTAAAGCAGCGTGGCGACCTGATCTTTCTGATAACAAGCGGCCGTAGTTTGCATGACCCATCCATATTTGCAGCAAGCAAAATCGATACGCGCACTTTGCAGTTCTTTCCACCATGGCATGCAGTGCCCTTCAGATGCAGAGTCTTGTTTGGCAACATTTTCCAAAACAGTGCCGTCTCATCTGCTTTTAATATTTGCGACGGCGAAAAGCTGTCGGAAATATTTGGCCACTTTTTGGACAACCACTTCTCTATGTGACTTGTGCTAGTCGCCTCGCTTTCGCCCGAAAGGGTCTTTCTGATGATGCTGTAGCGACTCTTAAATCACTGCTGCCAACCAGTGCCACCAGTGAAGCTTTCTTCTCCGAAGGCCACAGCAAACCATTTGGCCTTCTCCATGAGCATTGGGCCATCAACAGGTATGTTCTTGGCACGTGTCTCCAAAAGCCAGGCGTAAAATGCCTTCTCGACCTTGTCAAAGGTTGGAACGCGCACACGACATGTTCCAGGGCAACTGGACTGCACTGCCTTCAGCTTAACACCGGCTTTGTTCTTGAGGATCGTACTCGGGGTGATGCGAGGCATTTCGGACACCGCAGCGACCGGCAACTTTTTCTCGCCAGCTTTTGTTGAAAAATCAAAATTCTTGCATTTTTTTCGCAGCCATGGCTCCGGAACACGTGCCAAAAGCGGAAAGAAAAATGCACTGCACCACACGAGTCTCAAGCCTTCGCGTTGGCCTCGTGAATAAAAGGAACAAAGCGAATCGAAAGACGCACCGTTCCGCATCTCTGCACTACCACAAGGCCAAGCTGCACTGACCTCGTTCATCTCTCTGCACCAGCGGTGTCAACCAACCAAAACACAGGAAACGGGCGCCTGCGGTCAGTGTGGTTTCTCTCTCCTGCTTCCCTTTCACACCCAATCGCACTCCAAGTGCTCCTCGTCATGTGCCTTTTAACCACACGCCCCTTTCTCAGAGTGCGGGGCGGCGCACGTGATATCGCGGAAAACATCGCAAGAGCTTCGTGAGGAGATGCGCTATTGCGGGGTTGGATGCGATGGGAGAAGCGCACTTGCAGGGGTGGGGTATGGTGGGAGAAGCGCACTTGCCTGGAACGCAGCTTAGCACGAAGTTCGATACATCGATATGCCGGTGCACGGTAGTTCTATCTACGCGAGCAATAGCGCTATACTTTTGCATGGGATTCCCACCGGGATTTTTCAACTGTTCCATGTAGGCAATAATTATATATATCCGGGATCGACTGTATGTCTAAACCAAACTGAGATTAACATTCAGAAATTTCAGTATGGCCATGTGCTATATATCTGTTCAAACTTGAGCACTGAACAAAAATGTTTTTGCAGTCCCCGCTAATTCGCCATGTTTTCCCTCCACAGACCATGTTTTTGACTTTACAAGCACCAACCTGGAAGTCTATCAAATGTACTGCCACCCAATTGTGGAGTCAGTTATGCGAGGCTTCAATGGTAAGCTCCTTGCAGCATGAGGATGAACCAGAAGCGTTTTACCACTGTGTCTTTTGCTGCCATGAGTGATAATGTTTAAGTGAAGAGACAAAGGTAGCAATACGGGCTTGTTGGTACATCTTCACTGAAGGGAAGTCAAGCACAGAGAAACACCAGGACAAAAAGAAAGGAGGCATGGTGGACACACAAGCACCTGTTTGTCCACTGTGCCTCCTTTCTTGTCCTCGTGTTTATGCTTAACTTCCCTGGAGAGGTCGTGGGAGGATCACAGGTGTGCATAACTGACTCCACCCAATTGTGGAGTCAGTTATGCTAGGCTTCAATTGTAAGCTCCTTGCAGCATGAGGATGAACCAGAAGGGTTTTACCACTGTGTCTTTTGCTGCCATGAGTGATAATGTTTAAGTGAAGAGACAAAGGTAGCAATATGGGCTTGTTGGTACATCTTCACTGAAGGGAAGTCAAGCACAGAGAAACACCAGGACAAAAAGAAAGGAGGCATGGTGGACACACAAGCACCTATTTGTCCACTGTGCCTTTTTTCTTGTCCTCGTGTTTATGCTTAACTTCCCTGGAGAGGTCGTGGGAGGATTACAGGTGTGCAACGGGCAGATCCCCTCCCCCCTTTTTTTCTTTTTACTTCTTATACTTGCAGCCAGTTTTTCCTGATTGGCTGATGTGATGCATAGCCTCCATTGCACAGAGTGTGTGAGATGAAAATAGAGCATAGCACAGCTGTTGTGCTCTCACAAAAAGAGCAACTGCTCAATGTTTGCCTGTACAAATAGCCATTCATATTATGTGGTGAATATTGCGATACTAAAGAAGGTTTGCTGTGTTGCCTCTCTATGTAGTGCGAACAGCGAATGTTTGTTTTCAAGAAAATGCAGCTATAGAGTGGGTGACTTATACCCCTGTCACACGCTAAATCTAATGTCATTACTAACAAAACACATTTGTTGGGATTAATGTCATTATCACGGCAAAAATTATTGTCATTTGAAAATGATGACATTGACGATAGTAAAAGAAAAGACACTCAAAAATAGCCTCAATCTCACCTTTGTCCAATAATTATTTTCCAATATGCTAAATTCCCTTCGAATATCTGATCGCCCCTTTCATACCGTAGTGTTTTGATCACTAACTTATAAACATTGCCAATGAAAGTGAGTCAAGCCAAGCTGAAGATCAGGCAAGCAACATGGTGAAAAGCATGATGGGTGCGTAGGCTACATCTGCTAATGAGGAACGAGAACAGCAGTTGCATGTCATCACTATTCTGATGTGCATGCAGGCTCCTAATATCCACATTCTTGGCGTGTGCCACAGGAAAATATGTGCATGCATTTACGTCAAGTCAACCGAAGTGGCCGCGGCTGATGCTCCAGGGTGAACCAACACGACTGCCACAGCGAAAGTTAAAGGCTGTCTAGTCACTGGATTGAGAGTAGCTTTCTGTGATTATGCACTGTGATGCACTTCAATCTCGTTAAAGTAATAATTAGGTAATAAAATCAGTAAAACAATAGTTATTTTTTTAAAACAAAAAAAGAAGCACATACTGTTTGCGAAACTGACCGGTAGGCTCATGGTGTTGAGGATACACATTCAGTTCTAAAATGATTGTATAAATGTCATTGTCATTTGTCATGTCATTTGTAAATTTCAAACGTTTGTAAATTTCATTTTCGATAAACGTAATTAGTTGTAAATGACATTAGCTTTGCCGTGTGACAGGGGTATTAGGCAAGTATGTGTACTAAAGAATTGTAAATGTGTGACATGTTCAGCAATTTGACATCATACACCTGTACTGCTCAAGTTCACCTTAGTGCTGGTTTATAAATACTTCAATCATGCATTGATGTAGGGCAATGGTTGTGCAAGATTTCTTATTACCTTTAGTTAAGCAGGCAATGTGCAAAAGTGGCAGGATGTTTTGGGACATGGACAGAAAGTGAACAGAATTGCTGCGAAGGGTGACAAACACAGCTTCTGTTGTTAAAGGACAGCTGGAGATAATGAAAGAGAGGAGAACAGAGGACAGTTTGTGAAAGCAATTAGCCCACTTCTGCAACTGCTGTCCACATGTCCTAGGTGACAACAGTGGCTAAAGTCGTAAAGGACTCTTAAATAGCTTGAGCACCCCCTCAAACCTTATTGTGCACTTACCACCATCGTCAGTTCTGCTTATAATATGATCAATGATGCATTGGCATCAATGACATTTTATTGCGATAGCAATTCTACGGACACTTGATGTGCATTTGTGCTGCATTCATGCGCTCACGCTTCCACTACCATGGAAGCATGACAGGGCGCAGTGCATTTGGCTACAGAAATGATGAAGCCACATGGACACACCATCATGCTCTGCTGCGGAGCCAGGTTCTGCCTTTTGCTGCTGGCATGAACATTCTACACACACCAGTTTTCCTGCTATGCAGCTACGTGCATACAGTGGTCTGAGTGGAAGGGACAGTAAACTTCAAGCCATGGAGAACCGACTATGGGGAGGCTACGGGGCTCGAGCCCCCTCCAGAGCTTTCCGGGGGGGAGGGAGGGGGCTGAGACCCCCCCCCCATTTCCCCGCGATGCGAAAATTCACTCCCCCACTACTGGAGTTTTTTAACCCACATCATTGGAGATTTCTTTTGACTTGCCTCTACCTTTTCACCTGATATTTTATTGGGGCTAATAGCTTACTGCATCATTATTTGCGCGGACGTGCACGGTTTCTAATTCATACTTTCACTTTATTTATTCAAACCCTGACGATAGGATGACAAGCGCATTAGAAGCATCAGCCTCGGCTGGCTCATCCGTTTTATATTTCCACTGTAAACACCATGCATGTATACAATACATTTAAATATATACACAGGACAAAGTTTATATTTTTGCAAGATGAGGAAGTAGGCAATTAACAATTATTTCTAAAGGTATGGATAACCTTTGCCTAGAGAATGAATATGCTGCTGTATATTTGCCTCCTTTCATTTGCTTTGCATGCTTTTTTGACCCTGCAGAAAACCTGCAAACTTCAGTGACCCCTTTGGCAGAGTATGTTATCCATGGTGTATGAAATGCATGTGAAAGATATGTGTTTCAGTATTGCTTCTCTTTCCAGTAGGCAATTCTAACGACTCATGAAAAAAGAAAGGAGAAACTCTTCTAATAAGTTACGACACTTATTAAGGATGGAAACATTGTCACTTGCATGCAGATGTCATAAATATATACAGGGTGCCCCAATTAACTATGATGCGCCAACATTAAAAAAAAGTGCAATTGCATTACTCCATGAAAACCTAGTGCATATTGTTTCCAGTAGAGTGTAGTAGACGCCAGTAATTTTTTCGTTACTATGATTTATTTAGGTAATTGTAAATAATTATCTAACTTGAGAGGCACTATCCTAATTATAAAAGTGTCGATGAGGCATATGTAGGCACAGCCAAGGGACATCTAACTGTGGTATTTTCAGTGACTTACTAATGTACTAATTTTTTCCGACTGGTGGATAAACCCTGCAAAATATGAAAAATACCATGTGGCTGTGCCCCCCACCTGCATAATAAAGCAGCGCCCTCGAACAGGCTCCCTCTGAGTTAGCCAGAACAAAATAAAGGAAATAAAGAAAAACATCGTGATCTAGCTAGTGCCTCATATGGTGCACCCTGGCCGAAGTAACATGTCGCGTTTGGTGTTAGCTGGAAACAAACTGTGATAGCTGTCGTTGTAGTGTAGATAAAGTGCACGGATGGGTCTTCTTTCTTTTTTTTTTCTCCACAATGCCTATCACCACAAAAACGAATTGATAATGTGAGTGTAAAGATTTAAAAGTGCGTTTTGTTTCATCCCAGTCGCCATGTCTTTCTCTAATGAGCAGAAGGAAAACATTATCCTTGCCTTGGGAGCTGCAAATGGCAACAAGAGGAAGGTCGCAAATATATATCAGTCATGGAAGTGTGGCGCTATACCAAACATATAGACTATTATCAGAAATTATGAAAGCCAGAGACAAACCAGCAGCTTCCAGAAACAGCCACAGAGGACCCTATCTTCGAGTCCTAACCTATGCACGGATGTTCTGGCATTTATGGCCTCAAACCCTCATGCTAGCTTACGGGACATGGCTGCCCAGGTACCAATTTCCAAGTCATCAGTTTGGAGGATTCTAAATCACTGAGCCTTTCACTCGTACCACCTTAGCCAGCACCAATGCTTGGAAGGTAGGAACCTGCCGAATCGTCTAGATTTCTTGAAATGGGTCCTCACAAAAGCCGATGAGTTGCCAGACTTTGTGAGCAACATCATGTGCACAGCTGAAGCCAGTCTTTGCAAAAATGCCCAGGTAAATTTGCATAATGCACACTTTTGGAGTGGCTCCAATCCACACTGGGTGAAGCATACTCGGCACCTGTACCAATCGGTGTTCAGTGTGTGTTGCAGAATTTACTATGGAGCAATAATCGGTCCCACCTTCTTCAATGGCACACTGACTGGACAGCATTACGTGGACAAAGTCCTTGAAGGAGTAGTGGATGAGTTTCTCAGTGAAGTCTTGCTGTCGTGTCTTCCACTGCTGTGGTATCCACAAAATGGGGTGTGAGCATACAACAGCAGCCAAGCACGAAACTGGCTGGATGCGACTTTTCATGCGCAATAAATTGGAAGGCATGGGCCTCTCAATTAACTGGCTAAGTCACCTGAGCTTTCTCCACTCGATTTCTTTCTTTGGAGTTATGTGAAAGATCGTGCTTACATGATCGAGACAGACGTCAGATTAGCTCAAGACAAGGATAATGGATGTCTGCTGTAAAATTCGAGCTTTGGTGATCAAGAACGCCACTGAAGTTGTGACAAAGTGGACTCAGTACTGCCTAGCTGCAGAAGGACACCTGTGCGAACAAGCCCTCTAAGTTCTAATGTTCAAGTGAAGAGGAACGCTTTTATTTTTTGCCGCGAGCTAGTTTTTGCCGCGGTTATACATTGACATGAAATCAAGAACCGTCATTTTAATTTGGTTTTGGTCCGAAGCACGTTTCTGGTGCGAAATGTACCTGCGTGTGCACTCTCTCGGTGCGGTGTGAGCAGAGCCAGGATTTTTACACATTCTATGCCTATTACATTGCTTTCTGCATTTCGTGCGTACTCAGAGCGGTGCTTCGGCCGCGTTATCAAGGGGCTTTTGTTGTCAATGTGATCAGTCGGCCTTGAGATAGGGATAATGAGTGTGACATAGAAATTAGAGGAAGGAATAGCTGCGAAGCCGCGAAACCTGCTGTTGGTGTTCCTTCCGTATCATTATCAAGGTGATGCACTGTCTCTTTCTTCAGGTTTTAGACAGGCAAAGCAGTTGCGTTCAGTCAGCTTATTTGAGGGCGCTGCTTTATGATGCAGGTGGGCGCACAGTCGCATGGTATTTTTTATAATTGTGGGGTTGCTTTACCACTCGGGGAAAAAATAGTACGCAATTAGTATGTCGCTGAAAATACCACAGTTAGATGTCCCTTGGCTGTGCCTGCAAATGCCTCATTGACACTTTCATAATTAAAACATTAATTCTCGAGTTAGATGATTGCAAAAACTTAATTAAACCTCATTAACAAAAAATTTGTGGCGGCTACTCCGCTGTTCTGGAAACTATATGCACTAGGTGTTCCTTGAGTAACGCAATTGCTCTTTTTTTGAATACTTAGTGCATGACAGTAGGGACACCCTTTATAATTCACTAAATCACCGAAATAAAGCCAAGCCGCATTCACTCCAAATCAGAATCAACAGCAGTCATGCGCAGCAGCCCTTATACTCGCACTCACAGTAAAACAAAAGAGAGAGAGGCTGCAGTTTCTCCCGAAAGAGCAGTATTAGTAGTGATGGCGAAGTATATGACAATTCCACGAAGGAAGATTACGCCACCAAGAGACGCCAGATGCTTGGCGTCTGGCGGAGACTTGGGCTGTGAAAGTGAACTGTCTCCTACTACGAAGTCTTGTAAATACTCATATAACACCGTCACTTCAGGGAACAGTTCTTTGCGGTCATACGAAGTTTCTTCAATTGCAACTGGTATTGGGTGAAGGAATATAGTACATGAAGTGAGAGTCTGCTGGCATCTGGTAGTTGAGCAGGCATTTGTAAGTTGAGGACGCACATACGAAAAAACTATGCTTTATTTCCTACATTTCGGCCGGGGTCCGGACTTCGTCAGGGAGTACATGAAACGGTAAGGCACTGAGCTTAAATACGCACATGGCATATGAAGCCCCCTACGTGCTTGTCCACTGCCAAGACAGATTGTTGCTGTAAGGGGCTTGCGCTCATGACAAATCAACAGTACATGTAAAAAAAAAAAATCGCAATTGCGAGGGTTGTAACAGGTTCGCATATATATATATATATATATATATATATATATATATATATATATATATATATATATATATACACACATAAACACACATTCATGAGGGGGGGGGGGTGTTCGGATAGCTGGTCAAGCCCCAGCCCCTCCCTGAAAAATGAAAACTTTCTGCTTGTACTTCAAGCTCCAAACAACAGTGATTTTCCTTTAGTCTTGGCTCGTGCATCAAATGCTCTGCAACACCGCTGGCTTTGCTCCTCATTGTGCCAACTTTCTGATATGCGTGGTAGCTGCCAGAGTACTGTTTCTGTGGCACAGCATCAGCTGCCTTGCGCGTTGCTTGATGCCAACATGTTCCTCCCACATATTGTTCGAACATTGTCTGAGGAACTTTGTTACAGCTATAAACCTTGCTATTAGCTTTAGTGCTTTGCCTTATTGGGTGAAACTGATACTTTTTGACAGGACTACTGCATGATCAATATCAGTCTCGCTCCCAGTAGAAGCAGTGAATTTGCAAGTGCAACTTTTGCTTCCAAAAAAGCGAGTGCTCCTTTCTTATTTCTTTTGATATTCAGCCACCTACTGAACCCACAGTGAATGTTTAAAAATAGAACTTCTCTCGTCGTACCTTCTTTGCTCCACAATTCTTGTTCATTGAAATTCCCATGCATATGACTGTCAGCTACAGTTTGCAGCCAATTTTTCAGAATGGCTTACCTGCTGATGTGTGAAGGAAGAGCATTTTGTTTGTTGCTACGTTTCCTCTGTAGTGTACACGATAAAACACACGGACAAGAATGAACGATGGCTATCTGTGCTTGTCGTTAACTGCCTATGACAAGTAAACTTGCGAGCTTTCCACAATTTCTTCACATGTTTATATGTGTAGTTTCTTGTAATTTTGACAGGTACGTAAATAATTCACAATGAATTTTGCAACTTTTCTTTTTTTCAGCATGACCAGTAAAATGCATTCGGCATTCCTGGTATACTTTTTAGAGATAATTGGCAATAAATAAGTGCCTTTAGTAAATATGTCCCTCTTTAAAAAAAATTTGTTTGGAGTTTTCTTTGGCAGATAAAGGGTGAAAAGGACACTAAACGGCAGCCCCAAATTAGTGTAGTCTAGTAGAGTATTCTTTGAAATTTCTAGCCTTACTTCTTTGGCACCAATTCACCGATTACAGAGAAAATTAAGGCCAAGCTTCCCCTTTTCAATCTTCGCACACAAATTGCGACGCCAGTGTCAGTGCCACGTTAGATTTCACACCATTTTCGTATGTTTGGGCCATTTCTGTGTTCAGGTCTCCACACTGGGTCTCTGCCTACTTTGGAATGCTGTTCAACACTTCCTTATAGGCAAACCTTTAGCCATCCCTGAGCGACCACTGTCAAAATGTGTGATATCAAATGGAACTAGTGCGGGAACTTCGAAATTGGGTCGCGACCCACTCTGTTTTTTCTGTCCTTTCCAATTTGACAAACGTTCACTCGCTGTGAGAGTGACGTTAGTATTAAGTGCATTCTGTCAGTGTTGTTTAGCCTAGTTTGATACAGGAGACCATCATTAATACGTCTCAGAAAAAAACACAAGAAAAATGTACTAACCAGGAAAACGTATGATCTGAAGTGTCTAAAAAAATTGGCAGGCTCAATTGTTGACATCTGTGTAATGCTTAAGCTGGTGGTGCTCCAGCGGCCTGAGACGCGTTTTGTTGCTTACTTGTAGCGTGGCGTTTTAAGAAGGCGGCAGGCAACTGAAACAGGATCGAGCTAGTGGGCGGCGCCGGATGCCATCGAAGCGAAACGTGATGCCCACATCGTGCCACCTGCAGCAGGGAATGGCAGCGTGTGTGGGTTATCGCCTTCTAAAAGCTTGCAGTATGCTACCACTGGCACTACCCACCATGCGCTGTAAAACAGATGGGTGAAGATGTTCATCGCAGTAGGTCTGACGGCGATAGTTAAGAATGCGGCGTGTGGCGTAGTTTTTCACGTGAGGCGGGCGGCTATGCACTGTTCGCGATCGCGCGTGCCTCACGGCTTTTCTTGTTCACATTGGATCTAGCAGCCAGAAAACGTGTATGATTGCAGTCTGCACCAGGGAACGGCGGCTCATTTCGGTTATTGCTTAATAAAAGTGTGCGCTACGCTTCTGATGGCACCACGTGCTGTGAAACAGCTAGCCGAAGATGGTTATCGCAGTAGGGTTGGCGGTGATAGCCGGGAATGCCTCGTGCAAAGACTGCGGAGAAGATTATTTTGGTACCGAAATGAGGAACTAAGTGCACGCCGGTGTTTTCACGCGAGACTGGCGGGTGAGTATTGCAGTGAAGCTGCCGCGGTGAGCAGCTATGTACTAGATTCGCGCTTAGCTCGCACGTTTTCTTGTTTACATGGGATCTTGCAGCTGGAAAACGTGTCATACTATTGCAGTTTGACGATGTACTGAACATTGGCGCCGAAAAATCGTGTATTCCGGGAACGTATGAACCAGTAAAAAATGAGTAGAACTCTATTGGGTCATTTTTCGTGTTCTCGATAGCAAACGTTGGCGCCGGAAAAACATGCGTAATGGGAATGCATCAATGAGGTTCTGTAGTTGACCTCACAGTAGCAAAATCGGCGGGGAACGCAAAAAACTTTGCTTTCATGAGAATTTCGTTGGTGCGGAAAGAGACATCACAGATGGGTAATGCACCGCAGAACAAAACTTTGCTGTCAAAATTTCGTTAGTCTGCTTTGCAAGCTTTGCTCGAGGATATAGAAGCGCATTGCCGACAGTACAAAGTGCACAGCGCCATTGCGACAGTACAAGCAGTGGCAGCACTGCCGTAGCGCAGTATTCTCGGTAGATTGCTTTCGGAGATGCAGTCACTTTTGCGAGATATTGCGTAACTCGGCACTGGACTTGGAGCAACAACACATGCAGCAGCATTTCTCGAGTGCATGCTGTTGCACGTAGGCGCCAACGCATCTAGTGTTGAGCGCAAAAGTGATTGTATCTCGTGCCCCCGAAGGCAAACGATCGAGATAACGGCCATTTCATGCAAATCTACGGCCGGCGCCGAATCTGCATGCGATGCCTGTCGGGTGGCACCAAAACCAGCGTTCTTGATGCAAGGGATGCATATTCCCGGACAATCGCTCAATCATGGCCTGATGCGTGACACTCCATATGCTGCGACCGCCACCTCAAGCGCCATAAACAATTCCAAGTGGGTGGGACATGGATTTTTCTTGTTTTTTGTTGCATTTTTTTATCACCAAGGCACACATTAAGCAGTGCACTGCCGTGATCAGCGATTGTTCTTCGAAATGCGCATTTATTTTGTGTTCAGTTTCGCCTCACGCGATTGGCATAGGCCGGGGGGAACGCAAACTGAATGCACGTTTCGAACAACGATCTACGATCTTGCCTATAGTAGGCTTGCAAAAACTGTCGTCACATGTCGGTAGCAACATGGGTAGCAACACGCGTGCCACTTCAAACGGGTTATTAACAAACAAGATGGTGGCCATGACGTGTTTCCAGCACACTGACCGCTTCTGGCGCTTAGTTGTTTTTGTGAACGAGAATAGCGGTGCCCACAGTAGTAATGTGGTGGTATTTTACGTAATTTTAGTGCAAAACAATAGAATTTGAGCACATTTTGGAGCCTACTAGCCTTATGCAAGTAGGTAATATGCAGAGTTATGTTCCAGTAAACTTCGTTGATGCTGGATTGCAATACAGCGACATTTCGTTGCCGAGAGGTTCGAAATGCATTGAATCCTATGGGCGTTTGCTGGGGATATGAAAATGTTTGATTGTCGTGAGAATTTCATTGTTGCGGGATTTTGTTATCGTGGGTTTTGGCTGTACTGTATTTCTCTCTAGACCCGCTGCAGTAGCTTTTGATGGGGGTTGTTAAGAATGGCGAGCTACAAGGCAAAATTGCCACCCAATTACGACAAGGGGGCAAGACGCGCATTCCGCACTCTCCGTCGCTACAGCTAGGAGGCGTTCGAAGAAGCGGCCTTTGCGCTGTTAAGAATGGTGAACTGCAAAGCAAGATTGCCACCCAGTTACGACAGGGCGACACGACGCGCATCTCCCCCTCACCGTCGCTGCAGCTAGGAGGCGTTCGAAGAAGCGGCCTTTGTGCTGAAAACCGCCGCCTTCCACCAGCCCCATCGACATTGTGACGGGACGAGTTCGGTGTGTGAACAATGGTTTCGGAGTTCCCCAACGTGGACCTGATATGACACGCATGGACAAGCTGCCGTGGGGAAGCCGTATTTTGGTGCTTCTCATGCTCGTCCAGACGCAAGACAAAGAGCTACCCTCGATGGGCGCCGATACTTCCCGGAACGGCACCCCTCCAACGCCGGCGTCGGGCATCAGAACGCGGTTTCCTTTGTGTACGTAAACTGATCTGTGGAGCAGCGGCGAGTTGGTGATGAGTAAACGAACAGTCGCCGCCTCGTATGGCCGGCGGACCGAGTGTATAAAAACTGTTGTTGTGCGAATGCTGGGGACACTTCTCTTGAGCAGTCATGTTAGACTGAGTCACTTCTCTCATGCAGTCATGTTGGACTGATACTCTTTTTCTCAAGCAGTCATGTTAGACTGATTTAATTTCTGTAAATAAACCCATTTTCCTCGTTCTCGATGAGAAGCAGTTCTTCACTTCATCAACGATCTCAGCGTAAATAAGTTGGACGACGGCATGGGCCAGCTACCTTCGAATTCATGCCGTACTCCAATCTTTGCAAAGGACCATGAGCGATGGGATTGAGCCCCCAATCCTGACAACTGGCTGACAGCGGTGAGATGGACTTTGCGACATGGTGCTGTATCTGCGGTGAGTGCTTGGTTTTTGCTTTGACTCTCTAGGCTTCATTTTGTGGTTGTTCTATTTAGAACAGTAGGGAAGCTAGATTGTTGTGTGTTAGCTAGGTTGTGTTTTCCTAGCTAGATTTAGAGAGCAGAATCAAGGCAGTAAAGCAGCAGTCATGGAGTTAAGGACACTGCTGAGAGACGAGTTGTTGATTGTTGGTGAGGAACTGGGCCTAGATGTACGCAAGGAAATGCTGAAATCAGAATTATTGCATATCATTTCCGAACAGGCCAGTGAGGAAGAAGTTGAACTGGGGTTTGAACTTCTGAAAAAGAGAGAAGAACGAGAAAGAAAAGAAAGGGAGGAACGCGATAAAGATCGCGAGTTAAGAAAAATGCAACTTGAACTTGAAAGCAAACGTTTGGAGTTGTCTCAAGGAAGTGAAGGCGCTCTGGGGCGATCAAGTGAGGCAGAATCATACCGCATGGACAGGCTATTAAAGCCATTTGAGGTCGGGACCGACATAGGCTTGTTCCTAAGCAATTTTGAAACGACTTGCGAAAAGATGAACTTCGACCCGAGTACATGGCCACAGCGGTTGCTGTCTATGTTGCCGTGTGAGGCGGCGGAAGTAATCGCCAGATTGAGTGCGCAGGATGCATATGATTATGCAAAAGTTAAGGCTAGTCTCCTGAAGAAATACCGCCTTTCAGCCGAAGCTTTTCGGCAAAGGTTTAGGAGCACAGGCAAGAAAGATAGCGAGGGCTATCCGGAGTTTGCATATAGCTTAAAGGCCAACCTAGTCGAGTGGCTTAAAAGCGCGGAAGCGTACGACAGCAGAGACATGATCATTAAATGCATGTGTCTAGAGCAGTTTTAGAAAACCATCCCCCAAGCTGTGAAACTGTGGGTGCAAGACAGAGGTAATGTAAACACTGTGGAAAGGGCGGCTGAATTAGCCGAAGAGTACGCAACCCGTAGAAAGTTGAACGCCGAGGAGGGAAACTGGGACAGTCGAAATGGACCGTGGAAACCATTTTCGTTCAAAAAGGGTGCGCAAACTAGACGATCCGAGCCTGTAGACATGGCGGAAAAGCCCGCAGAAAAGAGCGAGGAGAAACTTAACGGAGAAACCGCACAAAAAGAACAGAAAAGAAAATTCGAATCTGTTAGACCAATTCGCTGTTACAAATGCCACAAACTGGGACATATAGCTGTAAACTGCGAGAAGTCTAGCGTAGTTTTTTCCTACGTGGAGGAAAAAGATGAGAATATGGAACTTTTAAGTCCATATCTCCACGACCTGCAAGTTAATGGAAAACCATGCCGAGTGCTAAGAGAGAGTGCCGCCACGCTGGACATTGTGCATCCGTCTTACGTGATGGTAGATGACTTCACCGGAGAAGTAGCATGGATAAAACAGGTTGTAGAAGAACACAGCGTGTGTCTGCCCATGGCCAAAGTCAAAATCAGTGGACCATTCGGGGAGCTAGAGACTGAGGCTGCAGTTTCCAAATTTTTGTCACTGCAGTATCCCTACATCTTTTCGAATCGTTCGTATCAGTTACTGCGTGACAGAGGGCTCAAACTGGGAGAGGGCATAGTACAGGCTTTGACCCGGGGCCAAGCTCGTAAGATCGCGGCGCTTTCGGCTGAAAATGCTCAAGCTCCTCCAGCGGAAGCAGAAAAGGGAATAACTTCAATACCCGAATCCGAGCTAGGCCCGAGGGACAAAAGAACAGTTGAGGAGAGCCTGCCAGCTGACCAGCTCAATGAGAGCGTAGCACTAGAGTGTCAGAGTTCTAGCCTGCAGGAAGAGCAAGCAGATGCGCTCACAAGCGAGACAGGGTCGTTATTCTCACCGGCCTCAAAGAACTTTGATCAGCTCTTACGCGTGGATAGAGAGTCACTGGCAGCTGAGCAAAAGAATGATGAAAGCTTAGCTAAATTACGTGACACAGCTAAAGAAGGCATTGCTAGTCGCAATGTAACAATACATGAGAGAGGAGGATTGTTGTATCGGCATTACAGAGATCGAAAGGGTAGGATTTTAGATCAGTTAGTCATACCTACTAAGTATAGGGAGGACCTTTTGAGTCTTTGTCATGGAAATGGGTGGTCCGGCCACCTAGGCATAAACAAATCAAAGGAAAGATTGCTTATGGAATACTACTGGCCTGGCTGTTTCAAAGATGTAAAAAACTTTGTAAGATCATGCCACGCCTGCCAGCGTTCTGGTAAACCAGGAGAGACATGGAAAGCTCCACTGAAGGTAGTGCCCTTAATAACAGAGCCTTTCAGACGACTTGTAATAGACACGGTAGGGCCTCTTCCAAAAACAAAATCAGGCTACAGGTACTTGTTTACCATGCTGTGTCCGGCTACCAAGTTTCCAGAAGCAATCCCTTTGAAAGAGCTCAGCTCCACCGAAGTAGTAGACGCGCTTTTGACAGTGTTTGCACGAGTTGGGTTTCCAGCCGAAATTCAGGCAGATCAAGGGTCAGTATTCACGAGCGCACTGACTTCCACATTCTTGCAAAAGTGCGGGGTAAAGTTAATACACAGTTCTGTCTATCACCCTCAGTCAAACAGTGTAGAGAGGTGGCATAAGGTGCTTAAGCGAGTTTTGCGTGCGCTCTGTTACGAGCACAAGGAGGACTGGGAGAAATGTCTGCCGGCAACTTTGTTTGCTTTGCGAACGGTTCCACATGAAGCGACAGGGTTCTCACCAGCAGAACTAGTGTATGGGAGGACACTCCGTTCTCTACTGAGAATGTTAAGAGAGATGTGGGAGGAAAGAGGGGAGAGTCCAACCGTGGTTGAATACGTGCTAAATTTACTGGAATGGCTAAGCGCAACCCAAGAACTAGTCGGAAAGAACATGGCACTAGCTCAAAAGAACGCCAAAGTCTATTACGACAAGAATGCGAGGCTTCGTACGTTTAACGCCGGAGACCAGGTCATGATCCTCAAACCTTCAAGAAAGAACAAGCTTGAAGTTCACTGGGACGGGCCCGTTAAAGTGTTGCACAAACTTTCAGATACTAACTATGCTTTGAGAATGCCCGGTCGCAGGAAGGAAGTGAGGATATATCACTAATTTTATGAAGCCGTATGTAGAGCGGAGCGGAGTCGTTAACTATACCGTCAAAGAGCCGGATGGCATTAGTACCAAGTTTAAGGAGTATAGGGCGACCTCCAACTCTGAAATCGGCCTAGAAGAAGTAGTAGAACACTCGGTAATTCCGCACGCTCTAAGACGCGAGCAGCTGGATGAGCTAAAAGGGCTGTTGGGGGAATATCTCGACAGATTCAGCGATCGGCCGGGTAGAACCGAACTGATAACGCATGAAATTGAGCTGATGTCTACCGAACCAGTAAGATCAAAACCTTACAGGGTGTCTCCAAGACAGAGAGAGATTATGGAGGCAGAGATACAGCGCATGCTAGAGTTGGGAGTTATGGAGCCCGCTGAGAGTGACTACACGTCACCGCTAATACTCGTAGAAACCCCTAACAAGGACCCTCGTCCGTGTGTTGACTACAGGAAGTTAAATGCCATCACTAGGGATCAGCTGTACCCGATACCCAACATTGAGGAATGAATTGAAAGAGTTAGCGCTGCTAAATACATTTCAACTGTAGATCTCGTGCGGGGGTACTGGCAAGTTCCCCTTTCAGAAAGCGCCAGCCGCTATGCCGCCTTCATCTCGCCTGAAGGCACTTTTCGCCCTCTCGCACTCAGCTTCGGGCTGAAGAACGCGCCGTTTAGCTTCTCTAAGTTAATGGATATTGTCCTAAAAGACTTGCAGGAGTTCGCCTTGCCTTATCTTGATGATGTGGCCATTTTTTCTGACAGCTGGGAACAGCACATATCGCACCTCAAACAGGTGTTCTCACGGTTGAGGGAAGCCGGCTTAACGATGAAAGTGGAAAAGTGTAGGTTTGGTTGTTAGCAGGTTACTTATCTGGGCCATGTTGTCGGTCAGGGCATGAGACGGCCGGCTGAGCTGAAAATAGCGACGATTGGAGATTTTTCTCAGCCGCGCACGAAAACGGACCTTCGTTCATTTTTGGGACTTGTGGGGTACTATCAACGGTACATTCCGAATTACTCGCAATTGGCAAGTCCATTAACAGATGCCCTCCGAAAGGGAGCACCGAGTAACGTACACTGGGATAAGGACAAAGAGAACGCTTTCCAAAGTTTGAAAACGCTATTGGTTTCTCGCCCTGTGCTTCGCGCGCCAGACTACACAAAGGAATTCATAGTTCAATGCGACGCAAGCGACAGAGATATGGGCGTGGTACTTAGTCAGGTCGGCGACGATAACGAGGAGCATCCTATCCTCTACGCCAGCCGTAAACTAAATGTAAGAGAGGAAGCCTACAGCGCTTCAGAGAAGGAATGCGCTTGTTTGGTTTGGGCCGCCCAGAAGTTGTCGTGTTACTTGTACGGAGCGAAGTTCATCTTCGAAACCGACCACTGTCCTCTGACGTGGCTCAATCAAATGTCACACAAAAATGGCCGCTTGCTCCGATGGAGCCTCACTCTCCAAGAGTACAACTTCTCCGTTAGATATAAGAAGGGAAAGTTGCATAGCAATGCGGATGGTTTGAGCAGGCTAATTTGAGTTCTGCGTTTGAGGGTCCCGCCTAAATTTTAGGGTTACTAGTGTTAACTTTTCTTTAGGCGAAGAAGATCCCCTCTCATTTAGCAGAATTCCCTCCATAATTGCTGAATGTGTCAGCAGGAATTTGCTTCAGAAATTGGCATAGCGAAATGCAGCATTTTTTTTTGTTTCTGCACTTATGTTGTTGTTTTTTTTTTTTTTTGAAGCCTAGCGAGTCTAAAGTGAGAGCCAATGCACGTCATCTCGGCGCAGAGCCGTGTTGTGGGGTTCGTTTTGCAGTTGCCTGTCCTTGTTGGATGTTTTGGGGCGGTGACATCAATGCACAAGTGGTCGCTGCGAGCCAAGACATCAATCCCCCCCCCTGACCAGCAGCCGTTCTCTTCCTGCCTAGCGGTTGTCAGCGCTAGACAGTCGAGATTTTTCGGGCCATGGAGGCGCTGTTAAGAATGGCGAGCTACAAGGCAAAATTGCCACCCAATTACGACAAGGGGGCAAGACGCGCATTCCGCACTCTCCGTCGCTACAGCTAGGAGGCGTTCGAAGAAGCGGCCTTTGCGCTGTTAAGAATGGCGAACTGCAAAGCAAGATTGCCACCCAGTTACGACAGGGCGACACGACGCGCATCTCCCCCTCACCGTCGCTGCAGCTAGGAGGCGTTCGAAGAAGCGGCCTTTGTGCTGAAAACCGCCGCCTTCCACCAGCCCCATCGACATTGTGACGGGACGAGTTCGGTGTGTGAACAATGGTTTCGGAGTTCCCCAACGTGGACCTGATATGACACGCATGGACAAGCTGCCGTGGGGAAGCCGTATTTTGGTGCTTCTCATGCTCGTCCAGACGCAAGACAAAGAGCTACCCTCGATGGGCGCCGATACTTCCCGGAACGGCACCCCTCCAACGCCGGCGTCGGGCATCAGAACGCGGTTGCCTTTGTGTACGTAAACTGATCTGTGGAGCAGCGGCGAGTTGGTGATGAGTAAACGAACAGTCGCCGCCTCGTATGGCCGGCGGACCGAGTGTATAAAAACTGTTGTTGTGCGAATGCTGGGGACACTTCTCTTGAGCAGTCATGTTAGATTGAGTCACTTCTCTCATGCAGTCATGTTGGACTGATACTCTTTTTCTCAAGCAGTCATGTTAGACTGATTTAATTTCTGTAAATAAACCCATTTTTCTCGTTCTCGATGAGAAGCAGTTCTTCACTTCATCAACGATCTCAGCGTAAATAAGTTGGACGACGGCATGGGCCAGCTACCTTCGAATTCATGCCGTACTCCAATCTTTGCAAAGGACCACGAGCGATGGGATTGAGCCCCCAATCCTGACAGGGTGCAGTGAAAAAAAAGAAATGCTTGTGTTCTTAGATTTAGCTGCACAATAAAGAACCCCAGGGGGTGAAGATTAATCTGGAGTGCCCCACTACGGTTTGCCTCATGATTATATTGTTTTTGCATGTGAAACCTCTTAATAATTGGATATTTCTTTCCCCTTCACTTTGAGTGCCTGCTTCTCAAGATGTTGCAAACTCTTTGCTTAAGTGTGCATGCATGAGCCACCTTCTCCCACTCATTGCTTTGCTGAAACATCTGATGCTCTGTCCAGGAACCATCATTGCCTTTGGTCAAACGTCTTCTGGCAAGACCCATACAATGATGGGAAACAGCAGCCAGCCTGGCCTTATCCCCCTGGCCATAAATGCTATCTTCGACATCATCCAAACTGTAAGACATTCAAGATAGCTGTTTTTGGCTGGCCACCTGTTTATAACTGCATCTTGTGTGGCATAATGCTCAATAAGCATTGCACATGTAATGCCCAATAAACATCGCTCAGTAAGCATTGCATGTGTAATGCAAAGACTTGGGATTGTTCCCCACCTGCAGCAGGTTGTTTCTTCATCCCCTTTCATTACCATTTATTTATCATTTCTTTAATTCAGTTAGTAAGTACAAGTAATTTCCCCTATGTTGTCCTTGGTGTCTTTGTTTATTGGCTTCTCATGATATGAATAATGCTCAGTTAGTGTGAACATAATTGCGTGAACTTAAACAGGCAGCCTACTTACATGCACTGCACCTTCAAGTGTTTTAAATTCTGTAAGACTTACCTTTATTATGCCGAGAGAAGCCTTCTACTGCATGTGTTTGTTGCTCTCATTAATGGCACAATGCCGTATTTACTCGCATAATGATTGCACTCACGTAATGATCGCACCCCGGAATTTTGTCGTCAAAATTCGATTTTTTTTATTTCTCGTGTAATGATCGCACCCCGAACTTGCCGCAGCGATATGTCGTGTGCCAAGTCTAGCTAATAATGATCGCGCTTACCATCTGTCGAATGCTACGTGAACGACTCGTCTGCACGCATCAAACATTCTTAAGTAGATGCCTCATTTCATTACTTTCATCACTTTCCGCACTTCCATGGCAAAAAGAGGTACAACCAAACTTGCCTTTGTTATGGGTAGGCTTTATAATGGTTGTGGTCAACAAAAACAAAAAAGGCGCCTTTCGATTCTTTTCATCTGCACTTGTGAGCACGCAACAAATTGCGCGCGGCAATGCCACATTTACACTGATACGTTAAAAGTGTACCCTATTCACATGCCGACGCTTGTAACACAGCTAAGATATTTGCCCACCCTTAGCGGAAACGTGCCGTGTTAGGATAGTAGTGAAGACAGATGCCGCAGCTTTCGCAGCACGCCGGCCAGCCGTTTCTGTCAGTGGCAGCTAAGCCCGCCCATCTGTTTCTGTTCCCTTAAAGTGGACGTGGCTACGTTATTGCTGCAAACTTGCCGATATTAACGATATTATTCATCACTGATACGGAACAAACTGTTTCAATGCACGTAATGTACTCACGAGAAGAAAAAAAAATCGCGTTCGGCGCGTTCGGATTGCTCCGCCGGCCGCCATTTTTGTTTTGGTGTCCCGCATCCCGCAGCAAACGCGGGATGAAAAAAATGTTTTTTTTTTCGCGGGAAATTTAACCCGCGTAATGATCGCTCCCCTGAATTTGCGTCAATTTTTCTGACAAAAAAGTGCAATCATTATGCGAGTAAATACGGTATTAAAAAACTTGCTTGTGCACCCACAGTACACTGAGTTCAAGTTTGTAAGGCGATTTTTGTAGAAGTACTGTATTTACGTGGCTAAAATCCTCCCCCAATGCACACGCACGCTTACCCACACACACTGTACTGACTATATTACGGAGTGTACCAGGGAGGTATCAGGTTCAATCCTAGCTGCAGCGACCACATTTTGGTGTAGGTGGAATGCAAAAGTGGTTGTGTATTGTGCATTGGGGGCATGGTAAAGAACCCCAGATGGCCAGATAAATCCAGAGTTCCGCTAAAGTGACGTAGAATTGGAAAGTGCCCGGAACGCGCTTCCAAAAGTGAAGCCAAACGACCGTAACGCCGTTGGGGGCGCTGCGATCGGTAGCACTCACGTGGCGTGGTGCAGAGATAGAATGTCTGCTTCCCACGCAAAAGACCTGGGTTCGAATCTCAGCAAGGTGTGGTGTTTTTCTCTTTTCCTTTAATACTTCACGCTTTGATGTTTATAATATTTATACTGCTGCTTAATACTTGCTTCCGTTGCTATGTAAGACAAGAAAGAGTGAAGGAATAACATCAAAATTAAATTTTTTAATGTTGAAAGATTATTTTTGCAGCACCACCTCACGGGAATGAACAAAACTATCCCAACCAAAACATGGCCTCCTCCACCTATACGCATACACAAGCCTGCCGACGCCGGCTTGACAGGCTCTGTTTGTTTCGCTGGCTGTGCTTTTTGAAGCCATCGATACAGAAGGGAAACTGGCTGTAGTAGAAAGGCGTTCATTGACCACGAAACAGCCGAGGTTCGAATACTGCATATTCTGCGTCAACACACATACTTATACACTGAAAGCACCCCAAGAGAGAAGTCTCCCATCGCTGGTGGTATGCAAGAAGCATGCACTCTGGTAATTCTAACCACACCGTTTCACGGTCACTGAATGTCGGCTACTACAGCCCGCTTCCCTTTTGCGTCAATGGCTTCGGAAAGCACAGCCAGCGAAGCAAGCGGAGCCTGTCAAGCGGGCGTCGGCAGGCTTGTGTATGTGTACAGGTCTCGGAGGCCATGCTTTGGTTGGGATAGTTTTGGTCATTCCTGTGAGGTGGCACTGCAAAAGTTATTGCTCAAGGTAAAAAATTTAATTTTGTTGTGATTCCTCCATGTTATGGCTCACTCTTTCTTGCAATACATAGCAGCAGAAGCAACTATTAGGCAGCAGTATTAATAATACAAACATCAACGCATCAAGTAGTAAAAAAAAAAAAGAAAAACACTACTCCTTGCTGAGATTCAAACCCTGGTCTTTTGCATGGGAAGCAGACATTCTACCTCTGCACTAAGTTGCGTGAGTGCTACCGGTCGCAGCGCCCCCAGCAGCTTACGGTCTTTTGGCTTCACTTTAAATGCATTGAAAGAGCGGCCGTTCCGGACACTCTTATGTTCTAGTACACTCTAGTTCCGAACTACAGTGTGCCTCACAATCGTATAATGACTTTGGCACGTAAAATTTTTTCTGAGTGTACTGGCGAGTTAGTAGGCTCTGGTGGCGATGAGAGTGGCAGAAATGAATTAAGCTGAACTTGATCAGTAGGGCTGAATCTTGAATAAATGTGGCCGCGTGTTTCTATTTGCTCCCAAGCCCAGTGCTCGATCGCTGCGCCGCCCGCACGTACCACCTTTCTAGGTACTTTTTCGCCGTAGCGCCATGGCACACGCCCTAGTTCCTTCTATGCATTTGGTGTTGCTCCCCTGGCTGTGCCAGGGCGCACGGTGTGTTCGGGCCAGCCTGCATTCGCTGAGTTTAGGCGGTGTAGGTAAATTTTAATTCTCAATGCTTAAGCTTACCCTAAGCTTACCTTAAGCTTAATTTGTATGCTTACCCAAAGGGAAAACCGTCCCTTCGTCCGTCCTGTAATAAGACGACAGCTTTCGAGATAGCGCCCGCAGTAGCGAACGAATTTGCCATTGTGCTGCCTTCAGCTTCAACAGCAACGAAGCGGTGAAAACACAGTTAAGACTATGTAAGCGGCAAAAACACAGCGCGCGAAGCTATGAGCTGTTGGCACTGTTTTGTGGGCATCGCAGATCGCTTTCAAGCTGCAGCCCACGCGGCATTGCCTTAAGGAATCGCTGACTGAGTACGCTCATGGCTCAGTAAAAGAGAATTTTAGTGCGTCCAGTATTCGGGCTAGCGTGGGCGGTTTGCCGGGTGAACGGGGGCGTAAACGTGAGCGGCCAGATTGGTGGCACAAAGCTCAACCACACAAACACGGAGCCAATTGATATATTCTGCTTAGGTGCTGGTGTAAATTTTGGACAGCAGCGCTATCGTGTGCACAATTACGCCACTGCCGAAAATTTGCACCAGCAGTGAAACAGAAGATAGTCGCTTAATGTAATTTTAGCTCTGTGTTTGTCTGGAACAGCTCTACGCCACCACAGCAGCTCCACCGCTCCGGCCGCTCACGTTGCCCCCGCTCATTCGGCAATCCGCCCAAACCACCCCCGTTTGCTGGAATAGCGGACACGCTAAAGGTCTCCAATGGTTTCACGTGGATAAATAAGGTGCTGAAGAGCGATGACGGCTTATATAATGATCGGAACCGTCATCAACGCACCTCGGGCCTCCACCAGTTGCAGTACTTTGCTTGCGTCGTCAGTGCTCCTTGCGCGCACCATCGGCACCAGTTCGTGTCGCCACTGAGCTGTCGTTAGTAATTGCCTAATCAAGTTTCATAACATTGGTAGTGACACTGGGCTGCGCGGAGATTAGCTAGTAGCACAATGCTTACGCATAGTTTAACTCCCAGAGGAGTTTCTGCGTGATTTTTTTTCTTGTTCCTGGACGCTTAGTATGCGTATTGTATGCATCGCCAACGCCTTGCTATTGTTTCTGCTGGAAGAGAGATAGTTATGTCAAGAAAGAAAGGAAGCTTGAGTGCAGCGATGTGGCTAGTGGTGTGAGAAACCCTCCAAGCCCCACGATTATCCCAGCTTTTGTAGATCGAAGCACCTCGCACACCACGACCAACTTCTTATCCCATCCTTTTATCCCCTTATCCAAACTGAAAAATTTCGTCCACTGTTGCGCCAGATTCCGCACGCAACTCTTATTTCGAAACAGCCTAGGCGGCTTGTTTTGAAAACCTATTTTCTCTTAGCGACAGCTGGATGAGCAGATTGTGCACCCTGGCAAAACATCTCCCCAGTCCTGTGTCAAGTACCTACAGGGATCTAGGGAGCGCTCGTCGTTGTGCTTCGGAGGAAAAGTACCTAGAATCGTGGTACACGCGAGCGGCGCATGGTGGCGCAGCGGTCGAGCGCTGGGCTTGGGCGTAAATAGAAACGCAATGTGGCCATAGTGCCTAGCCAATGTTTGCTGCGATATTCTGTGTATCATTCACAACGTCGTCTGAATCTTTACTGAGTATTCGTGCACTCAACTGGCACAAGAGCCCCCTACTACCCTGCCATGATTCCCCAAAATGTTCAGGTGTTATGCAAGCAAATATAGTAGTAGTTTTGTTTAATGCGCTCACTTACCAAAAGGCGTGTTTATTTTGGTACAGGTGCCAGAACGGGAGTACTCATTACGAGTCTCCTACATGGAAATCCATAATGAAAATATCCTAGACCTCTTGGACAACGGTGATAGAAAGCACCTGCAGATCAGAGACAATGTGGTCAGTGACTCTTTTGCATTTCCAATACTTTGCTTTGGTATTTATTTGTCACTGCCATAGACTTGCAACTGTTTTGTCTGCGGGCAGTCAACTTGTTTACTGTTGTGACTTGTGAGCTTGTATATACAGAGCAATCCAAAAGTAAAGAAAAAGTAAAAAAAAACTGGGAAAACCCAGAAAGTAGCAAGGTGCAATTTTTGCAGAAATGCAAAGAAAGATGTGGGATTATTTTTTGCTAACTCAACGTCTTATAGCCAGAGCAGTTACATTTGCCACTGACAGCTTGTACTAGGCCTTGTTAGCTGTGCCAAAGGGGCAAGAACTATTTGTTTTTCTGGAACAAAAGGGCCGTGCACATGTGTTGAAGTAGGTGAATAGAAAGCTGTACCGTTTTGATCTAAACAGTAATTCACCCATGCCAGTGATATTCACGACTATTGTCGAAAGTAATTGTTAGCTCTTTGCGAGCAGGTCCGATGTTAAGCAGTGCTGACGGGATCATTCAAATGGACTCGCACCGATCCTATAAATGTAGTGTAGTCATCATATGGTTTGTTTGGGCCCTAGTTGATGGTTTTAATCCTTTTTTTCTTTTTCTTTTTGTTGTTTTACCCCAAAAAAAGATGGTGATAGAATGATCTGCCAGTGGTTGTGCTTGTAGTACATTTATATTGTGTCATTCGTCTGTTATTGGCGCAATACAATAAAAAATGCACAGTGTATAGAAAGAAACAGCATATTTATTTATTTATTTATAGTACCCTCAGGGCTTATAACGAAGCATTACAGAGGGGAGGGGCTAATAAATACAGATAAGTATGCAAGAAAGGAGAAAGGAAACACGAATACTAATAGACAGATTACAATGCATGGTACAACGTAAAAATAACTCGAGAGCGACACAAAAAAAGCACAATGCGGTAAAAATTTAATTATACAAAGAAAAACGGAAAACTTCAGTAATACAGATTAAATATAAATACATGGTGTATAGGACAGGTTAGAGTGAGACAGTAAGCACAGAATGATAGAAAATAAAGTATAATACAATATACAATGTTTGCAGATTAGGTAGATAATAAAAAAGAAAACTTATCAAGAATACTATTCAGGAGAAAACGGAATTGCTTCGTTATACATTCATATCAAGGCATACTAGATAATATTAGTAAGTGCCTTACGGAAGTTATCTCTGTTATGTTAGTTATACAGACTAGTGGATCCGGTAGGTGATTCCATTCCTGGCATGATTTTGGAAGAAATGAATTACCATAGGTAGACGTTTTGTGGAATGGGATGTTCACCTTATGACTATGGTCCAAGCGTGCAGAAGTAAAAGAGGCTGGTTCGATAAAGCGTGATTTGAGTGTAGGAATTAAGTGGTATATTTTATGGAACAGGCAAAGGCGAGCGATTTTTCTGCGTTTGGAAAGGAGAGATATGTTGAGGGCAAGTTTGATGCTAGTTACGCTTGCTGTGCGCTGGTAATTGTTAAGAATAAAACGAACGGACCGACTCTGCACAGCTTCTAAGCTGTTAATTAATGTTAATTGACGAGGGTCCCATATTGAGGATGCATACTCTAGATTAGGCCGAATGTAGGTGACATATAGCTGTTTTTTCAGGGAAGAAGGTGCGAGTGAAAAATTTCGTTTAAGATAGCCCAGCATGCAGTTAGCTTTTGATGTAATGTGTTCGATATGTCGTTCCCATGAGAGATTATTTGTAATGTGCACTCCGAGATATTTATAACAAGATACTGATTCAAGTGCGATTTTGTTAAGATGGTAGGTATAAAAAGATACTTGGCTGCGTGAGATTCTCATGAATTTACATTTTGAAGGGTTAAGATTCATGTGCCAGCGGGAGCAGCGGGAGCATAGGTTCAATTGTGAGCTTACTGCTGTGTTTGCAATGAAATAGCTCGACAAAATGCTGTTGTCTATTGTGCTCACGCTCATGCACTTCTCGTAACAGCCTAGCAAGACACATTTGCACACTGGAATCACTTGATAACAATGGAAGTGAGATTGCCACCATTCATGCTTATTCTAACATACATCAATATATGAGCTGATTATTGTAGCTCAGTGTCGAAGATGTACTGGTGACACTCTTTCCTGTCTGGGTGTTTAGTTATACAGTTTTGCTTCCTAATTTTCAGTCATATTAAAGATTAACCCTTTCAGGGACGATTTTTTTTTCGCCATATGTGGCTGCCCAAGGTCAATTTTTTTTATTGCAGATTCCAATTGTGAGGGACCTATTTCGTAAAAAAATTCCCGTAATTTTTCTAGGGTGACCGTAAAGTGAAAAAAATATATTTTGTGTTGGTATATATGTACTCTTTATTCATGAATAACAACAATAAGAAAGGAAATAAACTTATAAGAATTAAAAATTTGATGCATTGTTATACACGTACTAGTTCAAGGCTTAGAAAATGCACGCACGAGAATATTTCGCAAGTGTCAAATGTTCCTGCTCTTACACTAATATTTACATTCATAGTGTAGTCGAACCACGTAGGTGAGCGCACTCAAGAAAACTGTGCGGTTGTGTGCCTGTCAAAAAAGCAAAACTTGTGACAAACTTCTGCTAATCTTCATCTTATCGCTAACCAGAGGCGATTAGTCTTCGCGAGTCTCAGAAAAAAAAGAAAAGAAAAGGAAAAGCAGGCACAGCAGCATTCTTCCTATGCACACCCCTGTGAGCACTAAACGATCGAGAAGCAGGCGGTCGCCCTTTGAGCGATCAGTAATGAGATAGCCATCAGTTTTGCGAGTGCAATAAGCCAAAACCACCTGCGGAACAGAACCCAAACCCCCGCCCGCATGAGCGCGTGCCAATGTGCGAGCAGTAGTATATAGACGTGCCGGAGCAAACTAGCTCTAAAACAAGCCATGCAATAAAATCTGAGAGAGTGATGTGCAATAAAAAGAATTCCCTGTATTCCGACACAGCGGCAGCACATGACAGGAAAGAAAAAGTTATGTAATTGGCGTGCTTTTTAAACATGCAGATGGCACTGTAGATATACAGCATCGACCATTTTGGACTTGTTCGTGGAGCCGTATATTTAAAGGGACCCTGAAACGCTTTTGACGATTTTCTACAAATGTACTGAGTCGTTAAGTAGGTCCTTCTGATCATTAATTGACACATCTAAGTGCCCCGCGTAACGCATGTAATTTATTATAAGGTTTTAAAAATGCACATCGCTGCCGATCGCAGTACACTGCCCGGCGGAATTTTAAGCCCCCCCTACGCATATGGCTGAAATCACCCATACGATATCAGTGGGGCGAGCTATCCGATTGGCTGACAAGGGCGCGTGATGCATAATTTTTCCAACTTTATGGTAAACAAATGATCTTCGTAATAGTTGGAATGTTAGTTAATTTGTTTTTATGAAAAGAAAGTAACATAAAGAGAATGCACAAGAACAATTTTTCAGCACACGAAAGCACTTCCGGCACACAGCAAGTGTCGTCTGCTTGTGTTACTGCTTACTCCATTTTGACGAGAGCTCCGCGGTCAGAATAGGTCTGTCTTTTCGCGAGCACTATGATTCGACTTTGTTGCCTTGTGGACTGCAAACGTAGCGACTGGCAATATGTCAAGCTGCGACATCGTGTCCCTCTGCAAGGCAGCATACGAGCGAACTGGCTGCTGCGCATCGGACTGCCGCTATCCGATCGGCGGCAGGATTTGGGCGTTTGTGGCCTTCACTTTACACCGGAAGATTAAACGCAATACCGTTTCGCGAGTCCAGTATTAGGGCAAACGCAAGCGCAAGGGGACAGGGTCTGGCCGCTTGACTGTGCCGGGATGAGCCACGAGATGAGCAGAAGGGCAAATGTGAATGGTCTGCACGGTGCAGCCACCTGGTGGCACAGAGCTCAACCATACACACTAGCAGCAACGAAGTGTATTCTTCTTTGCTGCTGGTGGGTATTTTTCGCAGGAGTGTAATCATCAACACTTTGTTTTCATAAATGTTTAAAAGGTTTTACACTTGGTTAGAGCAATATTAGCGCTTTGTTTGGATGGTTAAGCGCTGCGCCAACAAGTGTATGGACCGTGCAGACCGATCAGGCGGCTCACATACGTCTACACTAAAGTTCCTTCATCAGCTTGAGTTTACGCCTCCAGTAATTTGCCGAAATGACCAGCTTGCCTGTGGCTACTGGATTACAAGACACGTTCGGCGCTATGACAGAATGCTCGCAACACACGCTGCTTCGATAGCTCTCGCTTGGGGTTGACAGCCAAGCGGCTAGCGGAGAGGTCTCGCGCAGGCAGGGGCGGGCTCCAAAACAACCGGAAGTGGACGATGTGACGTTGCATCGTGACACAGAACCAGTGAAGGTGGAGCTTAGCCCCGCTCGCTCGGCGAACGAGTTGAGGAGAAAAAGCATGGCTAGGGAGGAGGGTAACTTCTAATCACTTGTAGCTCCATTAATACGTAACGCTTCACTTAAATTGTGGTGTGAATGTTCAACTTAAGCTGTACCCTACGTGTCTACAAAATTTGTCCGAACCGTTTCATGGGCGCTTTAAGTCATTGACCGTGAGAGGGCTAAGCTCAGTCTCGTATCACCGAGAGCATGTGCGAAATAAAAACATACGTATTCAGCCCACTGTTGCATTGTTGTGCCCATCAACACTACAGAATGTAATGTCTTGCAGCAGCTGCGAATAAATGCTATACAATTAAAAAAAACACTTATGTTTGGAGTGCATTAGCAATGAAAATAGAGCAGGCTAAACATCCACAACATATAAACAAGTGCCAGTCCGACTGTGCTGCTCAGCTTTCATAGCTCGACCATTTTTTACAAAATTCGTATCATGTAGCATACTTTACAAAAACTGCTCTCGGTGCTTTCTAGCAACGATTGCAAAGAAAAAAGAAATGCCTTATGTACAAATCTGCCAACAGCGGCACGTTCATGCTTCCATTCACGGCAGTCAAACTTACACCTCGGATGTTCTTCAAATCACATTATGCCAAAGCTTTTCGTTATAAGGGAACCACATTCCTGCATTGTTGCATTCTTCATACTTCGTAACATAGACTCGTGCAAGAAAAACTTCAGCAGTGACACTGACGGCAGCATTACGCAAAAGGCGGTGCACATACCGCTGTCTGTAGTGAAGTATGGTGGCCAGGAGCAAGTGTCATGACGCTGACACAGCTAAAATAAAGAAATAATCAAGAAAACAAAAGGCACTGCCGGCAGCACACGCGCTTGTTATTGCAATGACTGCACGATGTAACTATGTGACTCTGCTCCACCAACAGAGAGGGCGCGGCCCTCTTCATCTGCCCTCCCTTACCAAAGCAGGGGGCATGATAAAAGAATGTCGCCACTTTTAGCTTTATTCACGAGGCGTACAGGTACAATGCTGCTAGCGACATATTGTGAGACAGAGTTTAACCAGAGAGTACGCAAAGCTAATAGTGAGATCACGACATGACAAATATTACGGGACTGTTCCTTGTCCTTGTTCCTTGTCGATCACTGCAGTGCTCACGTGAATGTGCCAACCTTGAGTGCAATACGCCTCGCATTTTTGCCTGCAAACACAACGGCTGTTTTGCAGCCAATGGACCAAGGCATCATCAAGAATGTACAGGCGGCACCTCCTCAAGCGCATGATTTTGTGTATGGATACCTAGCTCCACAAAGTACGAGGTGAGCCTGCTTAGTGCCATCTACATGTTGGCGCGAGCATGGGATCGTGTGAAGCAAGAAACAATCGCAAACTGCTTCAGCGCTTGTGGTTTTGTGGCAGCTTCTTCGGAGGATGCCTCTGAAATTTCAGCGGAGGAAGCGTCAACAAGCAAGCTTGACGGCACTGATTTTGGTGATGCTCTCGGGGACGTCAATTTGGAAGATTACGTCGCCGTAGACAAGGCGGTCGAAACGCGCGGTGCGCTGATGGATAGCGAAATTGTAGAGATTATTCGGCCCCGGGAAGTGACCCAGGAAAGCGACGATGACGTTGAAGGCGAGCCGCAACCTAAGGCTGCCGATGTAGCTGCGGGCCTTGCTCTCGCTTCTTTGCTGCTGAAGGTAACGCGGAAGAAGCGTTCCACCACATCTACAGCCTGCAGAACTTGCTTTCAGCAGCGTGATTCAGCAAGAAGCAAAGCAAGATGACCGACTATTTTTCTTAGGGAAAATACTTGATTTCGCCACAAATAAAGTGCTGTTTTTTGTGTTTTGTGCTTAAATAGGAAGTTCGTTTAATTCGAAGTTTTTTGCGGTCCCCGTGAACTTCGTATTAACGGGAGTCGCCTGTAGCTGTCGGTAAAGTGTGCAACAGGCACTATTGTTCGCATCTGTGCATGCTTGACCACTAAGGATCATTGTCAAACATTACCAAAACCCCGCCGGCCAAGGCAACCACAAATTTTATCGCTTTCCTTGTGTCTTTCACCAACTAGCTGATAGGGTGTCTACCAACCGGGAAAACTGGGAATTCTGAGGGATATTGAATAGTCTAAATACTCGGGAATAACTCAGCGAAGTGCTTCTATCAAGGAAAATTAGCTGTAATTTTATTGAAAGGGAACGAAAGTCGTGGCAATGCTTGCACGCGTAACAGAGAAGAATCATAATGAATAGGTCTTTTGACGCCGTGTCATTGGCTGGAGGAGTTGGCAGTGTACAGTCAAAGACCGACTTTCCAGACGCCCGATAATTCAAACGGCTTTGCAGCACCACCATGTACCCCATAGAGTCAATGTATAAGAATGTCTGAAATTTCGGATGCAAGAACCCTTCGCCATCTGATTTTATGGACTTTTTGCTGTGACCGCAGGTCCGGAACGGCATTAATCAAAGCTACCACTGCCGCCGTTTTGATTACCTCACAGCCGCGGTAAACGCTAGGCCTAGCTGTTTCAACGTTCGCTATTAAGCTCCTTGCCGTTCGGCACCATGTTTTTCATTGAAGGAATTCGCTGCTATAAGCAATGGCACAGACTCCGTCTTTGTGGTCCTCGCGATTGGCTTTGAAGCTCGGAAAGCATGGCGCGTTACATAATACTGGATCCCGCAAGTCAGCTTAGCCTCAACACAGAATTGTTATGCGGTGAAACATACACAAAAGTGTTGCAGTGAAGCATAACAAGCGTAGGAAGGGGTGATTGTCACACGACACGGTCAGCATCATCACTAATCTATGTTAAAGAGACACTAAAGGTGAATAATAAGTCAAGCTATTGATTACTGCTTGGGAATCTCTGAGGCGTCAATATTATCGCGAACACAGAGCCTTAATAATCGAGAAACTGAGGTAAATGCAGGACATGATTAGAGACTCCCCGGTACATTCAGGTACTTGCCCGATCACCAAAGCACTCCTCAGTTAAATTCTGTCACTAGTACTCAACCACTCATTGCAAAAAACATCCTTGTATTGTGTTATCAGGCAAAATAAAATGCTACTTATCTTATTCTGTTTCGTTTTTAGAAAAAAGAACTCATTGAAATTGCCGTTGACAACGACGTGAACAGTCGAATGGCTTCGGTTGCACATGACTTTGCGCCGCCCACGCTTTCACATTTCAGTACTTTCCTGATCATGTAGTGCTGTGCTGGTTTTGCTGCCTTGCGAACGTCGCACAAACTGCAAGCAGCAGAGAATTCAACTTTCAGATGATGTCGCAGGATGCCTGAATGGTCTATGCCACTTGACCAAAAAGCAACTGCGGCGGCGAGTCCACCACTCTGTCTTGGCGTAGTGCCGCCGTTTGCCGCCAAGAAGTGCGTCACTACTTCTTTCAAGGAGCGGGCTCAAAAACAGTGTTGGCTGGTGCTGAGATGCAGTTGTCCCTCATCCAAACCAAAGTAAACTCGTTAAAGTGGTGAAACGCATCACTGAGGCATTGTGTGCAGGCTGAGAATGTCAGGACAGTTGAGGTTGACACATCAGCTGTTGAGGGAGAATCTTACTTGTGACAAAGTTCGGGCCTCATACCAATGAACTTGCTATCAATTGATGAAAATAGCTCAAATATTCAGTCACATATTCAAAATTCAGTCACAGCGTCCACATTTGTGGGTGTGGCCTACTTTTGCCATTGCTGTGCAATGTTAACTAGCAATAGATCACGAACATTAGGCTTAGGGCAAACTGAACATTCTGATTACCTTAATTACTTCCATTTTGCTTCCGAGTGATATGTATCATTACAGATTACCACTTTGGTGGAAGCACTATACCATGTTTTACGTGATGCTTGACGTAGGGCATGTCATTAGCAGCCTTTAAATATATATATTTTTTTCTTTCTTGAAATGCTTGAGGCCAATGAATAACCTGTGCATGCAATTTGAGTGGGGGATTTATCCTTGTTATGAAGAAATGTAGCATTACTGAATTTGCAATATTCTAATATTTAGTTACACTAATTATAGGGACTCATCATAAAATGCTCAGTCATTCTACCACCTTGATTTGCTTTCAGTGGAGTCTCAAGCACCACTTATGTTCCACACATGTATCAACAGTTGATCATAATTCGGGACTGAAGGGGATATTCGAAAACATTTGCTTCTGTGTGCATCTCGTTTTTATTCGTATTTGAGAACGTTCGACTCGATTTGCAATGAGCTTTACCATTTTTCTTAAAGATATTTACTGTGCATTTTACTAACACCTCCCTTCTGACTTCTTTTTGAATAAAATAAATGCTACTCCTTACTATTCAAACTGAATTAGGTCGTTTATTTGTTATTTTTTAGCATGCTTACTAGAGACTGACAGCATCAGGCAACATGGTGTCAGCCTGTCTTGACGTAAAACAGGATTCTGTATCACTGAGAGAGTTTTGCAAAGCCACTCAGGGAATTTGGAAATGTCAACTTGGTAGACACCCTGGGTGATCAGTCTTAGGTTTAGATGGCACTGTAAGCAAACCTGCCTTTTCACCAGTTTTTTATTCATCAATTCTTCAAAACTGTTGCAATTGTGAACAATGCAGAGGGTGGGATTTCACAATCTTTACAGTGCTGATTTGTGTAGTTTCTATTTCTGCGGGTCATGATTACTACAGGCGGTGGCAAAAGGCGGCCATGGATTTGTACTCGCAGCCATCTGCTGCTGCTGATGGTGGCAAACCTAATTTTTCACAATATTGCACAATTGTGTGTGATATTTCGGTTACAAATTCATTATTTTGAGGTGCTGCTAAAAGACAGAAAGCATAAATTTTCATTTGGTATTTTCAAATATAGACATTCTGCTAGGGATATCTTAAATTATTTTGAATATGAGGAAATTTTTCATATGAAGTTTGTAGTGACAAGACCTCACACTGTAGTGATTGATCATATCCTACTTAACTGAGTAGAATATGATATCGTTGATAATAACATGATCATTAACATGCAGTCCTATGATTTTACTTCAATGAAAACACTAGCACAATGAAAAAAATTATTTAAATGTATTTTACATACAGTAAACCCCAGTTAACTCGAAGCTGTAAAAGCTGAGAACTTTTTGAGATAAGCAGAGATTCGAGGTAAGGGAAATCACGATAATAGAAGCCCTCTGGCCACGCATTAACCATATAAAGCCTTTCCAAAATACCATTCATATTTTCAGTCACTTTCGCGTGTATCGGCACCGGAGATGTTGGCGTCTACAGGCAACTGCATTACTGAAACTCTATCAGGACAGCATGCTTGGAACTGGGTTATGACGATTAACCCTAATACAATATTTGAAGCCAGTCGTCTGAACATAACCGTTTCCAAAAAGCTGATGCTGCTACTTTCTGCATTGTAATGAATACTAGAATATTTCCCTTCGAAAATCTCAACTATAGAATAGCGCAATAGTCACGCCTTGAGCAGATGCTTACGAGTGACGCAGCATGTACACCTCACTGTAGCAGAAGCATGAAGCGAGCGCCCTTGTCAAGCCACAATCTCGCTGAAACACTGGGGGGGCGCATGCTGGCTTCTTTTGGGTGTAGTATATGGGCTAATCGCGTCAGCTCAAAAGTGCTGATATATATATGAAGTGCATGTACAGTTGACTGTCGATACAACGGACCCTGATAATCCAACAAAAGATGTGCATTTTATTCAAAGTCCGTAATATCTGAGACGCCTCACTTCTGAAACGTTCGTCGCAATGTCTAACAAATTTATTGCGAAGAGTAAGTGACGAATGTCCAAAGCAAAAACCAAACAGAAAAGTCGCAGTTTCGCCTGAAAGGCGAATCTTCGAATTGTAATAGCAAATTAAGAGGAGCACGGCAGCAGCAACGAGCCAATTTACCTTTGAGCTGTCTTCCCCTTCGATGCGAACTAAACGTCGAAAGCATAGCACATACGAAGCTACCAGCACTGGCCGCACTTTGTTGACCTCGCAGATCACTTTGAAGATACGACACCTGCGTGGCTGCGCCGTTAACAGCAGCCACCGGAGTAGAACCCCCTCTTTCCCTCATCTCCTCCCGTGCCTCGTGCACGAAAGGTGGCGCACTTTTGCTCCACTTTCCTCCCTCCCTCGCGCGCAAAGTATTGAGCCGCCATCGTCGGCTGACTCTCGCAAGTAGGTTGCCAGCCCCTGTCAACACGGCAAAAGTCCATTTTATATGCCCGATTTTCACAAAAATTGCCGGTAATTTTGTCCACTGTAGCTAATAGTCCGTTGTAGTGTGGTCCGTTAAAAGCGAACTTCATTGCATTGATAAAATAGGCAGACCAAACTAAGGTTGAAAAATGATCCATTATATCTGAAAGTCTGTTGTACACAGGCCCGTTGTAATCAGCGTAGACTATATGAAGGCTATATATGCATGCATAGACAGTAACACTGGAGATGAATTGCAACAAATGACCAAGGACCTTAAAGGGACACTAAAGGTTAATAATCAGTCAACGCAGCCGATTGAAATACCATCGCAGAAACCTCAAAATGCTTATTTCATGCGAAGAAGAGACTTATTTTAAGAGAAAATGCGTTCTGAAGTGTCTGCGTGCCTCTAGCGCAGTTCAAATCGCCCGCCCTCCGATTGAGGAGTGGTGAGGTCATGGTCTCATAGTGACGCTGTGCTGTCGGTGAGTAAAACAGCGCCCGCAGACGGCGCTATGGCTTTTCTGCACAAACCGCAAACGTGTGGCCAGAAACAGCCAAGACAGCCGCCAGCAACGCAAAAGCAGAACTGTGGTGGCTAGTGAAAGGGAAAGCGCACAACGATAAGCTGGTTCTTTAATTTATGACGCCAACTTTGACACTTGTTGCAATGGACGACCCTGACAATGACACATTGGCTCGCGATGCTGGGCTCGACTTCAGCGATTTAAGCTCTGATGAACGTGACCTGCTGTGCTCGCATGGCCGGCGTCGTTGCGTACTGCTACGACAGTAACTGTATGTCATGGCTGTACATATTCGCACATTTGTAGCTTTTCCTTCGTGAAAACCAAATGCCGCACTCACTGCTCTGTCTTTGACCTGCAGTTGTTCTTGCGCTTCGGAGAATGCAGGCAAGACCAACGGAACAGCGCTACGGGAAAGCATTGCTTTAAAAGGCACTCCACATGACTTCAGAAAGTCAGCATTGGACTCGTAATCCTCTGGACGAAAGGGTAGCGAGCACACTATGCGATTTTTCGGCTCTTTGCCAATGCACTGTGGCAGAAGTACGGCACTTAGCCACTTGGAATGGAGAGGTTCACTCATTGGCACTCAGTGATAAGTAACATTGGATTCACCGCTGCAACTGCCCTTGGCCAAGTTCCGTGGACTGTTTGCGCATCACACGACATCACATAGATGTGGCGTTCTCGCTGCTTGTTCCAAATGCAAGTTTCACGATCCAGCAGGGCCACCGCAGCACGACGCAATAACGAAACAACTGAAACTCCAAAGCGCACGTGGCGCAGAGTCGAGCAAAAACGAATCTTTTCGACCACCCATACTAAAGGGTAATGTCAAGATGTTCTTTTTTCTTAGAATCGAACAGAAGTAGACAAGTAGCATTTTCTTCCATCTTATAACCTAATGAAATTATCTTTTTAATACGAGTAGTTAAGTATGTACTAGTGACATAAATTATGATGAGGACTGCCTTTGTCATAGGGCTAGTACCGGAATGTTGCTGGGGGGTCTGAAATCGTGTCATGCATTTACCTCAATTTCTCGGTTACTAAAGCTCTGTTTGCGATTATATTGATGCCTTAGACGTTCTAGAGCATTGCTTTATCACTTTAACTTGACTTCATATTAACCTTTAGTGTCCCTTTTAACTGAGAAGGTGCAAGAGTGAAGTTGAAGATTAATATGCAGATGACAAAGGTAATGTTCAATAGCCTGGCAAGAAAACAAGAATTGATGATTGCCAGTCAGGCTCTGCAATCTGTACAGGAGTATGTTTTAGACTACTCACACCCTGACCTTGAGAAGAAAATTTACAGAATAAAAATTGGTTGGAGTGCGTATGGTAGGCATTACCAGATCCTGGCTGGCAGCTTTTCACCGTCTTTGAAAACAGAGGTGTACAACCGTTGCATTCTTCTGATGCTAACATATGGGGCAGTAACTTGGAAGTTGAAAACAAGTTAAGGACCGCGCAAATGACAATGGAATGAAAAATGTTAGGCATAACGCATTCAGAGACATTAAGAGAGTGGTGTGAATCGGAGAGCAAATGAAGATAGCCAATATTCTTGTTGACATTAAGAGAAAAAGATGGAGCTGGGCAGGTAATGTAATGCATGGGGTAGGTAACCGGGGGACCATTAGTTGCAGAATGGGTGCCAAGAAAAGGGAGATGTGCTGTTGAGAATGGCAGAAAATTTGGGGGGGGGGGAGGGGGGATGAAATGAGGAAATTTGCAGGCACAAGTTGGAATCAGCTAGTGCAAGACAGCAATAATTAGAGATCGTTTGGAGAGGCCTTTGTCCTGCAGTGGGCATAAATATAGGCTGATGATGATTATAGAAAAAGAGGGGGGAGATAACGTGGGACTGCGGCTGGTTAGCAAGCTGCCACCTGGTAAAAAGCGAGTGGAAGCAGCTCTACTGACACTGCCCAGTTGCCTTTTTCCTGGTATTTTTCAATCCAAGGTTTCGAGATATGTGGAGTCCGGTGCAGAAACTTTTCGAGATAGTTGAGAAACAAATGGGTTGAAACTACGGCCAGAAAAAAATTGCTACTCAACCTATACTTTTAGATATCGAAGTTCCAGTTAATGAGGGTTTACTGTATTTGTACAAATTGTCACAATATGTCGCTATCAGCTTCACTATTACTGTCAACAACTCTGGTAATCCATAACCAACCAGGAGTTTATGAACAAACTAAAGCTTTATTTACCCTTTGAGGGTCAATGATGTAAATATACGGCGCCGCGAACAAGTCCAAAAATGGTCGATGCTGTACATTTGCACCACTGTCTGTACATTTAAAAAGCGTGCCAATTTCCTAATTTTTTCTTTTCTGTCATGTGCAGCCACTATGTGGGAATACAGGGAATTTTTTTCGCGCGCCTCCCTCTCTCGGTTTTTATTGCATTGTTTGTTTTAGAGTTAGTTTGCTCCTGCGCGTCTATATTCTACCGCTCGCGCATTGGCGTGCGGGCGTGGGCGGCGGTTCGGTTTTTGTTCCGCGGGCGGTTTCGGCTTCTTGCGCTTGCAAAACTGATTGCTATCTCGTTACTAATTGCTCAAAGGGCAACCTCCTGTTTCTCGCTCGTTTAGTGCTCACAGGGGTGCGCATAGGAAGAATGCCACCGTGCATGCGTTTCTGCTGCTTTTTTTTTTTTTTTGACACTCGTGAAAACCAATTGGCTCTGGTTGGCGATAAGATGAAGATTAGCAGAAGTTTGTCACATGTTTCGCTTTTTTGATGGGCACACAACCACACAGTTTTCTTGAGTGCGCGCACCTGCGCCGTTCGATTATGCTATGGATGTACATACTATTGGTGTAAGAGCAGGAACATTTGAGTCTTGCGAAATATTCTCGTGTGCGCATTTTCAAAGCCTTGAACTATGTTATAAGAATGCATGAAATTTTTAATTCTTATAAGTTTATTTCCTTTTTTGTTGTTATTCATGAATGAATAGTACATATATGCCAACGCAAAATATATTTTTCTCACTCTACGGTCACCCTAGAAAAATTACGGTAAATTTTTTTCGAATTAAGTCCCTAGAAAAATTGGAATCTGCAATAAAAAAAAAATCGACTCTGGGCGGTCACATATGGCGAAAAAATCAACCCTCAAAGGGTTAACCCCACCATGTATACAGCCTTGGTACAACTCGCTTCAATGCTTTCTTGGCTCACTTAGGATGGCCAGCCTGTCATTGTGGATTTGACTGAAGTTCCTGTTGACTCCAAGGAAGAAATTGAGTCTGCAATGAACAATGGCGAACGTAAGTCTCCTGTCATGCATTTCACATGCAAAGAAAATTATTGTGCAGCTTTGCTGGCCATTACACATCACGCTGTCATAGCATTGATGATAGCATATACCTATCTTTCCACTATGGTTGATATTGCATTCACATGAGCTTTCTTATAGTTTTAATTCGCATGGATATGCTTACCTGCCAACCCTGCAGATTGTATTTACACAGCCATAAATCGCCAGAGAGACTTCCTCAACTCTACCCTGAAACAAAAATAATTTATGATTCAGCACAGCCCGACAAGCACGGCAAGCCCCGCATTCGTCTGAAAATCAAATCACCCTCGTCTGGATCCCAGCACACGCCGGCGTTGTCCACCCGCACCTCACCAACCTCAACGAGGTTACACACTCCGTAGCACGAGGACTAGTCAACCGTGCCGGAGACGGTGCAGGTGCACCTGCAGGACGCGACCGCCTTACAAGATACAACGACCTTGTAAAGTCATTTTACCTCGCAAGAAGAACCTTCCCCACCTCTCACTGCAAGTTAAACAGGGCACAGGCAACCACCCTTCGCCTGTTACAGACAAATACATACCCCTCCCTCACACGCTATCACACTATATACCCCGAAATCTACCCGAGCCAGACGTGCAAGGTCTGTAAAACTGAATCGGCAACACTCCCCCCACATGCTATGGGAGTGCAAACACCAATACCAAGACCTTAATCCCGTGACCCTCTCGTCGAGATGGCACGCCGCCCTGCGCAGCTCCCACCTCGACGACCAACTCTGGGCGACCCAGCAGGCCTACGAAGCGGCGAAGAGGCAAGACCTCGACGTCCCATCGTGGGAGGCCTAGGCCCAGCCGACAAAACTGCTGGTGCTTATTAAAGTTCACTCTCTCTCTCTCTCTCTCAGCACAGCTGCATCGTAATTGTCGTTATGTGCTCGGTAGCTAATTGAAGTGAGATTTGAATCTAAGCCAGTTGTGTTGAGGAGAGTGGGTGAGGCAGAGGTTTAGTCTATGTTGCATAATGGCTGGTTTTCTTAAGTCAGCTTTGCTTTTATGCAGCCACGATGTACAGTGACACATTAAAAATGTAAAGGGGCCACTGTCACTTGACATGGTATGGGTTCCTTGATTATAAATGCATGCGCGTGGCACTTCTGGTCACTGTAGGAGCACAGAGACTTCTAATCACTGTACTGAGGGCCGTTTCTGATTTTGCTGTGGCCCTGAAAAAAAAAATTGCAGCGGAACCCATCTCATGATGAATGTCAACAATAATACGTTCAGCAATGAAGCAAATTATCGACACACCACAAAGACGCGTCTTGTACGAAGCATGTATGCAGCCGGGTTCCACTGTCATGCTTCCCTCTGGGCACACTGAGTCATTCAGCGGCACCACCACAAAGACCATGCGTGGAACTTGTGTGAACATACATTAAGAAGAGCTCGTCTGAATTTGTGTGATGCAGGTTCAATTCTGCCTAAGCAGTGGAGAAATCTTAAATGTCTTGTTTTTATAGTTACCCAAGTCGGTTGCAAAGTGGTTAGAGATACAGATAGACAAACATCCCCTCAAAAGTAGGTGAAGTACCCTAAGAATGCTAAGAGCAAATCTGAATTCTGAGTGCCCCAGGTTGGCAGTTATGGAAATGCAAATCTTTCAGCTAATATCCTCCAATTTCATTTCTTGCAGGCCGTCGCCACGTGGCTAGCACTGAAGCAAATCGGAGGAGTTCCCGGTCCCATTCAATATTCAGAATGGTGAGTTAGTAGCCTGGAATTGTAATCAATATGCAGTACCTCAAACTTTTGGTGACTTAAGCTGGAACTGCATGGCATGATTTTTGTTCGTAAAAGCATGACGCGTGGTGAACGCCCGCACCACCACTGACTCGACAGCAGCCGCCTGAGCACGGCGAGCGCGTGCAGGTCATGTCGCATTTGCCGGGTGTTCCACCGAGCTCTTCTGCCGAGATGCACGGAGGGCAGCACCATCTGGTGGCGTTAAGGGAGCTAAAGCCTGACGTATAGTGTGATGTGGCACTTGCGCTGCGCTCTCATTGGTGGACGTGGGAGTGGCAACGCAACATGGCACATTCTTTTCTACTCCCAACAGTACCATGTGGCTATGCAATTTCTGTGGGCACGTTCGTCGAAACGACGCCCGGGCGCCTCCGCTGCATGACAATCGCGCCATGCGGTTCCAGCTTAAGGATATTAGTGTTGTCACTTTCTAGCTTCATCTGTAGTGCATGTTGCCACCATAGGTTGTTGTCATAGGCCAGGGGTGGGCAACTATTTCTCCTGGAATTAACTCCTGGAGAAATTTCTCCTAGAGAAATTAACTGAATAGGAGGGCCAGATCCATCGGCTGAACTAAATTCTGCACTACTGTTATTGTTTTCACTGCTGCTGCCGGTAGAAGTATGCTGCGATGAGGCTATGGAAATTTGAATAGGTATAACAAAAACACCTGTAAAGCCCTTTTGCCAACAATAAAAATGTTTATCCAACATTACTAATCGACTAACAGTCACAGAAATAATGATGAAGAGTGTGAATTGCAAAGAAACTTTATGTAAACCATATGCTTGCAATTGTGGTTTCTTGTACAGCAACAACCCCCACTGTTTTTCAGTAATTTGTTGTTGATCAGTAGCTTATTTCTATGTGGACATTTCTTATCAGTCACCACTTCATCAATGGGCCTGATGGCAGCCTGCGCTTTGCCCATGTGGGCTGTGGGCCATTGTTATGGTAGCTCCTCTATAGTGATCATCACATATAGCCTAACTCCTTCCTTGCCACTGAGGAAAGAGTTAAAGAGCTTAAAGAAACTACTGTGATAACAATTCCTTACTACTGGAAATATGTACTCGTTTTCACTGCATTCATGTTTTATCATCTTATTTCAAGATGTATGTGTTGCAAAACATGCTGTTATGCATAAACTTGCAGCTTAACTGTTGGTGTTCTGAATGGAAGTACAGCAGAAATAATTGCGTGAAATGTTTTTGAGAATTTTTGCATGAAATTGCAAAGAAGGGTTTTAAGCGTAAATGAGAAATAATTTGCCATTTTAATGAAAGCACTGATAGCATCAGAAAATCAGAAATATACAAAGATATGTGCCTTCCTCCTGGTTTACATGGCAAAAAATTATTCAGGTTTGGTGGCATGAGAACTAGCCTTAGAGTGCCCATGCTATATATGCAGCAAAAACACAGCTTTGAAATGTGAAAACAGGTGTGCACTTATTGGCATAGGGAGTGTTTGTTTTGACTCCTTGTAATGGGTGCCTGGTTCAATTTCTGTATTCTTTAGGCTCTTCAAGCAAGGGTTGTCAAGATGGGGAAGATCTGCTAACCTCCTAATACTCAGTTAGCATGTTTGATCAGCCTCTTTCTGTAATCAAAAATAATAGTTGTGCACTTTGAACTGACACCGGAGCCTTCGCATGCTTTCTACTGCATTTCCAGTAATAACGACACTTGCGCAGGTTGTGCTTAAACATTAAGAGGTTAGGCTGCTAGTCAAGCTTCTGTGGAAGGTTGATCTGCGATTTCCCTTGTATGAGTGAACTCGACATGATAGAAAGGATTTCCCATAATATGCTGTACATATGCTTTCAAAGTGTTGAAAAAGAAATCAAATGTGAAAATCAGTTGCAGTCAATATTAGATGAACGTAAAAAAATATTGCAGTTTCACCTGAAAGGTGAAGTATGTATTACAATATTAAATTATTAGTTAGCTATACAAAATAAGGAGAGTTGTTTTATTGGCTGTATAAACCTGTAAATATTCGCTTACTAACTGGATTAGCAAGCATGGTGTCACATGAGCACAGGCAAACATGAACACATCTTACTCAGTGACCGCAGGCACTCGCTGCCAAAACGTTGGTGTGAGAAGAGCAGCAGCAGCAGTGAGCAAATCGTCCTTCTTGCTTCCTCTCGCTTCAAAGCGAACGAAGCAGCCAGAACACAGCACATAAGAAGCTATCAGCCCTCGCAGTGCCTAGACTCTGTACCCATCACAGATTGCTTGCAAGGTAGAGCCCGCTTGACTGCGCCGTATGCAGCTGCTGCCAAAGTTCAGTCAGGTTTGATTCCACACAGCACCAAAAAAATTTTAAGATTTTTTCTTTTTATCATTGGAGAGCAGCACATACCAATGACTCAGTTTGGTGTCGTGAAAGAGGTTCATCGAAGAGAATCATGTACGAAGGGGCCCTAAATTGGTCCAACACTTGGTTTCGAACCTGGGTTTATTTGGTACAGCAGCCCGGTGTGCTGGACCATGGAATGCCAATTGACTAAAGTTGGCAGGAAAGACATTAGATACAGACAGACAAACAAGCGTTTATCAAAGTGGATGAAGTTAAAAAAAATGCTAATTGCATTAATATGCATTACAACCAATTGTGCAATGAAAACAGGTGAAAGTGTAAATGCAAGTGCTAAGAGTGGCGTTTCTTCACTAATCAGTGACAGCAATGTGCACCTTGGTGTGCATTGCAGTCAAGACATAAATAAGCTAGCACTGACATGGAAAGAGCTAACTTAAGCCCCAAAAAATAAAGGAGTAAAGGGAAGGCACAAAAGACAAACAAGGAAAACCTGTGCTTTCTCCAAGTAATATTGCTGCCAATGTTTTATGCAACTAATACTGCACGAAAAAACTCAAGTGTTGTGCTTGATAATGGTTTAGCTGTTGCCATCACTGCTACATTTTACTGCAAGAATAGTTAAAAGCTGGGCCTTCTCCTGTGTGCATGCACTTTTTGTTCACGGGGCACAACAAACATATTTAAAAGGGTCTATACTTTCTTTCCCCATAGCAAGCAACGTTACAAGGGCTAGAGGAACTTCTCTTCTTTTTTGCATTAACAACAAAGGAGACATTGAGAATGAAGCAGTTAATTAGAGCCATTTGGCACAAAGGGAACCCCGCCATAGTTGGCTTAAGCAGTGGAAATGGCAGCTAATAGACATGCAAAAGCAAAATGAAAAAGACGAGAAATGACAGGGCGAGGCGGGACGAAGAAAGGTACTGAGAAGGGCGAAAAAGGAAAGCAGGAATGTCAATAGGCATCCAGAAGCGAGGAAGCACTAGAAGTGAGCGTGACAGAAACTGCAATCTTGTATACTAGCTGCAAAAGCATAGCACGCATGTCATTGCTAACGATAAATACAGGATAAGAGGCCGACGTGAAATGTCAGTGATGTATGAGATGCCACACAGTTGGGCGACGATCTGCACAGTGCAGACACGAGGTGAAGTAATGTCTCGTCCTCACACACCATAGCACACGTGCAAAGGCTGTGGTCTTCTCGTGCGACGCTCACGGAGCGCACGCTCCGATTCCGCGCGCGCCGGACGACCACCGCGGGTTCGAGCACTCCGAGCTGCCACGCGTGCAGGGCACCGCGCGCCCGCGCCTGCTCCGGCCCGCTCCGTGCGCCGACGCGCAGCTGCGCGCCTACGCGCCCCGCCGGCCTTAGCTTAGGGGAAGGCGAGACTGCGCGCGCAGCAAGGGAGACCCTAGGCAAAGCTCTCGAGAAGCCAGAAAGTACATTTATTAACCTGGGAGTCCATACAAACACACGTTTTAACGTCACGTCCGAATATGAGTCTAATTACACAAAACATGGCCGAATGATTGCCGGTGGCCGCTAATGGCGCACCGCGACAGAGAGAGAACAAAGAAACGAGGAACAAAGAACCCCAGCAGTAAGAAGTTGCCTATCCTTCGGTCAGCGCCTACCATCGTGCGCCCCACAGCAGAGAAAAGGGAAATAGAGAGAAACGACAGGCGAACAGACGGGGGCACGATCGGCAGACGCTGCCTCAGGACATCGAGACGACGGAAGAGTGCGCGCGCGCCCGTCGAGGCCGGGACCACGACAAGCCGAAGTAACCATTGGCCGGCGGCGGACAAAGGGGGCCGCCGCCGGCAGAGAGGAACACGTACGCACCTTCGGACGCCCCGATGTGGTCTCCCCAGGCGCCCGTCTTGCGCGCGCTTACCCGGAGTGCACGCAAGCAGGGCCCGAATCCCGCCAAAATGTCGGCCAATGGCGAAAGCCTGTTGACCTTCCTGTGGGCGGGATGACAGCAGAGTGACAGTGTTTTATGACCTGCTGCCACCCCGTCCAGGCTAGGAGGAGAGGGACACGGAGCCCCCGGCAACACAACGCAATGGCTCCACACAACCACCGCGAGAGCCCGATAAACTCCGCGAGAGCCGGAAACCCCACATCCCTACCAAATTTGTGTTCTTCACCCGCAACGCTCACGGCGCGCACGCTCCGATTCCGCGCGTGCCGGACGACCACCGCGGGTTCGAGCACTCCGAGCCGCCGCGCGTGTAGGGCACCGCGCGTCCGCGCCTGCTCCGGCCCGCTCCGTGTGCCAACGCGCAGCTGCGCGCGTACGCGCCCCGCCGGCCCCCCACAGCTTAGGGGAAGGCGAGACCCCGCGCGCAGCAAGGGAGACCCTAGGCAAATCTCTCGAGAAGCCAGAATGTACATTTATTGAGCTGGGACTCAATACAAACATCAGTTTTAACATAACGACCGAATCTGAATCTAATTACACAAAACATGGCCGAATGGTCACCGGTGGCCGCTTATGGCGCACCGCGACAGAGAGAGAACAAAGAAACGAGGAACAAAGAACAAAGAACCCCAGCAGTAAGAGGTTGCCTAACCTTCGGTCAGCGCCTGCCATCGCGCGCCCCACAGCAGAGAAAAGGGAAATAGAAAGAAACGACAGACGAACAGACGGCGGCATGATCGGCAGACGCTGCCTCAGGACATCGAGACAACGGAAGAGTGCGCGCGCGCCCGCCGAGGCCGGGACCCCGACAAGCCGAAGTAACCATCGGCCGGCGGTGGACAAAGGGGGCCTTGGCCGGCAGAGAGGAACACGTACGCACCTTCTGACGCCCCAATGTGGTCTCCCCGTGCTCCCGTCTTGCGCGCGCTTACCCGGAGTGCACGCAAGCCATTTTGGCCAATGGCTTTCGCCATTGGCCAAAATGTCGGCCAATGGCGAAAGCCTGTTGACCCTTGCGTGGGTGGGATGACAGCAGAGCGACAGTGTTTTATGACCTGCTGCCACCCCGTCCAGGCAAGAAGGAGAGGGACATGGAGCCCCCGGCAGCACAACGCAATGGCTCCACACAACCACCGTGAGAGCCGGAAACCCCACATCCCTCCCTCCTTAAATGCTCCCTACCAATGCAAGGCTGGTGGCTCCGATGTCAGCCAAAGAAGAAAAGAAAACAAAGAAATAGTCATTACATTGCCAATACCCGGGGCTATCCATTGGAAGTTTGAACCTAAAATCACCATCCCCCAAAACATAAATAAAAAAAAGAAATCAAAGGAAGAAAAGCAAGCTATTAGAATAAATTAAATAGGGACGTCTGAGGTACACAACAGCAACCCAAAAGAAAGTCCACATGAACCCACGCTTTAACGCGAACATGCACAATAAAAGCATCCACCGAAGAAAATGTAAGAGTAACAATAAAAGACAAACGCTTAGAGACATAATGACAGTCGGACACAAACGCGGACAAGGGAAAATGACAAACGTTGGCCTATACAATCAATCAAAGCACAAGAGAATAACAAACGGTTAAGAAGATGTACCGAGAATGTCCGCGTTAAATATCTCCGGCGAGCACGAACAAAGCCCGCATGCCACGCGTGCGACTCCAAGCCACTTCAACGGCGTCCGGCAACGGCCTCTGGTGCCGGTGCTTCTGGCGGTGTCCGCTCCATGGTACAGCCATGATCCGCGCCAATCTTCGTGACCATACAGCCCGATCCACAGCCCCGCCGTCGCCAGGCTTCGATCCAGGTAGACATCACCCGTTGACGCAACACGGCAGCGAAGACACACGCGAAACACTCTCAAAACGCAAAACACATAGATACAAATAGATGACTAACATAAAAGCAACACGAACCATACCTAAGGAAACACATACATAAAAGCAAAACGAAGACGGCTAGGTAAGACACAGAGAAACGAGTAGCCTAACAAAGCAGAACTGAACAAAGGGAAAACAAGGACAGAGAAAGACGGAAAGCAGCCTGCCTGATTGCAGCGAAGTGGATAGCTGAGAGCTTTTTGAAGAAAAATGGGTGGCTGATCCAAAGTTGTGGATCCGCATAGGCATGCCTCACCTCAGTATAAATGATTACTCCGTCCGAGTTCAGCCGGACACAGTAAACGTGGTCTTCACTAGCACGATGACATACGACTTCGACGCTAGCGGAAATTCCTTCCACGGACGCACACTGTCCATCCGCGACACCAATCAAAATTGACTTCGAATACGCGATGTCTATGTGATGAACAGACGTGAAAGGTTCGGCGATAGACGAAGAGTCGCTCCACGCCGGGCCAAGTCACAGCGCGAATCGATTTTAACGAAAACCTTGGCGCTCTGATGACCGTGCGATACTTGCCGGAGTGGCGCTAAATCGCGTTTCTCCGGCATCTGGGGTTACCACCTTGAACATAGCTTTCACATTGCAGTTTTAGCGGGTGGCACACAATCTTCATTGGCCGAGCTCGTTGTGACCCCGCAGAGCGAACCCACCTGGGGCAACAGCGACACACGCTGTATCCGGCCCCGCGCGCCCATTGCAATACAAGCAACGCTACGGCGCCCGCGCCCGTGCAATACCAGCCACGTTCCGGCGCTCCGCCTCCCTGAGGCTGTCGAACAACTATGTACAAATATTTACAAACGGGTCACTCTGCGGTCCCTTCGGCGCTCTTTGGGCCGTTTTAAAAAAATACAAAAAGACGATTCCGACAACCTGTAGTGGGGGTGGCGGGTTTCGTTTCCCCGGTTGGCTTACCACCCTGGCTGTCCTCCTCGTCATCTCCGCGGGGTTGCGGGGGAGCGTCCCCTTCTGCGCGCGCGACGGTGGGATGTCCGGGGCGCTCGCCTCTTCGCGGAGCGGACCTGTTTTGTGGCCGTTGTCTCCGCTCGGCTATTGCGCTGCCAGTTATGCCCCTCAATCGATGGCGCAGAAGGCACCACCACTAACCGGTCTGCCTAAATGGAGACCTTTGGTGACACAGGGCATAATAATAGTGTGTCAGCTATCACGGTTTGAATTTTTGCGAGGAAAGGCGCGCAGCAACTGACAACTGCCGGGCAGGCCACTGAGCCGCGCCAACAATAGCAAAAGCGCGTATATTTGCAGAATTAGCCGGCGTTAGTGGCACTGTCCCCAAGCAGTCCGCGCAATTAGCAGCCGCCGGAATGGTAATGATGCTAGAGACCCACGAAAATCCGTCGGACTCACCGAATCGTTGAGCAGATGGAAGGACGGAAAAGTCAGCCCTCCTGGTACGAATCGGCGAGACCTCCGGCCCCGCATGGTCTCCACAATCGATGACGACTGCAGCATCTTGGCGGCCACTTGACTCCTTTCCTCGTCCGCGCTTCGCAGCGAGGAACTTCGAAGCGGTGGTCCAATACGCTTACCACGCTACCTTTACTGAGGCAAGGTATGACAGAAGGAGTGAGAGGAAAATAGACGAATTCGGCACACGGATGAGAGACATGGCTTGGTTGACAAAGTGCGTTCGCAACGCAGCCCCCGCAACGCAGCAGCCCGGACACTCGGCGGCCAGAGGCTGATTAGGCCCCTGGCCCCACGTTGGGCGCCAATTTGTGGTTTTCTCGCGTGACGCTCACGGAACGCACGTTCTGAATCCGCGCGCGCCGGACGACTACCGCAGGTTCGAGCACTCTGAGCCGCCACGCGTGCAGGGCACCGCACGCCCGCGCCTGCTCCGGCCCGCTCCGTGTGCCGACGCGCAGCTGCACGCGTACGCGCAGCTGCACGCGTACGCGCCCCGCCGACCTTAGCTTAGGGGAAGGCGAGACCGCGCGCGCAGCAAGGGAGACCCTAGGCAAAGCTCTCGAGAAGCCAGAAAGTACATTTATTAACCTGGGAGTCCATACAAACACACGTTTTTACGTCATGTCCGAATATGAGTCTAATTACACAAAACATGGCCGAATGGTTGCTGGTGGCCGCTAATGGCGCACCGTGACAGAGAGAGAACAAAGAAACGAGGAACAAAGAACCCCAGCAGTAAGAAGTTGCCTATCCTTCGGTCAGCGCCTACCATCCTGCGCCCCACAGCAGAGAAAAGGGAAATAGAGAGAAACGACAGGCGAACAGACGGGGGCACGATCGGCAGACGCTGCCTCAGGACATCGAGACGACGGAAGAGTGCGCGCGCGCCCGTCGAGGCCGGGACCACGACTAGCCGAAGTAACCATCGGCCGGCGGCGGACAAAGGGGGCCGCCGCCGGCAGAGAGGAACACGTACACACCTTCGGACGCCCCGATGTGGTCTCCCCAGGCGCCCGTCTTGCGCGCGCTTACCCGGAGTGCACGCAAGCAGGGCCCGAGTCCCGCCAAAATGTCGGCCAATGGCGAAAGCCTGTTGACCTTCCTGTGGGCGGGATGACAGCAGAGTGACAGTGTTTTATGACCCGCTGCCACCCTGTCCAGGCAAGGAGGAGAGGGACACGGAGCCCCCGGCAACACAACGCAATGGCTCCACACAACCACTGCAAGAGCCCAGTAAACTCCGTGAGAGCCGGAAACCCCACAAGGCTTGTATTGCGAAGGTAAAAACGGTAGAGGTAGTATGGGAAATGGCCAGTAAAGAGGTGTCCGAGAGGCCGATAGGGAGGGAACCAGCTCGGGCTTTCATGGACACTTCGTATCCATTGATATAAACTGGTACCCTTCCCTTCATGCTGCCAATAATGGTGCCATTGGTTATGTGAAATTTTGTAGAGGCGCGTTTGAAATGATTTAAGAGATAAAAGGCTTTCCCAGAGCATGTCAATAGTTCCCGTAGACGAAGCAGAGCAGAGGTAGTTCCGTGTCGATGAACTCGGTGCCTACCAAGCCCCTGTGTCCCGGGCCATGTGGCGCCCTTTGAGCGCCTGGGAGTGGAGCACCTGCTTGATCAGTCGAGCTCCTACGTTTGTGACGTGAAGGCTTGAGAGGGTGACCTGCAGCGAGAGGCAATATGTGTAAATATGTAGTAAGACCGTATTGTGCAAGGTGTTAACATACACGAGTACTTCAGTGAACATGGTTACCTCAGCACTATATGCGCTGGTTGCTTTCATCACCCGAAACTTTAGTAGGCTAGTCAAGTGACCAAATTGGTCGAACACGACAAATGCTGCACCCGCTGTGGTGCTAGTAAAGGCACTGTCCGTTCATAAATGATACACAGGAGTGCGAGATATCTGGCTGGCCTGAGTAGGAGTCAGTGGGCTTCTTTGATTTTCCACTTCTGGCTACCCGCGGGCTGCCAGAGCCAGCCAGAGAGTCTTCGTTTTTCTTGGGTTGCTCCGCCCACCATGCTATGCACTTCCGCCGGGCATTCGTTTGGCTTGCGCTGGACGGTTCTGGCTACCCGTGGGCTGCCAGAACCCGCCAGGACGATTTTGGTCTGGCTGCTCTCTGGAATTTCTCTGGCTAGCAGACGACTAAAAGAGGCGATGGGCGTTCGCCGCCATCTTTGCGGGGACTTCACGGATTGCAATGCGGGCGCTTGAAGACTTAGTTATACCTCGCTCACCTAACTGTCTACGGTCATCTTCGGATTTCCTTATTTCTAGCGTTATCTTTTTTAGGTGCCTACTCTCCGTTCCGCATTACGAAGCGGTGTGATACGAGCAGTGGTGAACCGTTTGAAGCTTTTGTGTGTGTATGTGTGTGTCCCCTGAAGGCTTCTTCGCAACGGTGATCAGCGCGCTGCACACTCATGCGTGCATGTTATCTGCATCGTGTTCCACGCAAGTTGTAGACGCTCATTCACACATTGCAGTACATTTTGGGTTCGTAACATAACAGAACTTCCTCCAAGGGTGGTCCAGAAACGGGTCACAAGGGAAATCTATTAGGCTTAGATGGAATGTGTCCTGGCCATAGCGCGTCACTTGACAAAAGTTGGAACAGTGAGAAACGCTGCCAATCTGTCTAGCTCCACTGTGAGCAGAGGGCAGTTGGCCAGTGCATGAAGTGCTGATGTTTTAGTGGTATGAGGGAAGAAGACGAAGAAGTGGCTCTTGTGTGGAACCCCGTTTTCTACTGCTCTCATTTTGTGAGTATTTTTGCGTGTTTTCGGGAGGCGCCGCTTCCGAGACCTTCGGCGATGGAAGCGAAGTCAGCTAGGCGTCCGGAGGAGACCGACGTCACAGCGTCGAGCGCTCCGAGGAAGCGCAATCACCTAATGAGCGACACGGGCAGCGAGGACACCTTGATGTACTACTCTGCTTCAGAAGAAGATCTGTCGGATGACGGCGACTATTTGACCGTTGTGAGGAAAAAAGGAAAGAGGAGAATCGTTACTGCCTCCTCGTCTTCAACAAGGACGACGGCGGCAGCAAAGGCCCATGACGTGGCTCATACCATCCTCCTCTTACCCGAGACGCCGACCGACAACCTGAATCGGCTAAACAGGCAAGCCGTATCTGTAACACTAGAGGCTCTTGTTCCAAATGAGATCACGGTTATGAGAATTAACACCCGTAAGAACATTCTCGCGGTTGACGTAAAGAACAGAGCAGCATTGGATATCTTGAGTACAGTGAAAATGGTGGGCAAGATAAATGTTCGCACCATAATACCACAGGACAGCAATACTATATCAGGTGTGATTTATGATGTCGATGAGTCAATCGACGACAACGATCTGCCTATTTTGGTCAAGCCCGCCACAGCAGATGTACCTATTATTGAAATCCATCGCCTAGGAGATTCACGCTGTGTGAGGATAACTTTCAAGGGAGGTAGCTTGCCGTCCCACGTGAAAGTTGGATTTTTTCGTCATCCAGTGCGACCGTTCGTTCCAAGACCACTTCAATGTCGCAATTGTTTGAAGATCGGGCATGTCAGCGGCATATGCAAAAATGCAACCGTGTGCACAAGATGCTCTGAGCAGCACAGCGCAGATGCTTGCCGTGCGACTCACTTCAAATGTGCCAATTGCTCCGGTCCCCATGAAGCGTCGTCGAAAGACTGCCCGAGACACAAGACAGAGCGGAAAGTCCTAAAACAAATGGTGAGAGACAACTCAACTCACAGAGAGGCCGCCGCCAAAGTACGACGGCGTAGTGTCCGCTGTCACCGTAGATGATCCTCGTCTAGAAATACTGATACCGTCGCAAGACAGACGATACTTCCTGAGGCTGGTGCTCCCAAGGCGCTCACCCACACTAACAACACGGTGTCTGATGACGCAGCGAATACCTCTACTGCAAACGACTGGCCTGCACTTCCGACATTAAGTCCTCCAGCCCAACAAAGGTCGACGGTGGACTACCGGCGAACCAATGAGGGCTCAGATCACGTGCGCGGTCAAGACAAACAAGTAATCGCCTTAATAAAATCTCTAATGAAAGTCATTCGCGTGTTGATAAACGACATGCAGACGCCATCTGCTCGAGGTGCACTACAAGTGCTGGACGGCCTGGATCCGGTTCTTGCGAGCCTCGAGTAGCAAGCACAATGGCTCTACCACATCAGCCGATCTTCAGACAAGTTAAGGAAGCATCTATTATGCTTCCTTAACTCCCGCAGTGATTTAAAATCCCGCAGTGATTTTCGCCATTATGTTTTCACCAATCGATTCCCCATTGTTGTCATCTGTGAACCGAAGCTACAGAAACCCGTCCGGATCTCAGGCTACGAACCTCATGTGTCATCGACTTGTACTGACATTAGCAAAGTGACCATCTACATACGGTGTAAACTGACTTATGTTGTTCATCCAGTGCGGCCACATGACACTAATCAATATGTGTGTTTGACCGTGAAAAAACAAAAACTTGCGTTTACTTTAGTGGGCGCTTACCTTTCTCCATCAAGTCGTTTCGATAGGCAGTGACTGAGTGACATTATAGATACGACACCTGGTCCATGGATTGTTGTTGGGGACTTCAACGCGCATCATTCACTTTGGGGAAGCAACAAGATCAATTCCAAAGGAAGAAACCTCGTGTCCTTTGCTTGCGACCATGAACTTTGTTGTCTAAATGATGGCAGTCCCACGTTTCTGCGCGGACGGACATACAGTAGTTGTTTAGACTTAGCATTTGTTTCGCGGTGCCTCACTCGCTGCCTCCATTGGTTCGCAGATATAGAAACCCACGGAAGCGACCACATTCCTACCTACCTGAAGATAAAAGGCCTCACCAAATCCGTTCCATCGGATTTTATACAAACAATAAATTGGCCCGTGTTTAAATCACTTATGGAAGACGCACGCCACGAAGGCATTTCGTCCACACTAGAATTTGAGATCGCCAAGGCTATGCAGGATGCTATGCGCTCATATCGGCCATTAGAGAAATACACAGATTTTGATTCGGAAATACAGAGCCTCCGTGGAATCCGCCGGCGAGCGGAGCGACGGTACAGACGGACTAAATCATTATACGACCTTAGAGAGGCCAGACGCATTCAAAAGAAAATTCAGCGTCGCCTTGCTGCACTGCAAAATCAACGCTGGAAATCGTTTTGTGAGTCTCTCGACCCGCGTAAACCTCTGTCGGTTGTCTGGAGAACAATCCGTGGACTTCGATCAGCTCCTCAACAGCGTCGTCCATTTAAGTCTTTAGCCCTACATCAAGGACGCCGAGAAGTCGAGGTAGCCGAAGATTACTGCGCAAGGATCGCGGGTTCGGCGCTCACGCATTCACCTTGCGCACCTATTCCCATTGTGCCCCCTTGCTCCCGAGATCCTCGTATGGACGCTGCTTTCTCCATCGAAGAACTGGAGGCCGCACTTGCTGGGTGCAGGCGATCTTCGTCACCAGGACACGATGGCATCACATACTCTGCGCTTGCAAACCTTGGTCAGGAGGCCAGAGATGCCCTTCTTGGCCTATACAACGCATCATGGCGTGACGGCCTGGTCCCTACAATGTGGAAATCCAGTCGGCTTGTTCCTCTCCTCAAGGCTGGCAAATCCCCGTTGGAATTGTCATCTTACCGTCCAATAGCGCTGGCCAGCTGTGTCGGCAAGGTAATGGAGAGAATGATCCTTACACGATTAGAATGGTACCTGGAATTTTACAACGTCTATCCAGAGGTAATGGCTGGTTTTCGACGTGGCCGCTCGTCAATAGATAGCGTTATCGACCTGGTAACATACGTACAAGACCAAAAACATCTGAAACGCATCACTGCGGCCCTATTCCTTGATGTTAAAGGTGCGTACGACAATGTAGATCATCATGCAATTCTGGACGCCTTAGAAGCTGTAGGGATTGATGGACGCACCTTTTGCTGGATATGCAACTATTTCAATGGAAGATCTTTCTTTATTTTGACTGAAAATGGACCAACGCCGTCTAGCTATACCAGTCGTGGTGTACCGCAAGGCGGAGTACTCAGCCCTACCCTTTTCAACCTGGTGCTCGTTGGTCTCGCTGATTCGTTACCGCGAACCGTACAACTCTCCGTATATGCAGACGACATTTGCATATGGGCTTCAGGCGTGACACGTGTACAAGTTCGCGCACGACTTCAGAAAGCATCAACGGTTGTGTCAAGATACCTAAGAAGACAAGGCCTGGAGCTTTCCGCTGAGAAATGTGCACTCGTTGCTTTTACTCGCAAATCGATGGCCCCGTATGCCTTGCGGATTAATGACCAAATTATACAATATAGACGAACGCACCGATTTCTTGGCGTCATCATTGATAGAGACTTGTCTTGGAGCCCTCACATCTCGTACATGGCAAAGCGTTTGGCCGCCATTGTGGACCTTCTTGCGTTTCTCGGCGGCAAGTCCTGGGGCGCAACAGTACCATCAATGTTGCAACTATATAAAGCACTGTTCTTGGGCTTCCTGCGGTACAGCTTACCTGTAATAGGAAATACTTGCACCACGAATATTCGCAAACTACAGAGCGTGCAAGCCCAAGCACTCAGGACTTGTCTCGGTCTTCCCAAAACTACGTCATCGATTGCGACAGTGGCCATAGCCAGAGACGCTCCTTTGACAGTATATATTGATACAGATGTCCTGAGAGCGCACATCCGACACCTGACTCGGATTCCCTCACACCATCTTGCTTGCTTGCCAGCAAAGAGGCCACTTTCAACTTTTGCTAAAACTATTGTAAGACATCAATCATACTTGCCATCAGAATTTACGCCCGCTACACGATTGTCAGATCCATTGTGGTGTCTGCACTGGCCGCAAGTTGAACTGACAATTCCAGGAATCAGAAAGAAAGCTGGAGCGCCATTGCAAGCTTTGAAACAAGCAACTTTGGAGCACATTCACAACGTGCACAGATTCCGCCAACATGTATACACAGATGGTTCAGTAAAACTCAACAGCTCTGCTGCTGCAGTCATATTCCCGGCACAATCTGAGGAAATCAAATTAAGAACTTCATGTGTGACCACATCGACGGGTGCAGAACTCGCGGCGCTCCGTGCTGCACTTGATTTCATTAAGCAGAAGCCACCGCAACAATGGACAGTCTTTAGTGACTCCAAGGCAGCCCTTCAGTGCATACGAAGCCCAATGCGCCACAGACCCAATGAACAACTGGCCTCAGAAATTCGGCACATATATCACCAAAGCTTTGACAAAGGACGCAACATAATCTTTCAGTGGCTTCCAGGACATTGTAACATCAGCGGGAATGACCACGCCGACGAAGCTGCCCGATCTGCACATGAATGTGGTCAACGAGTCTTCATTCCGCTTTCGCGAACAGACGCTGCGGCTGAGCTGCGATTGATGTCCCGTGAGTGTACTTTGCCCCTGTGGGACTCGAATGTTTTCACAATGTGTCGGTTGCGTTCGTTGTCTCGGGACATACGGATGCACCTCCCGCCTGGATTACCCCGACGTGAACAGACTATGCTCTACCGTCTGTGGCTAGGCGTTGCCTTTACGAACGCCTATGCTTTCCTCATAGGAATGGCCAACAGCCTCACGTGCGACACATGTAACATCGACGAGACGCTCCCACACATTATCTGTGTCTGCCCGCGATACAGTGCTGAGCGACAAGTGATGTGCAGAGTGCTGGACCAGTTGGACAATCGTCCACTTTCAGAACTAAAAGCTTTAGGCCAATGCTCCGAACGAACATCCGCGTTGAAGGCCTTACTCGCGCTAGTAAGGTTCTTGCGGTCCAAGGGGCTTCACGACAGACTCTAAGAATGCCGCCCCCTACCGCTCTGTAGTGTACGCGCTTTGTTCGTGCTTGTCTCCCTTTCTTTCTATCTCCCCCTTCTACTCTGTTTCTCTTTTTATCCCTCTTAACCCTTCCCCCTGCGCAGGGTAGCCAACCGGAACTACCTCTGGTTAACCTCCCTGCCTTTCTCTGCATTATTTTCTCTCTCTCTCTTAGTGGTATGATGTGCGCCTGTCAGTGCAACAAGGATGGATCATTGCAGAGACAGTACATGGGTGGTGAGATGCGTCATGGGGAAAGGGGGCCACCAAATGGGGACACATATAGAATTGCTAGCAGCTTGACTTGTTTGTATAAATGACAGATAATTGCAGGATTAAGCATGTAATGCAGTCAAATGAAATTTTGTATGATTGTGTAACCAACGCCTTGGCTTTAGTCTTCATGTAATCAACATGAGCATGAAAATTGAGTTTGTCTTCCAAGACCACGCCAAGTAGTTTAATATGGTTTTCGTGTTTTAGAAAGGTGCCGTCCCACCTAATCGACAGGTGCCGCTCTGAAGTACCACTGTGGCCATTGTTGAAGAGGACAGAAAAAAAAAATACTTTGGATAACTATTTTGAACCCCCCCCTCTATGCCTCGCAACTTTAGGTGCCTCGCGTGCGACAGAAGGTGGCGTGCTTCTTCCCAGCTTTCCTCCCTTTCGCACGGGCAAGATTGAGTTGCGATCATTGGCTCCCCTTGCACGCTTTCACTTGCACATACAACGTAGGGCGCGCAACTGGACGACCCTTGGACTTTATAAGAAACATCACGGCAAAGGCAGAAATATGCCTGGAGTGTCCGTATACATAATTGTTATCACAATAAAAAAAAAGAAAGGTGTTCACTAGAACTTGGTAAATATTGTAATCAGACATTGCGAGTTACTGTTATTGCTTGAAGATTTTCCTAGGGCAGGCCAAAAATGGGCGTTTTCGATGGGAAATGATGTTCAATGCATTTGCTGTCCCCCTAAGCTCTGCCGAGACAGACGCTGCCACTAATGGGCTCGCTATTGGGGCCACCACAGGGGTCAGGCACATGCATGCTGACTGGTCAAGGTTGAATTATCTGGTGAAGGCCAATTTCAGGATTGAAATAACGAAAGTTTGGACCCATAAAAATGCATGGGCACCGGCCATAACCTTCATAACCTTCGGGTTATAGCCTTTGGCCATAACCTGTGATCAAATTAATCGAAAAATCAAATTAACTAGAGTTGAAATAATGCAAGTCTATCCTATTAGTATACGTCACAGGACATGAAGTCTCATACTTATATGTTTCAATATATGACAGTAATTGTTCCATAGAAGGCATTGGAGACCAAAAACAACTGCACTGCAAATGACGCAGAGTGAGACTCCTGGAACCACACTTTGTGTAGCTTCTGCAGCGTTGCTTGCCAAGTATTAAACTGAGTATTTTAGTAGCCATGACAGAAGCAAAGAAATGTCCTAAAGCAATGGTGCAAGAGGGTGGACCCCTTCCTCGTGCCCAAGTTCTTTCCACTTGCCTCAACTAGTATCCACAAGCGCCATTACCCTTTCATCTCGCATGTTAGAGCCACTGCCTCGTAACTACTGCCTCCAATGCTTTTTTTTTTTATTGCAGAGTTTGTTTGTCTCGTGAAATATCTTGTAGACTTGCATCACACAGAAGCTACGTCATCGCCCTGCATGGTTCAACACAGGACAGCACCCATATATAGAGTCAACGTTTATCTACAGTACTAGCCTTAGGTTTACCAGCGGCTGGCTCTGTTCTCTATGAAATCATGCCACAAAACAACAAATACTGCTTAAATATCCTCACTGAAACGCATATATAAGCCTTCAAGTGCATCCTCCTTTAATAAGTTGAATTCATTCCTTTGCATCTTTATGCTGTTTTAAAGCAAATAGCTTTCCTGGTTTCCTTAATTGTTTTCGTACTTCAATGGGTGCATTCGTCATCGAACACCAACTCTTGAGACACACAACGGTTAAGATGCTGTGGTCAGTGGTGATGCTACGAGACATTTCTCCGTCACTAAATATTTTTTTGCCTTCTTGTCCTTGCGCTCAAAATGTGCTGTTCTTCCATGGGTAATACATATTTCGATGCCATGCATTTGCAAACCTATTCTTCACTACTTTCACTGTTTCTATGGCACTCAGTGGCCGCAGCTTCTGCGGTAAACTATTTTGGTTCAGAAATCTGTTCCCCCCCTTTTTTTCTGCCTTGTTGCATTGTGCTTTTCAGAAGCTGTCCTGTGCACATCAAATTTCATGAAAATCCCTACGCAGTTTCCGCTTCTGGCGAGTGAACATCCGCATGAAGTTGAAGCAACATTACATGCGACGTCACATTGCTTGCAGCTGGAATGCCTCCTTCAAGGAGGAGAGCTGACAGGCTCTTGCTTAAATTTTCAGCTGTTTCACAGCTTACTTTTGCGTCCACTCGAACATCAACATATGCAGTTATCAGATATGCTGGAGTAGTAAACCTGAAGTGTTTCCCACTGATATTAGCAAGTAATGAATGTACACTTACACCAAATATTATAAGGGAAGTATCTTTGTGTTGGATACGGTGTCATTACAAGGAAGTTTGACTGTAATAGTTTACAGCCACTGTTGTCGCTGCGTGATCTGTGCACTGTGATTGTCTCTTTGCAATATCCAAACCTGATAAAGGACCTCCTAAAGCATTGGTAGCTGAGTTTGCATTTAAAGGGTTCATGAAAAGCACACATTTTGTTGTTACCATGCAAGTTCGCCTGTATTGCATAATCTCAAAATTTTCTTTTTTTCTCATCCAGGTGATTGAAAGCAGTCTCAGGGATGGAACAGATGGGGCCGTCGCCATTGGCCAGTTGGTGAGCGATCTTATTCTTTTCCCTCAGAATGCAAAAAGTATAAGTGCGGCTTTGCCAATGTGATGCTACACATTTTTTCTTTTAACTGGTGTAAAATATATGAACAGATGCTTTGTCGTCGTATAATGATGGTTACTCCTTATTAGTATGAAAGGTTAGATCAGATGGGAAGAAAAAATTGTTGAGTATGTGTGCAGCTGCTTCATAAACAGATTAAAACCATATTTCACTGCGCTGTAAAGGCATCTACAAAATAAATTTAATGTCAAGTGTGTGTCAGTACCAGAGCATACCTGCCAACTCTCCCAAATTTTACGTAATGTTTGTGAATTTAGGCTCGTTTTACAATCTTACGAATGCTGCATGAAGTCTTAAGAAAAATAATTTGTTCACAAAACTTTTCGCTTGCTGGTCTCCGCACCTTCCATTGGGAGTCTTCTGATGGCGAAAGAACCAGAGTGGCACTTGGTTCAAGTGACATTATATATAGACACTTTCCTGAATCAGACGAAATCGGCAACAGGGATGTTGCTAAAAGCGTCAGTTACTTGTAGATATGTTGCTTGTCAGTCTTTGCTGTTCAAACTTTGTGGCATCTATAGGTAAATCATTGTTAATAAAACGCATATATTCCACAAGAAGCATTTTCTCAGGGCAGACTTACCAATGTTACCATTACATTACCAATGTTAATGGCAATGTGGTATAATATTGGTGTTACGAATGTCATGTTCATGGCTTCTTTAAATTGGGTTCACAAGTTGGCAGGCATGTGAAAGCAGCCCTAAATTTTGCTCGAGTAGCCCTAATACACTTAGTAATCTGTTTGCTTTTTTGTGCAGAACTTAGTAGACCTTGCGGGGTCAGAGCGCACAGAGCAGTGTGGGGACTCAGGAGAACGTTTTCGAGAGAGCACCCGCATCAACGTCTCTCTCACATTCCTCACGCAAGTCATTTCCAAGCTCAGCCGAGGAGAAAGGTAACCTCAGAATTCATTGCATAATTTGTGTGCGACTTCAGTCTTCAGTGTGCAGTAATTTCACACCACTAAGTTGTGAAACATATGTTAATGCATCAGTATTCTTAGGGTACTTCACATATTTTCTGGGGGTCCATCCTATCTCTCTGTTGGTCTGTTCTTCCATCCGTGGATGGATGGATGGATGGATGGATGGATGGATGGATGGATGGATGGATGGATGGATGGATGAATGGACGGACGGGTGGGTGGGTGGGTGGGTGCTGTTGCCATATGCCATTTTCAATACTGCCATTTTCTGTGAGAGCAGCAGCAGTCTTTTTACTGTAGAAATTTTAAAATTGTGGCATCCCTCAGGGTCACAGCAACAAATACTTTTTGTGGAGAAAATATATTTTCCAAGTTTACTTAATGTCATGCAAAAAAAATTATGCCAGAGCCGATCTCTTGATGACTGTCGACAGTTATGCGTTAGTGTTGAGTCAATATAGCGACACAACGTATTACCACCATAGAAACAAGTTATATACGAAGCGTGTACTGTGGCGGAACTCCTCTTTCGCACTTGTCTAAGAACGGTCGATGCCATCTAGTGCCGACGCTGCAAAGCCTGTGCATGGCCTCCGAAATGCAACGCGCACCGGTGCGTGGGAACACTGAGAAGCGTGTCATGTGGCAACTGGACTTCTCTCTCACGCTTCTGTCTGGTCATGCTGCGCCACCGACAAGTCCACCCGCGGCCTCAGAGACGAGAAGCGTGGTGCTCCGGTGCCTTCGCTACACTGAAAATTGTTCCCTCGCTTGCCGCACACTCAGTGGCGCATACTCAGTGACCCAAGTTGGCAAGAGGTTCATTGAAGAGCAGCACTCATGGTGCAGATAGCTAAAGTGTTGGGGTGAAAGGCATTCATTTAAAAGTGGCGCATTTGTGATGCAGCCTGCTTCTTATGCATCAGCTTGCTGTCCCTGAGAAACCCTTGTGACCTTGGTTCGATAGCATTCAGCATTGGAGGAATCCTTTTCAGAATTTAAGGAATCCTTTTCATCATACACAGTGGTGGAGAGGCTAGGTCTTTCTGTCTTGGCGTGGGAGCGGCCCACTACGTGCAAGTGCACATTCTAATGGACCTCAATAAAGCTTTTCCATCCATCCAGGCATAGCAGAACAGCACATCCCCAGTGTCACGTACCTAGTTACCCAAGTTGGTGTCAAAGAGGTTCATTGAATGACAGCATACACTTAGTGGAATATACCCTGTGACCAATGCTGGCATCAAATACCGTATAAACCTGCGTATAATACGAACCCACATATAGCATGATGTGAAATTTTTGGGACGCGAAATGGAAAAAAAGTTTTTATCCGTATATAATACGTGCTAGGAAGACTTGAAGAAAACATTAAATTGCACTCCGCACTTCAATCGCTGTCTTCCTCAGCTGCCCTCTCTTTAGATAGTTCCTTGTCGGACATATCTTCCCAGAGGTACTCATCCTCTGTGCCATCGAGTGCGTTCGAGATGCTGCACTTCTTGAATGCGCGACGCACAAGGTCCTCTGGTATGCTGGCCCATGCGTCCACAATCCACTTGCATAGTGTGGCTGGCGAAGCCCGCTTCAGCCGTCTGGTCGGTGTTACTGCAGGCTCACTTGAGCGCATCCAGTCTGCGTAACACCACTTGACTGCGTCCTTGAACAGCTTTTTCACGCCAACATCTTAAGGCTGCAGCTGAGATGTCATCCAACCCAGGATAACAACGAGTTCACTGCCGAATTCGCGCAACAGCCTCTTCACTGAGTCGGCCAAATGGCAATGAAATGTGTCCAGCATGAGAATGGACTGGAATGACAACAGTGCGCTTGGCCGCCTATACCAGACAGGCTTTATCCAGTTGAGCACAAGATTTTCATTCATCTAGCCTTTTTCACGGCATCTCACGACCACATTTTTTGGCAGCTTCTCACCTTTAGGCACTGTCTTGCTCTTGAAGACAACATAGCGTGGGAGCTTGCGTCCGTCTGCCGTACACGACAACATGACGGTAACTTGTGTTCTGTCATTGCCAGTGGACTGGACATAAACTTGTTTAGAGCCCTTTTTGTGCACGGTGAGGGGCGATGACATGTCCAGATAAACTGGCGTTTGGTCAGCATTGCCGATTTGCCCTAGCTAAAAGCTCTTGGACTTGTGCAGCGAAATACGGTGGTGCTGGAAAGCCACAAGCAGCTCTTCGAATGATTCGGGCACCTTTTGCGAAATCGAAGTTCAGCGGCGTAAGGAAAATCCAGCTCAGGACATGTAGCGATAAATCCAGTGCTTGCTCGCTTTGAAGGTGGAGCTCGGTAGCCCTTTTTCTCTTGCAAGCTCCTTAGCTTTTCCCTGCATAAGCTCCACACTCACAGCTAGATGTACGGCTCGCTGTTGGCAAACGAATTCCGTCAGGGCGAGTTAGATTTCCGGGAACGTCGCCCTCTTCGGGCCATGAAAGCTTCTTCGCGTTCCGCTGCACGCAAAAAGGTCTTCCTTCTGTCGACGCCGCCCGCAAATGCTTCCCTCGTTGACGCCAAACTGCCTCCCGGCCGCACTGTTGCCGATGTCCTGTGCGGCTAAAATAACCTTTCGCTTGAAAGCAGCTGAGTACTGTTTTCGTGGTCCGGACAACTTGGCCCTTCAATGCGGAATAAAAAAGATGCACTTCGCGAAGCGTGGTTTGCATGTGTGCTGCCAAGGTGCACACTCAACAATAAAGAAACGATGCTGTAGTCACGCAGCAATAACGAAAACCAGCCTTAGCCACGCAGCAATAACGAAGTTAAGCCATAGCCATGCAGCAATAACGAAACCAAAACTTCTAGCCCAAATTTCTGACTGAAGTTTTTGTTCGGATCCACTTATAGTACGAGGCGAAAATTTGGGACGCTAATAATAGGAAAAAAATACCTCGTATTTTGTGCGGGTTTTTACAGTGGGTTCATTGGAAACCAGCACAGACCGAGTGGCACATATCCAGTGCTCCAAGTCGTCAGAGTTTCTTTGAACAGCGGTACCTACCCAGACCCGCGTCTGCAGTGACCCATGTCGAGGTTTGTTGGAGAGCGGCACTTATGTACACATTGACACATACTCAATGACCCAAGTTGGTCTTATTGTTGGTTTGAAACCCTCAGCACACTAGCTCAATGTGCTACCCATTTGACCTCTGTTTTCCCAGTGAACCACATAGGCAGGAATGCAGTTGGAAACAAAGATGCAAACCTACATAAATACACAGCCCCCATGAAGTGCGTGATGTACCCTAAGGATGCTAGCGCATTGAATCTTGTGTGGGAAAGCTTCAGCAGTTCATTGTATTAACGATAGTGCACTCACTGGATTCTAATGCTCCATTTATTGTACTGAAATGCGTGCCTGGTTTTAATGATGAGAAAAGAGAAAAATGTGACTGCCCTGATCTTAACACATGCCCTTTGACTCGCATGCAAAAATACTTTGTGTGCATGAGCTGTGTACAAGCTTGGCTGGTGTTCACACAAAAATTGCTTGCATGAGCAGAAGCTAGATGGAATTTTTCACGTGGGCCTACACATTTTAGAATCAGCGTTGGCTTTTATACTAGAAAGAAATGCTACATGCGCATACTGAAACTCTCCCTCTGATCAATTTCCTGTGCATACACAGCCACACGCCATTTTGTGAAGTGTGCGCAGCTCACACACACAGTGTTTTCACATTAAAAAGAGTTGCATGCAACGCAGGTCTGATATCAGCTATGGATAAGTGCATGACTTTTTGTTTTTTTTTTTCCTAACACACCAATTTTAGGCACACCTTTCAGACAAAGGAAGTGCAGAATTCGATTGGTTAACATTTGATTGGTAATATTGTTATTAAAAAATGTGAAGGTTGCAGGAAAGTCTCGATTATGTTGCTAAGTATGTGGACATGGCTTCAATAGGACACTACAGTCGAACACACTTCTAATGATACCAGTTTTAACACTATATTGGATGTAACGATCAGCAGCTGATGCACCGCCAACTTTTGTGTGGGTTCTATGGTAAAATAAACCACTTGCTTCATTGCTCCCATGCCGCATTATTGGTTCATCGCATCACCTGTCTCATGCACTCGCCTTCTGTCTACCCTCCATTCGCCCTCTTGCCGATGTCGGAGGGGGGGAAGAGAGACAGAGGGGTGACAAAGGCATGCTGTGCAGCGTGCCCTGCATTTCGCATTCCTTTTCTTTTTGGCACAGACACCCAGTAGCCACATTTACTTGTTATAGTCAAAATGCAGAATGGGAACATTGTAGTAAGCAGTTTATTTTGCCATAGAACACACACAGAAGTTCACAGTGCAGTAGCCGCTCATTGTTGCATCTGAGTAGTGTTAAAACTAGTAATGCTGGATTTCACTGCACTTCCTCCTGTCTGATTAAAATGTTTGAATGTTTGTCCCCTATGCTTTCTTCGTGCAACACGGTTTAACAGTTATCGGTATTTACAATGGAATTTTCTTGGCCCTTAAATATAGTTATAAGTGGGTTCAATCATACTATTGTCGGCCTCTGCAAGTCACTCAATGCCTACCGTAGTATACATAACGTTTCCCAGCACAAAGCGTACTCCAGTATTTATTTCTCAGTGATGACGTGGCTTTTTAGTGAATAAGAATAAAGTTTAACAAAAACAGGAAAGGCCAGTTACAGAACCCTAGTTGAAAGGAAACTTTCACTTAGTTTTTTTTCGTTCGATAAGCTTTGCAAGGAGGTGGGCTACGGAAGGCGTTTTCACTTCTAACAACCTGGTTACAGCAGGAGTTTGGTTGGAATGAATGAAAGAAAATTCGGTACCACGGTCAGTGAACCTTTTAAAGTCGAAACATGTGATACATGTGTGTGGGAAACCTTGTTGTTCACAACCAATAAAACAGGAAAGCACCAGCCGTGATCTTTAGGGACTGTTCTTCCAAATTTAGAAAAATTATGAACCTTGCTAAGCACTAGGCTATGCGCTCGATTCCCGCATCCACATCCCGATAGGAATGGAATGCAAAAATGCTAATGTATTTAGATTTAGTCGCATGTTGGAGATAAAAACCTCAGGTCGTCGAGAATAATCCACAACCCTCCACTAAGGTGTCCCTCATAACCCACTGTCCAGCTTTGGGATGTTAAATACAATAATTTCTCAAAAATATTCACCGATGTAAACTTCTACTTCAGCTTACCTTTTAAAATGAGTTTCGGGTTACTCCAAGAATTAACTTCTTACCAATGAATTCAGTGCATTGTCTACAAAAAGAACATGTTCAATTAGGAGAGTAATTGCTTGTTTGTGAAGGCTACCTTTTTCTTCAGTTGTACTTATTTTCACCTTTGTTCCTATTCTAAGTCAGCAACTGCTTATGTTATCTTTTAAAGGGACACTAAGGGCGAATAGTAAGTCAAGCTGAAGCGTTAGATTAATGCTCGAGGAAGCTGAAGGCATCAGTATTATCGCAAACACAGTTTTATTAATAGAGAAATTGAGGCAAATGTAGGATTAGGATGTGTTTTGCGACTCACCCGTGACATTCAAGTACTAGCCCGATGACGAAGGCACTCCTCATTTTATTTCTGTCACCAGTACTCAACCTCTCCTAAGGGATAATGGCATTGCATTATAAGACGGATGAAAATGCTACTTGACCAGTTGTATTCGATGTTTAGAAAAATGAACTCATTGACGTTCCTCTTGACAGCGATGTGCGGTCGAAAGGTTTCATTTTCGATGGACTACGCGCTGCCCGTGGCTTCGCGTTTCAGTAGTATTGTTATGCGTGGTGCTGCGCTGGTTTTGTCAGCTTACGAAATTTCCACAAACTGCAAGTAGCAGAGAACTCAACTTCCATGTGATGTAGCGGGATGCCCGAACGGTCTACACCACTTGACCGCTGCAGAGGCGAATGCAACTCTGTTTTGGCTCAATTTCTCCATGACCGCACAGTTGTTTTGCACAAAATACCCTAGCACTGCCTTTCAGGTGCCATTTTACTCGCAGATGGCTGTAAAAGGCAGGGATCAGGTATGCAATGTCATCACTCCGCCGCTCGGAAGCTGGCAATTTTATCATCATCATCATCATCATCATCAGCCTGTTTTATGTCCACTGCAGGACGAAGGCCTCTCCCTGTGATCTCCAATTATCCCTGTACTGCACCAACTGATTCCAACTAGCGCCCGCGAGTTTCCTAATTTAATCGCTCCACCTAATCTTCTGCCATCCTTGACTGCGTTTCGCTTCTCTTTGTACCCATTCCGTAACCCTAATAGTCCAGCAGTTATCTAACAGGCGCATTACATGGCCTGCCCAGCTCCATTTTTCGGTTTTGATGTCAATTACAATACCGTCTATACCCGTTTGCTCTCTGATCCAAACCGCTCTCTTTCTGTTTCTTTGCGTTATGCCTAGCAATTTTTGTTCCATAGCTCTTTGCGCACTCCTTAACTTGTACTCAAGCTTCTTTGTCAGTCTCCAAGTCTCTGCCCCATATGTCAGCATTGGTAAAATGCACTGATTGTACACCTTCCTTTTCAATGATAATGGCAAGCTTCCATTCAGGAGAACTTTTTGTTGGGCTAGTTGGTGCATGTTACTGAAGTACTAAAGCGCCAAACAGATGACACAAGACACAAGTGCTCGACACAAGCGCTCGTCCATGTCTCTTCTTGTGTCGTCTGTTTGGCGCTTTAGTACATCAATTCCATTGAGGAGCTGAGAATGTCTGCCATATGCGGTACAACCCATTTTTATTCTATGAATTTCCTTCTCATGATCAGGGTTCCCTGCGATTAATTGACCTAGGTAAACTTACTTCTTCATAGACTATAGAGGCTGACAGGCAATCTTGAACTCTTGTTCCCTAGCCCGGCTATTCTTCATTATCTTTGTCTTCTGCATATTAATATTCAACCCCACTCTCACACCTCTGTTAAGGTCCTCAACCATTTGTTGTAATTCCTCTGCATTGTTGCTGAATAAAACAATGTCATGGCAAACCGAAGGTTGCTGAGATATTCGCCTTCGATCCTTACTCCTAAAGCTTCCCAGTTTAATAGGTTGAACACTTCTTCCAAGCACGTAGTGAATAGCTTTGGACAGATTGTGTCTCCCTGTCTGAACCCTTTCTTTATAGGTATCGTCCTGCCTTTCTTGTGTAGAATTAAGGTAGCTGTGGAACCTCTGTAGATATTTTCCAAGGTATTTACATAAGCGGTCTTTACTCCTTGATTACCTAATGCCTCTATGACTGTTGGTATCTCTACTGAATCAAATGCCTTTTCGTAATCTATGAAAGCCATATAGAAAGGCTTATTGTACTCTGCATATTTCTTGATAACCTGATTAATGACCTGAATTTGATTCATTGTAGAGTATCCCTTCCTGAAGCCAGCCTGTTCCCTTGGTTGACTAAAGTCCAGTGTTGCCCTTATTCTATTGGAGATTATTTTCGTAAATATTTTATATAATACTTGGGAGTAAGCTAATGGGCCTGTAGTTTTTCAATTCTATGCGGGGGCCCTTCAGACATGATTTTCTCTTAAGTGAAGTCCTTTCTTGGCATGAAACAATCGTTGCGAGGTTTCTGGAATGGTATTTTAACAGTTCGCGTTAACTTAATAGTGTGAGGAATGGCCTGCTGAATTGCGGACCTGCAGGTTTTCTCAGCCAGCTGCAGCTGCGAGCGTTGCGATCTTCCCCGAAGAGAACCAGCGAGGACAGCGCTAACCGACCATGTGCCTCGTTTGGAGGATCGTTGACGACAGCAGGGCTGACCACGTTTGGCGCCCCATGCATTGTTGGTTAATTTGCCGGGTCGTCATGGTCTCTCTGCAGCAGGGGGAGCCTTCCTGGCAAAAGGGTGCTTTGCGGTACGGGGGCCCCAGGATTTGTCACAGTCTACTGACACGTGACGACTAGAGGAAAAAGGCAGCTCTGGAATTTAGAGGCGCCGGCTCGGGCGTCACCACCTGACTACGGGGACGCCAGACAATGGATACCACGGCGGCTGCACTGCAATGGTCGTCGGCCCTCGGAGAGAGCACCGAAACCTGTGCGACATGTGTGTGTGTAAAACCTCTACCCCCTTCTCTTAAAGGCGACCACGAGGACTTTCTACGATGATGTCGAACGGAGTGGTTATAAGCGGCTGTTGTCCGCTGCTAGGGTGTGCTTGTCGTCGTGCTCTGTGCTCGAAATGTACTCGTGAGCTATGTGCTCGTTTGCTGTATGCTTCGTCTTGCGGGCTCCATTTGGGAGTCACGCTAGACTGTGTAAATGTATCCCATGTTTAAAATGTACATACTGCAAATAAATCCTGCTCGCCTAGTTCTGTCGCCGCAAGTTCCTCCGATTGTCCTACAAGCCCGACTCCAAATCCTACAAATGGTGGCAGCGGCAAGATCGTCCGACAAATCCTACATCTGGTTGACAGCGGTGGGAACGACCTCCAAATCTAATAGCAGGGTGTCTACCAACCGGGAAAACCGAGAAAACCAGGAATTCTCAGGGATATTGAGTACTCGGGGTAAACTCGGGGAATTTGTGCCTCTGTCAAGGAAAATTAGCTGCAATGTTATTGAAAGGTTTGAAAGTCGCGGTAATGCTGGCTCGAGCAACAGGCAGGAATCATAATGAACCGTCTTTCACGCCCTGTCGTCGACTGGAGGAGTTGCCAGTGTACAGTCAACGACCGACTTTCCGGATGCCTGATAATTTGGATGGCTTTGCGGCACCACCACATTTCCCATTGAGTCAATGTATCAGAACGTCTGAAATTTCGGATGCAAGGACCCTTCGCCATCCGATTTTCTGGACGTTTTGCCGTGACCGCAGGTCCGAAACGGCGTTAAAGCCACCGCCGCTGCTGTTTTGATTACCTCGCTCTCGAACCGGTGCTCTCACACGCGGATCTGCTGGCAGCTGTTGCCACACTGCGGAAACGCTAGACCTAGCTGCTTCGACGTTCGCTGTTAAGCTTCTTGCCGTTGGGTGCCTGTGTTTTCATTGAAAGAATTCGCTGCTGTCAGCAATGGCACTGACTCCGCCTTTGTGGTCCTCGCAGTTGGCTTCGAAGTTCGGAAAGCATGGCGCGTTGCTTACTGCCGGTTCCTGGAAGTCAGCTCCACCTCCTTACAGTAATGTTACACTGTGAAGCATAACAAGTGTGGGAAGGGGCAACTGTCGCTGGACACAGTATGTATGTATTCCTTAATTATATACGCATGCACCCGGTATTTCCTGTTGGAGTACGAGCACCGATATGCCTAATACGTGTACTGACAGGCCCTCGGAGCATTTTCGAATGTGCCTGTGGCGGTTTGAGCCCTTAAGGGCAGTAAGTGACAGGCATTTTTTTCCAACTGGCCGATTTTTCATACGTTTTCGCTGCCCCTAAGGAGTTTGACAAATCGGACGTGGACGGTGCAACTGATCAAAAAGATGCTTCAAATGGTCCGTGGGGTGAACGATGACGGAAGAAGGACAAGAACAGAAGGGACCTATGCATTGAGGAATGAACGGGAAAGGAAGCGTGCTGCCACCATTTTGAAGGAGCTTCAGCTCAAAAAACAGTGTTGGCGCATGCCGAGATGCAGGTGTCTCCCCTCATCCAAACCAAAATAAACTCTTTAAAGCAGTGAAACACAACACTGAGGCGTCATGCGCGGGCTGAGAGTATGTCAGGACAGTTGAGGTTGACTCACGAGCTGCTGAAAGAGAATCTCAATTGTGACAAAGTTCGGGCCTCATACCACTGAGCTTGCTATCATTTGATAGAAATAGCTCATATTCAAAAATATTTGCTTCTGTATGCATCTCCTTTTTATTCTTATATGAAAATGTCCGACTCGTTTGCAATTTTTTTTTTTTGAAGACATTTTATTTGTTGTGCATTTTACTAAACCCTCCTTTCTGCTCTCTTTTTGAATATCATAAACACTATTCCTCAATATTCAAATTGGATTAAGCCCCCTTTTTTTTTCATATGCTTACTAGACAGTGACAGCATCGGGCGATATGATTTCAGCCTGTCTTGACATAAAACATAGTTCTGCATAACTCACGTAATTTTGCAAGGGCACTCAGGGAAAGCCTGGAAAATTCAGGGAATTTAGAAATGTCAACTTGGTAGACACCCTGAATACTTGCCTTTAGTGTCCCTTTAAAAGAAAATTAAGTAAAAGGCTTACATATGCAAGCTCTATCATTTGTCTTGCGAGACTGAGAGGGATAGAAATCTGGGCTACTGTTGGTGAGCTGCGATTAGGACTGTAAGCTGGATGATAACTGCATGAATTCATGACAAGAAATGAGTGTGATGGACTCACTACAAGCAGAAGTGACAATGCATTGCTTATATAATTGTTTCTGTTCATTGAGCATGTTGTGCTGTTATTTCCTAGCTGCGTTCTAGCTTCTATTTGACAGCCTATTGCTCTATCATTTGTAATCTTGGAGCAGGGATTAGCTTGCAAGCATGTGACAGACACTGCTAAAAACAAGTTGTGAGAGTTTTTGACGGAATTATAAGATGCAGGTGCAGCTGCATGCAAATTAGAAAGGATAAGATTGCATGCTGCTATCATGGTGAATATATACCTTCATGGTTTTCTTGATATTATGTGGCTTTAATTTCACTGCGTACCTAAGCACATCCACCCGTGTTCTTTCCAGGGGTCACATCAACTTCAGGAACTCTAAACTGACTCGCATTCTTAGGAACTCGCTGGGTGGCAATGCACATACTGCCATTGTGTGCACAGTCAACCCATGCTGCTTGGAGCAGACACTTCGCACTCTCGAGGTGATTATGTAGCAATAATTATGTCGTTTTGTCACTGTCATCAATGAGGTAGTAAAGCTATCTTTTGTTGTAAGAGCAGTATGAAAAGGCACATATGAACATCCCATGTGCACCTGTGTCTCTGTGACGCATAGTGTTCTTGGCAGGAAAATAGAATCTTCTTGCTAGAAATTAACCACGAGTAATCATTGATGATTACTATGACTGCAACCGAATTCCACCCTAAAACAGTGTTTCCCAAGTTTTGCAGTATGTGACCCCTTTTAGCAGTGCAGTAGAATCTTGTTAACTCGAGCTCGAAGGCAACTGGAAATTTATTAGAGTAAAACTGAGTTCGAACAAAGGAGAGACTCTTTAAATATAGCACCTGATCAATAGTAGTGTGGTACTGTCTGCAAAACCAAAACAGTCACTGGGCTCGCATTGAAGAAGTCTAATCTTTCCTACATCGGCATGTGATATGTGCTGGAAGAAGCCTAGGTTCCCTATAAAGTCCAAATTCAATGAGATCATGCCTTGACTGCCGCTCGACTGCCGCTTGACTGGTGCGAGGGAAAGCATCCAAGGGTGAGTTGAGAAGGGTGGTGGCTTAATGCGGGCTGTACTCTTGCGAGCCCAGTGTTGGAGAAGATGTGATCGAACACTGGCTAGGGGCTCCTTACTGATACTTTTAAGCCGGATTGGAAAGGAGGATGTGTGCTGCTCTGTTTGCTCCCGTTCAGTCTTGGCTTCGCACGTATCTTTCCTTGTTGCTTTACGGTACCTGGCGATGCATGAAACCCTCGCCTTTGGCTCGGTTTTGTCCAAAATGCAGTGTGTGGGAGTGAGAGATCCTGTTAGAAATAATCGTTGCATGGTTTTTGGAGTTTGAACTTGCGGGACTTTTTCTATATTTATATACATAGGACTTTGCAGGGACCAGCGGAGCAGTTCGAATTATCCGGAAATTGGAATAGAGATTTCGAAATATCGGGATTGCATTGTAGTGAACCTCCTGAGACCCTCCCTCCTTCTACCCCTCCCCAACTTTAGTAGGTTTCTGAAAATTTACATTCTTTAATGATGCCAGATATCATATTTACTTGAATCTAATGCGCACTTTATTTTCCAAAAGAACGGGTCCAAAAATTGTGTGCGTGTTAGAATCGAGTACGACCCTAAATCTGCATTGCCATATTGCCATTGGCATTTCAAAATGGTCGCCTCCAGCGCGCTTCGAGCCTATTGTATGTGTTGCACCATCGGTCTTCCCATTTTCTGCATTTGTGCTATCAGCATGGAAGTGCCGACTGCAAAGACATGCCGACTTCATCACTATGCCGTAATTAAAAGGAAGGTGATCAAGTGTGTGAAGATGGACGGAAATCTGGCTGCATAACGGACATTCGGAGTTCCCAAAACTTGCGAGCGGGACTTGCGCAAACAGGAGATGCATTCTACTACGGCGGCTACTACTATGGCAGCTGCACAAAGATAATTCGCTCCATGATTCGCTCGCTCCTGCTACCGCTGATAAAGAGTTTCTGCAGTCATTGGGCGAGATGTGTTTATGTTTGCTTGTGTGCACGAGACACCATGCTTGCTAATTTATTTGTTAAGTGAATGTTTAAAAGCTTATACGGCCTGTAAAAAAACTATCCTTACTTTTCGTATAGCTGTCTACTAATTTGCCATCCCAATCAATGCTTCGCCTTTCGGGTGAAACTGCGACTTTTTTTATATATTGCAACTTTAGTATATTGGAAGCAAATCTTTGTTTCTCCAAATTAGAGAAAGTTGTATTTCTGTATGAAAGAAGGAGGTGCACGGTACTATAAAGGACTTTTCTTATTTTAGGTCACAGAAAATGGGTGCACATTGCAATCGGGGGCGGTCTTCTTCTACTTCTTTTTTTTTTTCAGCAGTGGAAAACGGGTGTGCATTAGAATCGAGGGCGCATTAGAATCGAGTAAATGCGATACATTTACAATTTCATTTCTTTAAAACACATTAACTATGGCACGGAAAGCTACCAAACATGTGTTACTTTTTAACAGGGTTGATTTAATCACGGCTTTTAATGAGAAGAATGTATTTGCTTTCTTGATACAACCATTTTGCTGAACCCCAACTCTACAGTTTCTGTTAGAAAACTGAATGCAGTTGGCCGGCCTGGTTCGATGAAGTTTTCTTTCTGACTGAAGGTTCAGATCACCATTTGGTGTTGCCATTCTGCCCCCATCTTGCGACCAAAACTAATATTAATCTGCATAATAAACTTCATTTTAGTAGTGATATATTGGCTTATGAATTACTCGTAAAGGAAATGGCACTGAAAGAGCATGCGCACCGAAGCTGAAAATTCATCTCTGTTCCGGCAGGCAGAACGTGTACATACCTAGTTGGACCATCCATGAGCGCCAGAAAAAGGCTTATGACCCATTTGGGGGTCATGACCCTCTCTTTGAGAAACATTTTCCTTATAGGGTGTGCAATACAGATACATATTTAAGTAGCCAGTGCCTGCAGGACATGCTGTTGCACGCACACACGTACACAGAACACCTTTTATGTACATTCATTTATTACCCGCTGGGTGGAAGGTGCTCTATGGCCACATATTTTTAGCACGTTTTTATTTGCTTGCTTCCTCTGATTGATCATTTTGTTTCTTGCTTTGTTGTTTATACCACCAGTGGTTGTTTTTTAGTGCTTTTCAGTAAACACCATAACACTCAGTGGGCCTCTAAACCGCCATGAGCTTGAAAATCCTACTTTGTATTTATTGTTGATAATTCCAAATTGCAAAGGCTGATATCCCTGTATATATATTTTTTATATTTTTAAATATTTTTTTATTCTGTATTTTTCTATTCTAGCCTTGTTTATTACCATTGATGTAACCACTCCTGCTTGGGCCCGAATAAGGCCTGAAGTATTTGTAAATAAATAAATAAATAATTTGTTATATAGGGGCAGCTGCTTGCCAGTCAACAATGAAAATACACTCGAAAATTTTGAAACAATGTTGTAATATTAAAGTTGTATGCATTTAATGAGCAAATACGGGGCCTCCACTGTTTCTTTCTTACCTTCACTACCCTCCCCCACAGGTGCTCTGTGCCAGTCAATAATGACAATACACCTGAAAATTTTGAAATGTTGCTGTAATAGCAAAGTTGCATGCATTTAATTAGTGAATATGGGGCCTCCGTTTCTTCCTCACCTTCGCTACCCCCCCCCCCCCCCATTCCACCCCTCACCCCACAGGCACTCTCTTCTTTTGCTGCATGCTCTCACCAACCTCGCACAGTGCAGCGAAAGCTACAGGTTGCATAAGCACCATAGAAGGAAAGCTCCTCCATTGCCCACCCTTTATTGGCCCTCGGCATGACACCAACTGAATAGAAGCTTCATGAAAGGATCAGTAGCACACAACAAGTGAGCCAGCTCGACTCCAGTAGGTTAGAGATGCTCAATGTGCGTAAAGAACTGCCGAGATACCGCCAGAGTGGGGCACTTGATTCCACAATAACTTGTACGGTTCATACGCCCCATTGTGATCCACTACTTGATCAGTAAGGCATTCTCTGATTGATGTGGAGTGGAGATTGAGTCGCCTTCTAACTTTTTCGCTGTGCTGGTTGCCAATGACTAGTTTGAATACTCTATATATTTTTTGCCATGTCATGTAGTGATGCATGGTATGCCGTGTGTGCTGCCTTTAGGTTTTCTTCACTGACACACTAGTGCCTGCAGGTTATTTTTAGCCGTGGGTGTTTTGCATTCTGCAGTTTGCAAGCTCTGCAAAGAAGATTCAGAACATCCCCAAGGTGAATGAGATTGTGACCAATGATTCTCAGATCCGCCGCTATCACATGCAAATTGAAGAGCTCAAGGGTAAAGTGAGGGTATGTTATCACTTTTTCTCTTGCATTGTTCTGTTCAGGAAGTTTTAGACTTACTAGAGTGTAGTATGGTGCCTCAAACCACAGCATTGCATGGGGACTTGAATTAACCAAATGCCCAAGCCTGTCCTGACCTGCATTCTCAGCTTAATTTATTAAGGAGTTAAGGTATCCAACCAAAAGGCATTTATTAAACCCGCAACTGGGCCATTTTTATCATCCCAAGTGATAAATATTTCCCTCCTCTTCCCCTATGAGGATCAAGAACTTCCTAAAAAAGCTGCACCCACCACCATTCGTCATTTAACCCCTGCAGAAGGAACAGAGTTGGTCCTTAAAATAAGGTTTAATGAATGCCACCTTTTGCTTAGTGTCATTACTAACTCTTTAAATAGCCCATCCAGACTGGCGATTCTGTTAAAATGTCTAGCTTCCCAGCTGAAAGGATTTCTTATTGTGATCATAAACTTGTTAAAGCATCAGTTGACAGCCCTCTTTTCTAGTGTACAGTGCTGCTTTGACATGTAGGTGAAGGAAGTAACAAAGCTAAATCATAGGTGGTGTGCATGTGTTGGATAGCTTGTGCAGATTCTTATGTTAAAAAAAAAAATTTTAGTAGAACCTCATTGATATGATCCCGTTACGTACGATTTCGCAATGCCAACGTCCATGGTTGAAAACACAAAAAATCACCCAGTACAATTACACATCTTTTTTTACCAGTTCATGCACTCCCGGAAAACGCTATCTTTCCACACCAACGTTCAGTACATTGTCAAATTGTGATTATATGATACGTTTTCCGGCTGCTAGATCCCACGTAATTAAGAAGAGGTGCGATGTGTGTGCGATAGAGAACAATACCAGCCCGCAGCAGCAGCTTCCCCGCAATACTCACCGCCCGCCTCGCATAAAAATGCCGGCACGCACTCAGTTTCCTATTCCGGTACCAGGAAATCTCCTCGCAGGATGTCACACGCTGCATTCAGAGCCATCGCCACCAACCTTATTCGATAAGTATCTTCGCCTATCTGTTTCACAGAGGGACACAGTGCCATTGCATCTATGCTGCACACTTTTAATAGGCTGCAGGTGGCACAAAGTGAATGTCGCGTTTTGCTCTGGCAGCATTGTAGGCATTGTATTCTGGTGCCGCCTACCAGATCGATTTTGTTTCGTCTTCCCGTTGCTGTAGGAAAACGACGTGTGTCTTGGGTCGCTTGGCCATTGCCAGCTCGACGCAGGTCGGTGCCTTTTGCTGCTACATATCGCGCGTAGCGGCCATGTCAAAACTTCCCACCAAAATGCCCCGCTCGAAGAAGCTGCTGACCAAGGCCAAGATCGAGCATTGCAAACGTAAAGCTCACCAAAGCCACAAAAACGACAAAGCATGTCTTTAGCTGCTCAGGCCCCACCAGCTCGGCATGCATCTGCAACTCGTGCTTTGATTCATGCGGCAGTTCACATAACCGAGGTGTAAACTACAGTTGAGTCTGTCACATTTTTTAATCACTTTGGTTTGTACGTTTTCCCAGTCTGTAAGTTTTCTCTGGAGTTCTTACGAAACATGAGCGAGGTTCTACTGTATAACACCATTGTGTACCTCTTCAGTGTGTGCAGTGTGAGCCTAGCCCCACGCTGAGCTAGCAGTATTGTCTGCTGGCTCAATTGGTTGGCAGGGCATGGGCTGGGCCTGGGCCCTACTCAAGTGCAAATTGGCCAGTACGGTTTACTACAAAAGTTTACCAGACAAAGGCTCCATGACAAACTAATTTCTGCTCTGGCATGGCACTTATAATTAAAGGGAGATCACTGTGTAGTTTGCAGAACCTACTTCGGGTCAAACCATCTCATTTGAGCCTGTGCCCACGCTTTTAGGAAATTCAGCTTTTTTGCAAATCCTAAGTGCCGTTAATTTGGGTGCACGTTAAAGAACCCCAGATGGCCAAATTAATCTGGAGTCTCCTACTACGGCATGCCTCATGATGGGGGGTGTTTTTGGAAGTAAAACCCCAGAATTTATTATTTTAAGCTTCGTCATGCTGGGCAGACATTTTCTCTAGTGACTTTTGTGGTTGCCCTTTGCTCTTGTACGACAGATTCAAGTGATGCCAGAGCAGTGCCTGAATACTCCAGGCTGTTCTCTGCAAAATTTATTCCTTGTATATGGAAAACACTGCTTTACTTAAAAATGCATGCAGGACTTGGAAGGAAGTACGCTGACTAAGACTCTGCAGGAGAAAAACAGCCAGATTGACGAGCTCAAGAACCAGGTTCGGTCGTTGGAGAAGAAGCTGCTTGTCTCCACCCTCCCACAGGCAAGCTCCTTCACATTTTGCCGTTTCTTGTTTTGCCTTGTTCTGTTACCATTGTGCAAGGACATTGTGAAAGTATATTGTATGTTTCTTTTTATTTTTTTAATGTGAAGCTTTCTTTCCCTACCATCCATGGTTTCACCTAGGTTGGTTGGTCGGTCAAACATCGGTCAATCAGCTAGTCGCTGGTCGGGTTCATGATGAGTAGATTCCACCTTGCTCTTAAAGAAAGAAAAGTGTATCTGCTGGTGAGATTCAAACCTCGGTCGCCCAGCACAGCAACCCGGTGCCCTGATCATTAGGCCACAATCACTTTTTTTATCATTATTACATTAGAGCAGAATCTTAAGCAAAATTAAAAAAAAAACACAAAGCACTACGGAAATTTAAGGTGACTGAAAACACATTAGAAAGACAGGCAAGCACGTGCAAGCTTCCAATGAAGGCATCTAGTCTGGCGCTGTTTCTTGTGCAGCGTACACACTACAAATGTAGGCAACAGATTCCTGAAAGAATGACCGAGTGCTTCACAGTGGTTCAGTGTGCCTGTCACACATTCTACTGCGCTAAAGGCTATGTAGGCCAAGTACCATAAATATATCATATGGTGGGTCACAGGGATCTTTAAAAGGTACGAAATGAATTGTGTACGGTGTGACATCTAAAAGAAAGCGCACGGCTATAGATTTAAAAATTAAGTGCTTCTAACCAATGAGGTGATCGTCGCGAGCATGCTTGCATCGGACAGCGACGGCAGCGATGATGCGGTAGGGCAGGCTGCCTCAACGTTGTCCTCACAGGAGGCCCGACAGATGATTCAGTCGCTCTTTGGCTTCGTTTTCGCAAGGAATCTTCCGTTGCACTACGTGGCGCACCTAGATGCCTTGGAGAGGGATGTCGGCAAGCTTTGCGTAAGGCATGCATGGCTGACGGACATAGGGTTTTCTCGTGCAAGTCGGTGAGAAGTATGTGACGAGGTGCTTGCGGCGATCTCGCCTCAGCGTTTCTTCTGAATTTCTCAAGCTGACAAGCTGCTGCGACAACCTTCTCACATTTTTTAAAGGCTCCTTTTGGGGCCACCAAAGCGATGCCTCAGCGGTGCTTGCATATTGCTTGCCACCCGTGACCCCTCTTTGCAGTTGTCATAGCACTGCGATTCTTTATCGCCGATAGCCGCGGCTTGTTACACGCAATCGGAGTGCCCAGAAAGCAGTTAAACGAGTGGACACAATCAGCAGCCAGATGGAGGAAACTGGTGGGGAGGGGCACTGGCCTCCCTGCCATTATAGTTTTCTCGCATCAGCTCTGCCATCCTCTGTTTGATTTTTTCATGAAACCTGGTTATAACAATTATCGGTTATAACAATGGAATTTTCGTGGCACTTGAATATTGTTATAAGTGGGTTCGACTGTACCTACAGGACATACATAAGTCGAGCTACTAGGAAAACTTTGCAAGCTTTAGTTCGGCTAAAGATGGATAACTGCCGTCCCTGCCAGTTGTAAACCTTACATTGTACTTGCGCAACTTCCGCTGACCAGTGTGGAATACTATTGTGATATTGAGAGAGACGTACACCTATGTACTTATTCTTGCCTCCACTGAGTACTGGCGAAGTAGGTTAGCATCGTATGTCATAGACTGAACCAAAACCCTGAACTCTTAAAGTTTACTGCTGCACCAGAAGCTGAGCAAAACTGTTGCTTTATGGCAAGGGCATTCTCTACACTTTTCTTGTCAGGACAAAAGAAGGCTATGTCATCTGCATAGGCAAGTACGCGGATCTCATTGGATAACAATTTGTACCTGTGAAAAGCATGACCCTTCAGAATTCGTGCACAGTGCGGTTCTAAGTACAAAGCGAATAATGGAGGGGACGAGGGACAACCTTGCCTTGCCGATGCCCTCAGGTAAATAGATTCGGATAGACAACCATCAACCATTAGCCTTGTTGCGCCATTAGCATAACGGATAGTGATGCCTTTAAAAAGAAGAGACCCAATGTTTATGTGCTCTAACACACTGAACAAAAAGTAGTGATTAACTTTACCAAATGCTTTTGCCAAATCAACCTGAACGATTGCGACCTGACCTCCACTTTCTGCTACACGCTCTAGCAAAGACCGTGCAACGTGGATATTTGTCTCGATTGATCTTCCTCTAATGTCACATGTTGAAGGCAGCTGGCTAATATCTTTGCAAATATATTGCAATCCATGTTGCAAAGTGATCTGGGGAATATCTCTTGACTTTATGCAATTTAATTGCGTCACTGCTTTTGGGGATAAGTACTGTGTGCCCTTCAATTAAAATTAAATTATGGGGTTTTACGTACCAAAACCGCTATCTGATTTCGAGGCACGTCGTAGTGGGGGACTCCGAAAATCTACGCCATCTGGGGTTCTTTAATGTGCACCTAAATGTAAGTACACGGGTGTTCTCGCATTTCGCCCCCATCGAAATGCAGCCGCCACGGCCGGGACTGAATCCCGCGACCTCGTGCTTAGCAGCCAAACACCATAGCCACTAAGCGATGGTGCAACCCTTGGTAGAGTGTGGCGAGTAGGTATTCAATCTGGTAAGCTTCTTCATATACTTTAAGCTAATAAGCTCCATAATAATAAACATAATAATAATAATAATAATAATAATAATAATAATAATAATAATAATAATAATAATAACCTAATAAGCTCTATATTAGGCCACAAACACTTACTTCTCTCATGCCAACGTCAACTAGCTCTCTCAGATGGTCGCCATGTGCTGACCATGATCATGATTTCCATAATATGGCACATACATACAACATGGGATTGGCGAAGAAGTGGGCGCTACATATCGTGCCAATGACAACTAGCTATTTGAGATGATCGCCGTGTGTCCATGATTATGATGTCCATACTATGGCACATACCTACAACAGGGGATCATCCGAGAATCATGTCCACATGTTCATTATGATGATGATGATGATGATGTCGATGTAATCTGCACAATGGCACATACCCGCAACAGGCATCGTTGGCCAAGGAGCAAGTGGTATATATAAAATAAGGAGAAATGGAGAAATATAAACCTATGTGAGACTTGTCACATTGTGTAGCACGGATGCATGAGAGTACTTGCCCACGTCATTTTCCTTTTCGCCAAAGACACAGAAATGAAAGGGAAAATTTATAGCATTTCATCAATTGCTTCACAAAAGCTTCGCTTCACATAGATTCCAATTCTGTATCTGCATTGGATCTGCATAATTTTTTTTTTTATTATATCACAAAGTAGGAGCGACTGATGTCAAGCTCTACAGTCAAATCTCGTTACTACGAACTGCACATTAACAAATTTCTCAAATGTACGAATATTTTAAAAATCCCCGCCAGATTGCCTATATCTTCAATGTAAAAATATTTCAGAGCTATGAATTTCAATACAACGCATATTTCAGAACAATGCAGGTAGTTCATTTTCCGCTACGAGGAAACGGCTGCGACTGGGAATCTTTCAAAATGTGGACCAAGCTGTTCCCATGTCGTTCAAAGATGCCAGATTGTAAAACGTTCCCGTGTCTGGCCCAATGCTCCAAGAAAAACCCCTCTAATTTGCCGATGCACTTGAAATAATTGAGTTCGACGCCAGTGCGGGTTGGCTTTTTCGTTTCCACAAAAAGAATGAAATAACTTGGCAGGTAGTCTCGGGTGAGAAAGGGGCTGCTGACAGAGAAGGTGCAAATTCCTAGCACACTGATAGTTTTCTGGAGGTGGCTGAATCGTACTCTGAAGACGATATATGCAATGCAGATAAGGCCACACGTTTTTATCAGCTCCTGCCAGACTGGACGATGCACTTCAAAGGGCAGCAGTGCAGAGGGGGGAAGAAGTCGCATCTTCGCATGACAGTCCTGCTCTGCTGCAATGCAAGAGGCACGAAGAAAATTAAATCATCCAATTATTTAGCAGGCTTATACCGAATTATGCTCTATATCGAACTGACAGGCGTTTTTTCTGAGTTCGATATAGCCGGGTTCGACTGTATTGACACGTGTACTTGTCTTTATCGGGCGACAAGTTTTGCCGCCGAACAAATGTTATCGCACAGCGCGGGACGCGCCTGCATGTATCCGAAGTTTCTGGAAAGTTATCGATGCTTCTATCCGCTGTCTGTTGTCGCCGAACGTTGTGTTATCTGATTTCATCGCTTGACACGAATGGTGTAGAACATTTTAGAAGGCATGCGGGTCCCAACGTTTAATCTGGAACATTTGATGGTTGCTGTATAAAAGCCGACGCGCTTGACCCACTGATCAGATTTTCGACGATCGCCGAGCGTGTTCGCCGCTATCGTTGTGCTATAAGTGTAGCCTGTTTTGTGGGCACAGGTTCGCCCCAATAAAAGTTAGTTTTGTCGTTCACAGTATTGCTACTGTGTTATTCAACGTCACCACCACGTGACAGTATCGAGATTTGACTGTACGAGAGATGGCGTGATTGTTGTGCAGCTACCGCCACCTAACAATGGGGTTACTTGGGTGCAAAAGGGTGGCTATCCCTCTTTGGCTCGGGGGTCCGCAAGCGGTGTGAACGTTCTGCCTGTGCGCCGATCCATGCTTCCTGGAGACTGTCTCGCAAGGTCTCGTTCGAAAGCGGCACCGTTCACATGACCGCACATGCAAACAATCGGCCGTTGTATGTAGCATGGGGCAAAGATATTTGCTCGCTATTCGGTCGTGGTGAGTCAGACTTCCTCGGTTTGTTGCATGCCCATTGGCATGTTTTGTGGATAGCAACTTGGCATTGGGTGCGGCATTCGTGTATGAAAGGCTTAATAAATGCCCTTGTGATTGTTTGCACGACTCTGATGTCGTTCCTTTGTCCCAAGAGCACGAATCAGACCCCCACAAATGACAGGCAGCACAATTATGATGGCATGGCGAAAATGAGATGATGATTCTTAATGATAACGATGTTATGATGACAGTGTATGATAGTATGATAACAGTGTAGTAAAGCTGGTATGATAACAGTGTAACGACTGACGACATCACGTCGACGGTATGATGAGTGCATGGCGACGACTGTATGACGATGACAGCATGACAATGGTATGAGGACAGTGGGATGACGACGATTGCATGACGAGAGGCAGGTGACAGAGGTTGGGCTATGACAGCTGCACGACCATGACCACGACGATGCATGATAGGCACTGTCCGATGACGACGCAATGACAACGGTGGCATGACCATAGCGGCCTAATCACGATTGAATGACCATAGCCTATTATGACAGAATGATGAAAGAGTGACATCAATGGAACAAGAAAGGCGGTGTCACAATGACAGCATGATGACAATGGGATGACGTTACTGAAGCGATGATGATGGTAAAACTACAACATGACGACGATGGCATGGCAACAATGGTACGATGACGACTGTGTGACGATGGCGTGACGGGTACAACATGATGAGAGTCAGGTAACAAAGTTAGAATGGCGATGATAGGGCAACTGCGACGGCATCACAACGGTGCATGTTGCATGTTTAGTATCATTGCAAATTCATGGGCCGTCAGTGATGTTAGACATCTGGGCAGAGCAGCGCCAAAACTTTCCTGTGATAACACACTTGCTCTTCTTTTTTTTTTTCCTCATTGCCTTTTCTATTTCGCTCTGCATGTATAGATTTCGTATGCATTTTCCTTTCTTACTACTTGCTGCTGGACCAGTTGGTGCATACTTATGATGGTACAAAAGATATGAAACTATACATATAAAAAAAAAAGGCACAAGAGAATGTGGCTAACGAGAAGAAAAGGAGTGCTCTTTCCTTCTGTGTTGTATCTCCACATCGTCTTATTTTTTACACCATTCCTTTTTGATGTTTTGCGTGTGCTAAATGTATGGTGCCGTTTGCTCCTTTCAGTGCCGGAAGCAGCGTCGAGAGACATGGGCTGCTCCAAGGAGGATAGATAGCCCACCTGGAGCCCCGCAGCTCCCTCTGCCCTTTTTCAGAGCTTTGCCTGCTAGCAAAGCTGTGAAAAGTCCGGAGGTGTCTGTAGAGCGGGGTCGGCTATCAACTGTCATGGCAGAAAGTGATTCATCGTTTCACGGTAGAGCTCTTCCCACCACCGTCGCAAGCTCTTTTCATTTAGTTTTGTAGTTAAAATAATAATAATAATAATAATGAGAAACTTAGCCGTTTCAGACGCCACTTTATCCTGTGGATTGAAAACCTACTTTCGCCACATTTTTTACATCTTCAGAACCATAGAAAGTGTACAAAATAGAAAAGGTTAAGAACTTTCAGTTGTTTAGTGAGTTTTGTCAAGTTTACAGGACTCCGTGCGAGAACTCGCTGCGGGAACATCAAATATGAGGACATAACTATTTTGTGTTTTGAAAAGCTTGAAAAGCACTTATCCAGCCACTTAAAAATTATGCCGGGTGTTTGACATGCCTGAAGGGAACCTGCTACATACAACATACTAATACCGAGTAAAAACACCCAACCTTCTACTTTCGCACTTATTTTTCTAGAACATATTGTACATGTTATCTAAAATTGCAGCACAATTCTGATCATAAGTGTTTCAAGATGTATGCGACACATTTTAAGTATCATTGTACTTTTCCTTTTATTAAATGTATTTAAGGAGAGGAATCAGTATACTTTCAGCAGTGCTTTTGCTGTCGAGGCACAATCTTGGTGTACACAAGTGTGTACACAGCGCCTGAAAAGGTTAAATTGCTCTTTATGTATCAGCTGCCTAAGGGATACTCAAGGCCCACGTGTTTGTGGAATATGGAAATTTTGAAATGCTGCTGTATCTAATGGCACATCAGTTCTGTGGAAGCCTGCAAGGTGCAGGAAGGTCCTCAAAAAGAAAAACTGTCATCCACCTGACGGTAGCATGAACTACAGAGGAAACTCGTGAGGATTTCTCAGAAACAAGCCTTCAGAGTTGAAAAATTCGTCCTGCTATGGCAGAGTGACTACCCCAGAAATATGCTCACCCCGGGTTCATTCCTCAAACTGGGATGATTTTTCTTCAACTGTGAAGCTTTATTTCTAAGAAACTCGTATATTTTACTTTTGTAGTTTTGTGCTACAGTTGGGTGGATGACAATTGTCCTTTTCATGCTGCTACGTCTCGCATCACTCCCAGTATGGCCCTAGTATCTCTTCAAACATTATGCTTGTACATCTGGGGATGAAAACACCATACATAAATCATAAATGTAATTTTCGTCTATAAAATGCTAGCAGCCATGTTTCCTCGCGAGCAAAAGCTCATGGGTATGATTCCCAGCTGCACAATTCGCATTCCAAAAACAGAATGCAAGAGGGCACATACGACTTAGATTAGCGAGCCCTGAGTAGCGAAAATTATGTAGTTAATTGCTTGTCATTAAAGGCCAACTGCAACGAAATTTCACTTGGGCTCAATTGCCTATAAATGCTTAGTGTATACATTCTACGCTCTTTACAAGGAACCTGTGTACAACGGACTTCCGGATATAACGGACCATATTTCAACCTCAGTTTGTTCTACCTATTTTATTAATGCAACGAAGTCTGCTTTTAACGGACTGCGCTGCAACAGGCTATCAACTATAGCAGACAAAGTTGGCGGCAATTTTTTTTTTAATCGGGTGTATAAAACATACTTTTGCTGTGTAAACACTGTCTGACAACTGACTTGCAAGGGTCAGTTGACAATTGTGGCTCAATATCGCTAACGCGAGGGAGGAAGGTGGGGGCAGAAACGCGCCATCTTCTTTTGCGCGCTCAAGGCACGAGGGGGAGGCAAGAGAGAAGGGGCATTCTACTCCAGCAGTGGCTGCTTACAACGTGGCCGCCATACCTTGAAAGTGATCTGCGATGTGGACAAAATGCCCCCAGTGCCGGTAGCTTCGTATGCACTGTGCTTTCGGCATTTAGTTCATTCTGAAGCAAGAGACAACATGAAGGTCAATTGGCTCGCTGCTGGTGCTGCACTTATCTTGCTTAATTTGCTATCGCAATCGCTGCTTCGCCTTCCGGGCGAAACTGCAATTTTTTTATTTATTTATTGTTTACCTTGGACGTTCATCACTCACTCTTTGCAGTAAAGCTGTTAGACATCATGGCGAAAGTTTCAAAAGTAAGCCGCTTCAGATATTACGGACGTTTTTTGTCCGATTATCTTTCGGACATCTTTCCTGTCCCAACTTTTAGAGCACAGGCATGCACCATGACACAGCAGGCAAGTGCGACACGGGCCACTTAATGCGCAGAAAGCATGTAAACTGCATTTGATGAAGCAGCAAGAGCTACATTTCAACAGCACAAGCTACATTTCAACAGCACAGTCAAGTACCTATGCAAGATCTGCTTGACAAACACTTTCTTGGCATGACTAGAAGTACCATAAGCCACTATGATGCATGAAAGGCAAAGCCTTGAAAAAGACAAGTCCACTTGTCTTGGCTCCTGCTTTTACCTTGTTCTCATTTTGCTCATCATCATGAAAACCAAGGGTAAGTTGTATTCAGGGGCAATATTCTTGAGCGATCATTTCAGGTAGTGAATAATCTTCGAGACATTTTGCGTGTCAGACACATCAGAGTTGACGAACGAAAGCCTGTCTGACACAGTGCCAGAAACGCTGTCAATAGGAAGCGCGTGCTGAATTTGTCACGAAGGAGGAGGCGACACGGCTGCCATGGTGTAGACGCGCCGGAAAAGCCATGCAGGAATTTGGTGCCACAAGGCGAAATGAGCAAAACTTTGTCATGGCCGGAGTCGAGCTTGTCTGGCTGAGTTTACGCGCACCAAGCCTACAGCCGGGGTAGAGGGTAGACCGGGTAGATCCCTCTAGCCCCGGCCAAGCCAAGCCTCAGCTACTTATCATCCTTTAATACAGATGGTGGTACGTAGTTGTCTGATCAGTCGACAAGTCTGTCGTTTCCAGCATGCCAGGCTGCAGCCGGTGAAGTTGGATGCATCATGCCGGAGACGTTGAGATTGCTTTAATTATACCCTGTGCTTTAAATGTGACCCACAGCAGCACAGCGATCGGTTGCTGTCGCAGCGCAAATGCACAAGTATGCAGCGGGCAAGCGCTTTCTTGTTTGTCGAAGGTGCAAACTCAACATGCTTGCATCAGTGAACCCGAACTGTACAGGTCATATACTGCTAGTCAGCCTAGCTAGCACATGATGCAGCTTGTTCCAGTGACCCTGGCATGCCTAAGGACACATTCCATTCCCATGCCAGCCACACTAGGCTGTAGAGTGTCCATTTTTCTCCGACGTAGCATAACTGCGCCACGCGTGGATAGTCGGACTACAGTAAAACCTTGTTATAACAAAACAGGATATAACGAAGCAATTGTGATTCCCCTTGACGTTCCAATAGATGCCCATGTATTAAAAACCTCGTTTTAATGAAACTAAAATTTTCACCCAGTGGGTATAACGAACCTTTTTTTAGAGTGCAGCTCTTTGGCGGCTGTTCCCACATTTCATGGCGCCGTCGTGCCTCATCATAACCCGCTCCGTAGCCAGGGCCAGTGCACTGCTCCCGCTGCGCGCGCTCCTGGCACCATCTCTCGGGCAGAGCGCGAGTTTTGCTCTTTTTTCCTCCAATGCCACCCATGTGCAGCGGCAATCAGAGTGACTCGGTGGTGGCTGATCTGGCGGTGGTGGTGGCGGCTGGTGCGAAATGTTCCGTACCAGATGGATTGTCTGAGGCTCACAGGTGGTTTATATTATGATATAATCTGGCTGCCTATATAAGTAGTTTCTTCTCAGCCAGTTCTTTCTAAGGCATGAGCGAGGCAACTGGTGGAGGTCCGTCTGCCACTGCTGCTAAAGAAGCTGCCTGAGCAGAGGCCTAGCGCCGTCGCTGCCAGAATCCAGAGATGCGCTATGCCGAACCAGGCATTGGTGCGGTAGGTCTAGCATATACCCATCGATTTCTCTAACCACAAAGCTACCTTCATGACAATCAAGGACTGGGAGGGGAGCGTTTCTTGAAGAAGTGAAGAAAAATAAGTTGTAACAGTACATACATGTCTTGCTCGAATTATTTGCCTCAGTATATAGAAAAGCAGAAACAGCTGAAGACCTGTGCTCAAATTTCGCATTAGAAAGTAATGTAATCATCTGCAATTTTTTTTTTCCACAACGAGCACTTACTGACCATTTTGGTACCCGTCAGGTCACTGTCTTATAGCGCGCAACGTTCACGTTTCCCATGCGCATCTCATGGTCTCTCCTTTCCTGTGTAACTGGTGGACCCACCCGCTGTTCCGCTGCATGCGTGGGGCGGCGCCGACTGTGGTTTTGTTGTTGCTTGTCGTTGCCTCCGTGCGCGTCAACGATATCAGTGTTTCTATCGGTTCGTTCGTGCGAGTTCCCGCCGCCAGAAAGGAGATGGACGACGGCAAATGGAAGTGCAAAACAACATCAATTGAGCAGAAGTTGGCTTTGCTGAAAGCAGTCAAGTCTGGCGTGAAGAAAAAAAAAAAAAGTGGCAGAAGGTTTCGGCACAGCGTTGAGCACGCTGTTGACGATTTTGAGCAGCAAGAAGCTGTCACCAGGGCTGTCGCATGTGGCATAAAAGGTGACAGAAAAAAGCTGCTAGCCCCCACTTTCGAAGCTGTAGAGCAGGCAGTCTTCAAGTGGTTTTTGGACGCAAGAGCAAGCGGCACTCCTGTGAGTGGGGCACTGTTGCAGTGCAAAGTGAGGGACTTCGCGTGCATCATGGGGCACGACAATCTTGTGGCGAGCGTCGGCTGACTGCAGCGTTTCAAGGATCGCCATGACATCATCGGCAGGGCTGTCAGCAGGGAAGCACAGTCTGTCGACCGCGAAGCTGCGGAGGTGCAGGTGGAGACAAACGTTGGATGGCTGCTAGAAAAATACAGTGCCAAGGATTTGTTCAGCGTGGATGAAACAGCCTTGTTCTACCAAATGCTGCCGCAAAAAACCTTGGCCCTCAAAGGTGAACGCTCTGCCAGGGCAGTCTGCATAGCAGAGCAAGGTCCACGTAACCGTCTTGCTTTGTGCCAACATGGATGGGTCGGCAAATGTTCTGGCCCTTGTAGTCGGCAAAAGTGTGTCGCCACGATGCTTCACAGGCAAACGAAAGCTCCAAGTGAGTTATGTGTCCAACCATAAGGCTTGGATGACGAGAGAAATTTTCACATAATGGCTGCAGGAGTGGGACGAGCTGCTGGGCAAGCTGAACCGGAAGATATGCCTCGTACTGGACAACTGCGCGGCCCACTACACTGCCGCTATGCTCGAAAACATCGAGCTATGCTTCTTGCCGCCAAACTGCACTGCAGTTGGGCTACCGCAAGCGTGTGATTGACTGGATTCTGCTCAATGTGAGGACGAAGCACGAGTCCACGATCGACTTGCACATGGCGATCGAGATGCTACAGGCTGCTTGGATGGCTGTACCGGCAAGCACGATCGCCAGTTGCTTCCGGCATGCCTCATTTGGTGTCTAGCAGCCGTTGTTACAGCAAAGATCTCGTTGCTGCTGCCAATGAGGATGCCGCAGATGACCAAGCCCTAGCGTAGTGGGACGCTCTCCTTGACGCCGGCGTTGTGCCTGACTGCGACACCTTCTGCACGTAAGTCAGTGCCGATGCTGATGCAGTGATGACGGAAGAGCTAACGGAGGCGAAAATTGTTCGTGCGGTGATGGGAGTGCCTAATGACGACAGTGACAAGTGCGTCGACGACAACACGGAGCCTAATATTGGCGAACCCGACGTACCGACCCCCGCACAAGCGCTGGATGCTGCAGGCCTGCTGTGCTGCTTCTTTTGTGCTCACGATGACAGCGAGGACGGACTCGAAATACCGCCTGCAGCTGAAAAAGCGATCATTTGCCTCAAGAAGACGCAGCAAAAATCTATCAAGGACTTTTTTCTGCGAACTGAGCTGCCAGCTGGTGTGCTGTGTATAGATCAGTGATGAGCCATTTGGCGTGAATAAAGTAGCAATTCCATGCTGTCTTTTTTTTTTTTTTCCATGCGATGGTCGTTTTCTTTTTCGCGTGGCAGGCTGCTGTGAGATTTAGTGGTGAGTACATCCTCGCTTGCTAATTGTGAATAGAAATGAATAGTGGCTATAACGAACTAATGATTATGAAGTAATTACGGCCCTCCCTTCAACTTCGTTATAACGACGTTTTACTGTACATCTGCACCTTTAGCTTGGCCACCCCCATGCGCTCTTCTTTGAGCGGATGCAGAACGCATCACGGCTCTGCTTGTCGAACGTAGACAACCACATGACGAAAGCCGGCTTGACTGGGAGAATAGTTCGCATTAAGAGGACATCGCGGATGTGGATGAGCGTCAGCACAGCGCATGAAGCAGCTAGCAAAGTATACTAACTCTGTGGCAAGCAGACGCAGAGTTATATACCGTATAGTTGTAGTTCCGTATACCATTCACTGATGCACAAGAACGGTATACGGAAGCAGACGAGCTGGTCTCTGGTTTCTAGTCTTCAAAGTGCATCATTTCCGGCGACTGGTGATGGCGGCATTTTGTGAAGTGCCCACTCTCGTTTCAAGCTTCACATTTTCCACAGAGGCTACTGTAGGTCTAAATTATCTAAAATGGGGCTTTTTATGCAGTCCAGAATTTCGTTGCAGTTGGCCTTTAAGTAAGGCGTTTGCACAACCTTTGGGAACTCCTAGTGGTGAAGTACCAGTCCTTGCAGCAAAACAGCAACAGCTCTTTGTGATAGCAAGTATTGATAATGCAGCTGTATACATGTAGCACACGTTCACAGTTTAGATTTATGGCTGTGGTGGCTGCATGGCAATGGGGCAGAATGCAAAAAAAGAATATATTATTCTTTTGGTGCTTGTTATAGATCTATAGCTGCACATAATTAATCAGGGCACTAAGGTGTCTGTAATAGCACTGGTGGGTGGACCTTTGGGGTCGGAAATCCTACTGAATGCGGTGGAACATTGTGAATTCGAACTGCAAGGGGGCCAAAAGATTATTTGGACGAAGTTGAGTCCAGTCCTAAAACAGCCCCTTTAAATATAGTGCTTGATGACATGTATGCTACAACATACAATAGCATACTTGACATAAAAACTGTTACAGCGCAAACACATGCAACCACAAAGTATGAAGGACAGGGCACTTAGGGCACTTAGGGCACTTAGGGCTCATTTTGCATGTGTTTGCACTGTAACAGTTTTTATGCCAAGTATGCACCAACTCGCCCAGAAAGAAGTTTTAATGCAATAGCATATCATCTAGGTGTGTTGTAGATTTTACCATGCATTTTGGAAGCACTGTCTAAGGAGTTGTAGATCACCGAGTCACTGCGGCTATTTTTAGCTGGGAACACAGAGAAATATAAGCACACTAGTGTGCAGCTGTAGACTGTGTAGTAATCGTGGTAGTAGTGGTAGCTACCGCCAGTCATCGCACATGATTACATAGCATTTCAGCATCTAGACTGCTTGTGTTGATGTGAATTTTTTCTTGCTGCCTGCTTTTAGCCATGAGATCAAGAAATAAATGGTAAGGTCAGTTAATCACTTAGTGTTATCTTGTGCTAGAGATGAAGTATTGGCTACATTCTGTCAATAACTGTGTTTCGACGCTGCTTAGGATGCATGTGAGCAGTAAAACTATTTTGATTCATACCTAATAGGTGGCACCATAGCATTTAGCGCTGTTTATTTGTTGTCATTGTGGACATTTGTAAAAGCCTAATTCCTCACTGCTTTATTAAAGGATCTGACAACCGATCTTTAAGGACCTATTTTTTTATGGTGCAGCCCAAAGCTCACCCTCGCTAGTTTTTACATTTGCAACGGTTACTTCCAAAAGCATGTGGATATTTAGTGAGCAGAATTTTTCGATCTGGGTAGCCTCTAAAAAGGAAAGAGTCCCTCCTCCAGCAATGCTGAAAAGTGAGAGCGATGTCGATAGCCAACCTTGCAAATTGTGTAAGCCGCCCTTCGTTCTGCTTTCACGGGAGTGAGTGTAACTGTGATTAAGCACCTATATTTTGACCTTTTCAACCACTTTTGAAAATAAATAGCTGGTGCAATAAGTTCACATTGTTGTACAGACACTTCTTATATTTGTACCGTGTTTTTCCCCAAGTACTCGCCTATGTCATGTATCATGGTAAAGTATCATGTATTACATCAGGCAGAAACGCTCGATTTCTGTGGTATGCTATGTTACGGTGGCTAGTTATACATTGGACCTTTCTGTTTTACTTGGATTTGTCCGAAAAGAAGTCCTTGGGAGCGAGGAATTTTGTTTGAAAGTAACTATTGCATTTTGGGAGTTTGAATTCATAGAAGCTTTTTTTCCTGTTCAAATGCGTGCAACGTTACTTGGACGAACTGCACAATTCAAATTGTTCATCAATTGGAATGAGTTTTTGACTTGCTGGGATTTCAATTTATGCAAAAAGTGTGCACATTACCACAGAAAGTGATGTTTTTGTGCACTTAGGGCTCATTTTGTTGTTTGAATTTAACAAAGTTCACTTTATCTTTTTTTTACATAAATGTCTGTTTCTGTTTTGTAGCCATTTCCTATGATGACTTTGAAGGGCAACTTCAGAGAGAAGGGAGGATTCAAAGGTCAGCTGTTCACTCAACGGACAACACGCTGGGTTCTCAGAGTGTACGTACTTTTCGTTTTGGCAACCAGTGAACTTTCTTTTCTTTTCACCGAGGTAAACAGTTAGGACAAAGATTTTTACCAGTTCAAATAAGCGACATTCATATATGAACAAACCTCCTGCATGGGTATTGAAACATTTCTTCTAACCTTTGTGATTGATTTCTGTACCACAAAGTACTCTGACCCAATGGTACACAATCATATACTGCAGTTAGATGCTTTCGATTAAGCTAGAAAAGTGCCCATTCGTCACTTGTACATCCATTTATGTCAATCTTTTTCTATATTTATGAGATTTTAAATCTTTTTATTTATTTATTTATTTATTTATTTCAAACTTCAGACCTAGTTCAGGTTCAAGCAGGGTGGTAAGACACAACAGTAGTACAATGCATCATTCAATTGAAACAGGCAACAACGAGTTATTCCAGTCTGTTATAGTTTGGGGAAAACAGGAATACTTGAATACATCCGTCCGTGTAAAATAAGGTGTTAGTGAATTCGGATGACGGTGTCGAGTAAGCCTAGACGTTGCAGTAGACAGATCGGATGCAAGTTTAATTGATAAATCTCCATCAAAAAGCATGGAAAGAAACAGACTTCTTAACTTTTTCCTTAAGTTTTTCCTGATGAGGCTTTTGAGGGGAATTGCAATTATTCTTTATTATATTCATTAGCTTGTTATTACAAAGTTTGTCTGTAATGACTCATCAAGCAAGCTTGATCGTCATGATGAGGCATGAAAGTAAAAACCCTCTTGTTTGCAAGGTGTGATCCGTTCTCACCACAACTGGCAGAGCTGCTGCTATTGTCTGGCATTCAGAATGTTGCTTAGGAAAAGCACTGCACACTGAACAAATGGTAACAGTGGTGCTGTTGGCTAATTAAGAAATGCTTTTCAAAGATGAACCAGGAAGGCATCTTATTTTTCACGCCTGTATACAGTGAACGAACACTTGCTTGTATGTTCTGAACAGTTCGGTGGGAATTGCGTAAGTCTGTTTCATGACCCTAGTTACTTTTGTATTGCAGGCTTGCAGGAACACCGCGTGTGCTGAAAGGTGAGTACTGCTACGAGCTTCTCATTAGAGAATGGAAAGCAAGATAAGTTGATTGTACTAAGGTAGTAGCACTCGTGTGAAAACGAGGAAGTAGCCTATAATAGTACTGGTTACGAGTGCTTCTCATTTGCACCTAGTTCATGAAAATGATGGGGCACCAAACATTTCATGGTTTTTCAAATTTCAAACCACCAGGCAATTCCAGAGCATTCAGACTCGTAGTACTGAACTTTCATGCACATAAGCTTTACCCACGCATCACCGGTAACTCCCCTTGATCTTGGAAACCAGTAGCACTCTCCTCCTCACGCGCTTTCCTTCCTAATTCTTCTCAGATTTCACTCCCCAATAAGCTGGCGTGTTGCACTCCCATGCTGGCTCCCCACCTTCCTCCATCCCGCGCACAAGGTTGAGCTGCGATCGTGAGTTCCCCTTTTCATCTGGTCGTGAAATATGCAGTTGCTGCCCAAGCCCCCCCGCCCCCCATTCACGGCCAGATTGAGCCACGATTGTTTGCTCCCATCGCGCGCTTTCACTAGCACGTACAGCATACAGCACTCGGCGATGGTGTTATCGCCCTTGGACTTTATACGAAACATCATGGCAACGGCCAAAATGTGCCTGGAGTGTCCATACATTTTCTATCGCGATAAAACTCTTCAAGAAGGGAAGTAAGCAGATATGCAACGGTATTCAGACCGTGAATCAGCCCAGTGGTCAAAGAACGTTTGCTTTAATCTCACTGCTCAAGGCACATGCTTGACATGCGTGAAGAGTTAACACTACATGATTAATGCAAGTGCTTAATTTTATGGAAAAAAAATTCCTGTGGTTGAAGCTGTGTGGTAACTCGTTCAGTGAGTTGGTGTGATGTGGTAACCTGTCATGGGGATGTGAATGAAAATGGAACACCCAGAAAGGAAAGAAACAAGAACACTGAGACATACAGTACAAACTTGCAAAGAAACACCCCAGTGGGGAATGGTAAAGCTACTTGGCATATCATGGTAATGAATTCCTTTATATGGCAGAGTCAACTGCAACTAATTTGTTGACCATAATACCAATATGACGAGATGAAGCAAATGTGCTGTTTTAGTTGTATATCATGGCAGATGCTCTTGTTCATTGTACAGCATAAATGATGTGGCAGTGATTTCTTGTCTTTGAAGGAATAACAACGGAGTTCCACATATGCAACTCTAAACGCAATGGTGCTGTCACACAGCTCCGGAGTGTTGTGGGGTGTCATCCAGCTGAAGTGTTTAGTCAAACAAAGCAAGTGTATGGCAACTTGTGTGTTTCGGAAACAACAGTGGTGGATTAGGCAAAAATGCTTACGGAAGAATGTGGATGAACAAGTGATTATTCTCGTCCTGGTTAAGTGATTATTCTTGTCCTGAACAGAGGACACTTGTGCAAAGATCCAAGCTATTCGTGCAAATAGATGCCTTAGTATTCAGTGCATCAGCAAATCAATTTGTCATGAGTGATAAGACTGTACAGAAGACTGTAAAGGATCTGGGATATAACAAAGCTTCCACATGATGGATTTCGGTGATGTTGACAGAGGGACAAAGTTGGAATGCGTGGCGTGTTTCCTTCATGCTACGACAGAGTGGTAATGTTGTTCAGAATGAATCCTGGCACCACGATTTCGAACCAAATGCAAAATTTAGCTGTATGCAATAGAAATATACTGCTCAATCCCGTGCTCAAAAGTTAAATGGAAGGCCGTGCTTTTCACATTTGTTTATTGCCATAGATCAATAATGACTTCAAGGAACTATCTGAACCATTTAATGCCAAATGCTGCTGTGTGACTTTGACCCGTCTTCCAGCATCCATCAAAAACAAGGCCTGGTTTATTGACTTCTAGGGTAATTGTACTGCATAATAATACCCTTCCCCAAGTTGCTTGTGGTGTTCAGGAATTGTTCCCAAAATTCAATTGGCAAATGCTTTGTCACTGGCTCTACAGCCCTGATGTTTCGCCTCATGACTTCAACATCTTTGGGCCTCTGCAGAAAGCGTTTAAAAGATAGGTTTCACTCAGATATTGAGGTGAAGGCAGCCATCCATCATTGAATCGAAAGCTAGCCTTCCTAATTTTACGTGGATGGCACTCATTAATTGCTCACACAATGGAATGAGTGTCTGAACACCATTGGGGACTTCTGAAGAACAAATGCTGCATCACAATCATGGATGTATGTGCGTAGTATAGAAAGTGTAGTTAAATACAATACTTACCTACCCTGCAAGCAGCTTTCAGTTGATCAATCCTGGTACAATGACAATGGTTCACAATGACAATGGTTCAATGACAATGACATCCAATTTTTGTGGCTCGTCATTGTATTTACGATTTATGATTGTCGTTTTTTTGCCTGAAGAACGCTCTTGAAGAGGAACCCTATTCGTACACGGCAAAGATTTGGTCACAGATCTATTGTCACAGCATTGTCATAGTTCTTCTGATCTTTACTGTCGTCATGCCAGCTTCGCTCCGTTGAGGGGCTTTGTCCTCTGTTAGTTTTGTGAATTTGTTGTAGAGTGAAATTTGTAGAAGCACAGCTTCCATAAGATTGATTAGCTGGTTTTCTTTCTAATTGCTTCTGAGCAACTTATCTTGTTGCTACTGTTACATATATATAGTACAACCTCGTGCATACGTTTAAAGTAAAAGAAGCGAGAAAAAAACTTGCTAACCGGGAAAACATACAATCCGAAGTAACCAAAAAAAATTGGCTCAACTGTTGACATCTGCATAATGCGAGGTGTTGCACGGATTGTTGCGGCACGAGATGGTGACGTGCGTCACGCTGGTGGTGCTCTGGTGGCCCAAGACACGTTTTGTTGTTTTCCTATTGCGTGGTGTTTTGAGAGGGCGACGAAAAATCTAAATGAAATCGAGCTGGTGGGCGATGCCGGATGCTACCAAAGCAAAACATGATGCTCACATCATGCCTCCTGCAGCAGGGAACGGCAGCGCGTTTCGGTTATCGCGTATTAAAAGCGTGCAGTACACTTCCAAAGGCAGCATGCACTGTGAAACAGATAGGCGAAGATGCTTATCACAATAGGATTGGTGGTGACAGCTCTGAATGCCGCATGCAATGACCTCAGAGATTTGCTGGTACCAAAATGAGAAATTGACTGCGTGCCGGCGTTTTCACGGGAGAAGGGCTGGGAAGTATTCCGGTGAGGCTGCCATGGTGGGCAGCTGTATACTGTTCTCAGTCGCGCATGCATTGTGCATTTTCTTGTTTACACGGGACATAGTGGCAGGAAAAAGTGCCATACGATGGCAGTTTGCCAAAGTGTTGAACGTTGGTGCCAAAAAATCGTGTTTTCCGGGAGCTTAAGAACCGGTAAAAAGTGAGCGCAGCTCTATTGGGTAACCTTTTTTGTGTTCTCAATTGCAAACGTTAGTGCCGGGAAATCATACGTAACGGGAATGTATCAACGAGGTTCTATTTTAAGGCAATTTCTAAACAAAATTTAATTGTGACTACAGTGTTAGCCTGGATTTTGTTTACTCTGGTGCTGACTAATTTTGTCTAATTCCTTGCCATGAGCACCACCTCGCGACAGTTTGATTGTCTCGGGCTGCAGTTTGAAGCTTCAAAAGCCATGTTATGTTAGACCAACCTTCTATTTGCAGGATTGCATTCCTGGAGAATGAGCTCAGCATTGTGACAAAAGAATACAAAGAGCTGGAAGAAATGACTAGACTGGAACATTTAATGTGCACGGTAAGTACATGGCTTCTGTTCTTGCCATTTTTCTGTACATGCCCCACTCGTCTGCCTGTTCATTGAGGGTTCTAGGTGCAATTGCTGTATTGGCAATGTTTAATGAGAGGTAGTTATTGCAGTTTTGTGGCAGCATTGCTTACATAAGGACACCTGACAATATACAAGGTACAATTTAAAAGTTTCTACACATCAAAAGTTAAACAGTTACATACATAATTACATCTGCGATGCAGCCACTGTCGACTACAAGGCCGAAGTGCACTATTGTTGCCATATGCCGCCTCAGTCTTTGTTGAATGTTAGGCACGGATGAGAAGCATCCTGACAGTCTGAAGGGGTCAAAGTTCTAAAGATTTAGTCAGACTTCCTCCTTGGGGCATGTTCTTGATTCTTTGTGCTTGTAACAGCTCAGGGGGATAAAGAAATATAAACCAACCTTCAGAGCATTTTGTCTTGCAACAGCTTCACCTCCTGAGACCTGAATATGTGGCATGAATATGTGGGAATATATGGCCGTCACAGCCGCATTTCGATGGGGGCAAAATGTGGAAACACCCATGTACTTAAATTTAAGTGCATGTTAAAGAACCCCCAGGTGGTCGAAATTTCCAGAGTTCCCCACTACGGTGTGCCTCATAATCAGAAAATGATTTTGGCACATTAAACCCCTTTTTTGAGAACGGTGAATCACTGACACTTGATTCTTTCCATGAAAGCTGCTGAATACTGTGCACCCCTGACAATTGACCACTACTTTTGATTGGACACATGTGCTGAGCATAGCTGTCTCTGCCGCATGTGACAAAAAAACCAGCAAGAACAATCGTTTTCTCCCCGGCATTCTGAGGCAAGACGTAATGTGGCATAGAAAGGAAAACTGGATAGATTAGATGAGCTATGTTGTGGGCGAGCTAGACAAGATGGCCAATGCTATGATCAAAATGTTTGTGTTAACCTTCTGTTAGGTCCCTTGCTTGAATTAATAGTTCTTGAGCTTTCGTCTGCTGTGGACAGATCAAAAGCCATTAAGCCTCTTCAATAAAGTTGTTTTCTATGAACACATCTGAACTGAAAAACTATGGTACTTGCACTCACAATCTGGGTCCCTAAACCTATTGTAAAGAGAAATGTCTTATGTTAATGGACCTTTCCCGTGATACGAGCTAAAGGGTGTCTCATACTTTTGTCTGTTGTACATAGGAAGGGTTCCGAACTATCCCGTCACTGCTTCATCATGACTGGGTCAAAACAGATGACATGAACTGCCTCTAGACCACTGCCTCTTCTCTTGAAGTACTTGTTAATGCTTGTCATGCTTTCATTAAAAGGTGTTCAGAAAGTTGTGGTGATATTTTCCGATGTTAACATGCTTTTCTGAATTCCTGCAGACATCTCGACGGCCCGCTTCATCAGACAAGCTAGGTGAAACAGAAAGTGCAGCACCGATCTTACCATCTGAATCCACACAGAAATCCCCACTGCTTATTTCAGCTGAAAAGACAGATTGGGCACAGAGCACACCAATCTCCCGTCTGAATGAATGCTGTGTCCAGACGCTATTGGCTTCCAGGAAAAACCTGCCTTGTGCAAGTTGTATGAGTGGTACTTTCTTTAGCCCATTGGCTGTCAGTTCTGCCCTGGCTGAGCATGATGACAGCTCAAAAGCCAGCCTACCTACCACTAGCCCAGAGGGTTGCCAGAAGGGAGAATCTACACAAGGGTCAAGTTTGCATACACCAAGAACTGTGCTATGGTCATCCCAACATTCCCCAGCTGCCTGCATTGATAACACACCTGCTAGCCTCTCGGAAACTCGGCAAGGAGTCAATCAAGAAGTGTCCAAGCCCTTGTGTTCTGCCAACGCCACACAAACTGACGACATTCAGTGTCTGCAGGCACCTTGGCACATACAAACACTGTCCATTAAGACAGAAGACAGTGGCATGTTCCAGCAAGTTCAAGTGCCCACAGTAGATACAATGTGCCAGACTGACTCTGATGTGGGAGAAGCATCAAGGCCTCTAATGATTGAGCTGTCTGGAAACAATGCTGCCGTGCATCTAAATGACTCAACATTAGATGTTAATTACCACAATAAAACTCTCACGAAGCCTTCAGGAATCCAGACCTCTGATTTGTGTTGCAATATAGTTGAAGGACAGTTGGGAAGACCGGAGCTTACAGATGCAGCAGTCTCTTGCCACCTCTGCTTCGAACAGCTTGTTGAATGCCACGTTCAGACTGAGCCTTTTGCAACAGTATGCAGTGCCATGGAGGTGGCCAAGCAGGAGGCAGAATGTGTGTTTACTGGTGTTGGCGTTCAGGTGTCTCCTGTTAAGATTTGTTCTGTACAGAGTTGTGGTGTCCAAACCTTTGTGGATGCAAAGGACCATGAATCGCAAGTGAACACATCTTTGGCTGACAACTACAGAGCAGATTTCGGAACCCAGGCAGTGATGGCAATGCCAAGCGGCATTTGCTGTGGTGTTCAAGCCATTCCAGATGTTGAGGACTATGCTTCACAAGTGAGAACGTCATTTGCTCCAGTCCAGGCCATGGCTGAGGTGCTGAACCATGGTTCGCAAGTGGACGTGCAATTCACGAGGAATGGAGCAACAGACTGTGCTGTGCAGTGCGAGTTGCTAGCACCAGATGATGACATAGAAACACCAGCTCCTAATGCTGTAGGTTGTGAAGTGCAGGCCACATTACTGGTACAAGGGTGTGCAACACAGACAGAACAGTGCCTTTTGCATTGTGATCTCAGAGATAGCGATGTGCAGGTTGCACCATCTATGCGAGACAGTGCGGTGCAAGTTGAACAACCTTCTAGAAGCAACATGCTGCACTGTAGTGTGCAGACTACATTGCAGTCCTTTTGTGATAGCTCTACACAAACAGAGTGCCAAGTACCTCAAGCTGTAGGAGTTACCTGTGAAGTGCAGGCTGTTCCAGTGACCAGAAGCTGTGCATCACAGGTGAATGCATCCCTGACGTCACAGGTCACACCTGTTTCGAAATCGGCTACTACTCCTTTTGCCACAGGTGGCAGTAGCCAGTTCAGGATGTTCTCCGTCAAAAGCATTCCAGCAAATAGGCCTAAAAATTCGATGCCGTTAGATGCTTCGGCATCCAATTCAGCAAGTGGAAGCACGAGACGTCAGCAGTTCAGCCATCCTGGCGGTGATATCCTGGCGACTCTCCAGGCCAGTCAGCGTAAATTTGTCAAAGATGGGGAAGGCGGTGTATTCTCATCATCTGGTCACCAAAAGGTTGCAGACCAGACCTCTCCAGCACCGTCAACTCCAGCCTTGGGAAGGAAAACCTGGCTTCAACAAAGTAAAATGGTAAGAACTCATTCTCAACATAATGTGAGGATTCCTTGCACTCATTTCTACTGATCACCCTCATTCACGGCCTGCTGATTCTTCTGATGCATTCCTTTGTTTCTTTAATAGATCGCACATGATGCATTTTGATCTTGCTGAATGTTTCATTGTGGCTCTTTATTTGTTCATGAAATAGCTGGGCAAGAAAAAAAGCAGTTCACAACTGGACGACATGCTTAACATATCTTGCTGGTGAAGCAGCGCACTGACACGGACACAGAGAAGACACACAAGGCGACACTCTATGCTTAACATCCCTTAAAGTGATACCAGAGAAATACACCAAAATGAATTCAGACTTGTAGGTGCTCATTTAAAGCTACATATTTCTTTAGAGTAAGAGTGGAGAAAATGAACCAACTTCTTTCTTTGAATTTGCATCCAAACTTCAACGCTGATGACATCAGGATAATGTCACGGATTTTATGAAATTTTTGCGCATTCATCTTTTTTACAGCGAAGCTGTTAAGTGGTTAAGTGAGCTCAAAAACATGGTACAGTCAAGCCCAGTTATAATGAACTCAATAGTTCCACGAGAAGTGGTCGTTGTTATCAGTAGCTCTTCTATGTCTAAACTTGTTAAAATTAGACACCAAATCTGGTGTCAGCATTCAACACCACTTTCATCTGAAAATTGGATCTTCAATATCTGCAATTTTGTTCCCAGCACTTTCTGGCATCTAGTTGTAAGTTTCCAATAAAAACTTCCACCTAAAGAATGAAATGCAGCAAGAATGAAATGCAGCGGCGTAGCTTTCAAAACAGCGCCTGGCCGCTTCCGATCGCCTGCCAGTTAGAAACTGCAAGTGCAGTTGCATTTTTTTTTTCTTTGTGAGAGAGAGCTTAATATATTTTGCTATCAGTGGGACACAAGTGCACTGTGCATACGATATTGAAGTATTCTAGTTGGCCAGAAGCGGAAACTACTGCGGCATGCTGGCATGTTGCAATGGTCTTGCCATTACGTTGAGGAAACAAATCTTGGAAGTGGAACAACTGGAAACGGAAACCTCAGAAGTGGAAATTGTGGTAGTGGAACCGGTGTGAACGGCGAATCAGGGAACAGCAGTGCATGTGAAAGGTTGGCGCTACTTAGAAAAAGCGGCAGTGGCATGTGGATGGAGGGGCTTTAGAATGCTTTCACTCTCCATGGCTTTCGTAATCTGCGCGTGGGTGGGATGCACTGCACAGTAATGGTGGCTGATATGAACTCAGGTAGGCAAACCTTTTGCCCCCTCTCAGCATCGTTCCTTTATGGGGAACTTAACCCCGTATTCAAAAACTACCCTTTGCTCGAAGCTCTTCCTCCATGCAATCTAGTTTAGCACAGTGCGACCCCTCGATTGGAAAAGACACTGCACTTCTCGAGAATTGTCGTGGAGCGCCAATAAAGAGCAGTGACCACATCGGCCGATGAGTGGTGTTGCCATCCACTTCCTCAAGTCGAGGTGGAGGGCTAAGTGGAGGAATGTTCTATGATACGGTGGTTAGCAATGCAAATCTCAAGTGCAGTCTGCATGGAAAATGCTATCTAGAAGGCAAAATTTTCGTCGTCGTGTCCAGCATGCAGTCATAACACATCATTATCTATTTATTTTTTTCTCATAGCCCTGATTCATAAGTTTGTATTCTTCGCTTGACTCATCATTAGTACTGATATATTGTTATATGTGGTGTCATTATAAGTGGACTGCACTGTATAGCGATCAATACTGCCACTAAATATGTGCTGATTAACTGCCCTGTTCTTGACAGAATTACACGATTAAACAACAAATGTTGCCTAAATGTCCTTACTACAACAAGTATGCCTTCAAGCGCATCATCCATTTAATAAAGCAAATGGCTTTCTAGAAGCTCTTGGCTATATTCACTTATGCTGACAACCATTGTCAATGGTTTCTGCGCAACTTCTGCAGAAGCTGCTACAAGCCCTGTAAGAGGACAATGGACTACAGGAGGGAAAGGTCGATGCATGTGGTCGACTGTTCTCGATTACTTTTCTGCTGGAGAGCAATGCCTGTTGTGAAGGGGAACCATTTCTTGAGCGAATGCACGAAGCAGAAAACTTCTATTCAATCATTTCTTGTGATTAAATGAAGATGTGATGCCTTTAAATAACTTTATAATTTGTAGTCGCGATAGATGCTAGGCACCCATGGTAGCATAGTGGCTTTAGTGCTGTGCTGCTAAGCCCTAGGGTGCAGAATCAAATCCCAGCTGTGGCGCCCGCATATAGATGGGGGCAAAATGCAAAAGCGCCTTTGTACTGTTCTTTGGGTGCATGTTAAATAACTCCAGGTGGTCAAAATTCATCCTGAGTCCCCCACTACTGCATGCGCCATAATCATATTGTGGTTTTGACATGTATAACCAGAGAATTTAATTTTTAATTTGATAGATGCAAGGCACTTCATTAATTAGCCAGTGCCAATATGTTATTATTTATTTAAGACAGTGTGCAGTACTGTAGTATTAAACTTAGCTCCTTTAAGGAACACAACTTCTCGTGTATCTGGTGATATGCCGTTCCTCTGGTTCACTACTGTCATTGTCGTGATGCACCAGACAATGTCACCTTTCACTTGCTTCCTCATTTACGCACTCTACATTGCGGACGTCCAGTTATAAAGGGCATTACATGTATCAGATAATGTAATTACACCTCTTCCTTGTTAAACAGTTTCAATGTAACCTTTATAGCTTTTATTTCGAAATAATATGTTCAATGTCTGATTCAATATTCATTGTATGTCTTAAAAATTATTAGTCAATTTGGTTAGGAAATTTCACTATTCAAGGACCCTTACTTTTGAATTGTGTTTCAGCTGCAGTCATCACCAGCATTCAGCATGTGGCTACTTCGTGTAGCTAACATGGTTTGCATTTGGTATTCTGGGGGTTATGCATGATACTGGTTGTTCATGCCCATCCCATGAATCAGGGGCCTGAGAAACAGCCCTCACTGTAAAGTGGTGGATAGTTTGTACTTTGCATTGCGAAGTAGCGTGTGTCTACTTTGTGCATAGATTGTAGCCTTATTTGAATTTTCGTACTCGCAGACTTCACTCGAGCCAGCTGGTGCCCTATTTTGTGTGCCTGTCTTTTTTCTTTTCTTGTTCTCCATGCTATCATTTAGCCATTGTTGTTAATCCTTTTGAAATTTTTTTTGCCTCTTCAAGCTGATTATCATTTCATGCCTCTTTTTTTAATAGCCTTTTTCATTGTGTAGTTTCATCTTTTCCACTTGTCTGGTGAAATGACGTAAATTATTCTGCTTGTGCCCTTCCGTTCTTCTTTTAACGTTTTTGTTTTAAGCAATTTTACTGCCTTTTTCTTCAGAATGTGCCCGTACGTGGAGGACTTGGCTAATTTTCTTAGTCCTGTTGGTGCCTCTTGAACATGCCTGTATGATTTTGCAGAATCATTTAGGTGGGCTATGCCTTACCCTTTTTTCCAGGTCAGAGTATCTGTTGCTGTCCAGGTAGACATCTGGAGTGTGCAAGAAATGCAAGAACTTCATCAGGAAAGGAGCTGCATGCAGTTTCGGTACGTTTCTTCTGTAGTCTTCTGACTCACGCCTGTTGTCTGAAACCTGAAAACTGTCTCAAAATGCTTTTGTCTTTTGCGTGGTCTTGTCCTGCTTCTTTGTGCAAGGAAGTCTGTCATAAAGTACGAGTGGAACTCCAGTGCAATTTCTTGTGCACTGAGACCAGGTCCAACTGATGCTAGTTTAAGAACCTAACCTAACCTAACCAAACCCAAACCGGAATTTTAGTCAAAACTGAACCGAAAAGAAAATAGCTGCTATCAATTCGGCACGAAATCGTTCAATATATAAGGTGTTCAATAGCATAGTTTTTCAAAATATGAACTCCTTCATTTGGCCTACCCCACTAGCGTATTGCTACAACTCACGAGTTGTGTTGTGTGTGAGAATGAGTATAGACCTAGGGAGAGAGAGAGATAGAGAGAGAGAGAAGATACTTTATTATAAAGTGAAAGGATTTATGTGGTTGGGGCCCTCAGTCCAGGGCCCCAATGGCTGTCGCTACCACTCGTGCTCGTCATATCAGGGCCAGCCAGACCTGAGGTTTGGAGCGACGGAGGATCGCCTCCCGCTGCGCATATGGAGAGACGCTCGCACTTCTGAACTCGGCCATGCCAGTTCTGTCTCACAGCCAAAACTTTTGTTTCATGTGCTCTGCTGAATCACCGTTTCTGTTGAAGCTCCCGGTTCGGCTGTTATAGGTCGGCTTGCTACTATTATTAGGTAAACTGTAAAACGCACATGCCAGGACACACAGATAGCAAGAGTGACGGTGTTCTCGAGTAGCGAAAATAGGAAAACCTAGTTCATCAGTATGGTTTCTTGTAACTATTAGCCCCGAGAATGAACTACAGGGGCGCTGCGAGCGCCGCTCACGTGACGTCAGGGCAAGGACGCGCGCCTGTCGTCTGCTACAGTTCGGGCGGTGTCCGGGCACTTTCTACGGTGTTTTCGTTTGCTCGCCCTCGTTCCCTCTGCTAGTATACTTATGGCGGTCGCCTCAAATATATTTTTACGACTTCCTCATTTGTGAAAATTTATTCAAAGAGCTTATTTCTTAGACGATAATGCAGCTCTCGAAGGCAACGCTACAGTGCCAGCCGAAGGAGCGCAGACCAGCCCATTGCGGGTTTTTCAATCGACAACCGCAAAAATATAGAAAATAAGAATACAGTTATGATACCATGCCTGCTGCAGCGCAACAAGTATGTCAAAGACGCTGGCTATATATGACTTCTACAACAGTTACAATCCGCTAAAACTGGTTTGCTCACGACGAGTAGTTTATGGTGTAATATCAAATTTTTGCGTTTCTTCACAGAAACGCTCGGCAGTAACACGAGGACTTCACTAATACTGCAGTTAGGTTCTGCAAGCACAACTTGCTTCTTTGACTGCTTCTTAAAATTAGGCGGTTCTTCACGTGTTTATTTTAAGCGGTGGTAATTTGAAGTAAAGCTATTGAAGGATGACGTCTATTTACAGAACACAAAATGGAATGTACCAATATATATTCCCTTTTCGGTGCTACACGTTCAACTCACTGGTACTGGTGCTTGTTGCTTGAGGAATATACATGACGAATTTGCTTGGCGAACTGACACAGGCTACTCGACCAAAATTTTTTAGTGAAATATGCCTGTTGGACTGCATGCTGCAGCCAGAAAGAAGTCGAAGCGTCAATCATTAGTAGTATGGGACATATTGAAAATATAATTCCCCTGTGGAGGGTCAAAAATCAAGTGAATATATATATATAAACACCTTGTGGTGTTTTCTTTATGAATGTTTGCAATTAGATTAGAGCAAACTTTATTTTGCCTGCAGTTGGGCGAGGTTCTCTTTTATGTACCGACGAAGCGAATAGTTCTCCGTTTGCATAATTAAACAACGCTGAGTCGAGACATGGTGAGACAGAAAGTGCTTGAATTTTCTAGGCAATCTAAGCTGCGCTGTAGTAGCTCGAGAATATTTTAGGCATTCCAATTGGAGCTGTAAAAAAATGCTTTATGGTTTCAATTCGAAATCGTAGTGAACTGATGGGTTTCACGAACGAAGCGTGCCTCGCCATACAGACAGTCGGTTGCTACCGTTATGTGCTACCGTTGCGTGATGGGTGTGCCATATTGTCGATAAAGGCTACTGAGGGCCACTATGAAACATTTCATCGCTTGCAATTGATTGGATCTCTATATTAACAACGAAACTTTTCTCTCAGGTGATTGCTACTATCGTATTTGTGAATTAACTATGTAAATACTCTACATGATGCGCCGTCGTGTTAGCAGCCATGAGCGATTCGTTTGTTGGAGGCCTGTTTCAGAGAGGGGTGAAACTAGCAGTAAACTTTTTCATAAAAAATGGGCGCCTAACTCTTTCTTTTACGCATTAATAAATGGCCATATTTGGCTAGAACAACTCACCAGAGTAATAAGAATCCTGATCACAGCTTCGCTGGGCAATGTCTTTCTAACACGGATAACATGCTGACGCCAATTACCAAGATTTTTCTTTCATGTAAAATGCAATGTCTCTCATAGCTAAATTCTAAGGGAATGTTAAGTGTTTAGTCAAGCATCGTACACAACTTCGTGTATTGAATTTGCAGACATTCTTTTTACGCAAAATTTATGGACAGACACGGCGCATATGTGCGTTGTAAAACTAGTAGCCCCGTTCAACGCTACATAGCTTGCGATATCCAAGCCCCAAATTTTATTGACTCGCGTGCTTTAGGAGAAGGAACTGTGGTTCAGGCATGGCAGCAGAAAGAAGCCGACATACCCTTCAATAAGTGCGGCTCGAGCCACCCATACCCCAAGCATACACGAAGGAAACGAGCGCGCACGGCCGCCGAGCGAGACGGTGCAAGCAGCGTCCTGGCCGTGACGTCACACGCGAGGGGGCGCCACTCCTAATTCTCGCCGCTAATAACACTGCAGTCGCTAATATTAGTTCCGTCACCATCACAGTGTGCTGCAATGACCACAATACTGGTACTTAATGGAAAGTAACGTATGCTTTTTGTTGTGTGCCATGGTTCATCACACATTTGTAGTTGCCAAGCAGATTAAAAGACTTTGATTTTTCATATCTTTCCTGGGGCACAATATGCATGATTTTGACTTTTTAGTCCATGCTTAATCAGTGAAAGATACTGTTGCACATGCAGCAAGACTATTGTGGTATTTAGCACATACTGTCCTTGTTCATCGTTCAGAAACATTAATGTCCTCACCTGCTTTCATAAAAAAAAAAAGAAACTGAGTGAGATGTCAATTGTTGGGTTCTTTCATTTCTACAAACTAGAAGTTTGCAGTTGTAATTTATATAATATAATGTGAATGTGGGCACCCTCCGACAAAGCAAAGCATACAAAAAGTGTGCAAAGAAAAAAAAAAGGATCCAACCCAGGTCTATGCTGCATCCTCAAGGCCAATTCTTAGTTCCATTTGAATACTGTAAGAGAAAACGAGGGGTGTGTGAATACCAAATAGTAAATTTCGAATTGAATATTGAATTGAATCAAGAAAACAAAACTGAATATTGAATTGAACATCAGAAAATTTCTCAGATACCTTTATGCTTCCAAATATTGTGCAAAGACCAAAGTGCACCTGCTCAGGCAGCTAATCACGTTACTTAACAAGAAGCTTGCTAGCTATCAATAACTTAGGTACCTGTGGATTGAGGTGTATAGTATGCTCTGCTATTATAAAGGGAACACCAAATTAGTATGGCAGCACTGATAACTCGGTTCATATAAGAAAGTGTGGAAAATATTTTTATGGATCGAATGTCTGTCGCACCAATTTTTTTTTCTAAATGAAGTTTACCACTACTGTCAAGTAGAATTAAGTGCTTTTTTACCTCTGAAGCTGAAGAAACATTGGCGAAGTTGCCCTAAATACCAATGATGTTTTCAATTTAATAGTAGGCCATAGTGAGCATATGGAGATCTTCTGTTGCTTAGAAAGTATTGCTTGTAGGATTTGGAGCGGTCCTAGTCGTTGGGAGGACCTTGGGGCGACAGGACTAGGCGAGCAGGATTTACTGGCAGTATTTACATTTAAAACAGGACATACATCGACAGTCTAACGTGACTCCCATGTGGAGCCCGCAAGACTAACATACAGCAAACAGCTTACGAGCACACACTAGCAGCCGACAATCGCTGCTTATAAGCCCTTGGTCCCCCCTTGATTCCCAGTGGACGGAAACGTTCGTCCAGTCATCGTTCGACATCACCGTAGATGACCCGCCCTTTTGGAGGAGGGCGAGGGCTGTTGGAGGAGGAGGATGACTCACATACACGTGCCGCACATACACACAGGTGTAAAGGTGCGGAGCCGACGTCAGAGGGCTTCGTAGAACTCTGCTTTGTCCCGGGTGGCGCGGCCGAGTACCACATTCCTGAGCTGACCGCGCGCCACGTGGCTGCCGGTCATCCGCAGTTCTCTGAAGCGCGCCTCGGCTGGTTAGATTGGAACACGTGCAGCGAGCTGAAAGCTGCCACGTTGCCACCCCGTACAGCCATTCCTAACATGCTCTCCGATTTTCTTCCAAAACACAGGAAGGGTTTTCCATTTTTATGGCTGGTGGCTTTTGTGGATAATCATCAGCTAGTTAACGCTAATCTGCGGGGAATGCGCATCACGTCACTTGGTGCCGATGGTAAAGGTCGAGCTCTCAAATCGAGAGACCCGCGACATGTTTGGTTGACGTGTGCCTCCTGACACCTGACATCGCAGGCCCAATAAGGCCTAACGGGCTGGACAGTATGGCCGATGATATTGCCGTGACAAAAATTCGCCACCGGCCAATGTGATAACGGGCTTCAAAAACAGTCGTGGAAAGCTTGTTGCTAATATGTTCCTACAGGTGGCTCATCAGTGATTGGCCGCAAGATCATGCATACAGGTTAGATTGACGGCTGTTAAAGCGGCATTCGGGTCTGCGGTAGACCAACCAGCAACTACCGTGATCACGCGTGTCAGTTTAGTCTGTGTACTTGCATGTGGGTGGTATAGTCCAAACTGCACAAACCTGCGTCCGGAAACACTGAACTGGCGTATTTGATGCGATAAGCGTGCCCTCTGGTGGCTGGTCGGCCCAATCTTCACACATGCTCCCATGCTTTCCACACGCGCTGCTTTTGTTGCCCCCTCAGTTCGCGTAGCCCTAATCGTGGTGATTGAGTTCTTGAGGAAACACACAGAGAAGGTCACCTATGCACAGTAGTTACCAGCCACCGAGTAAGCATGTCGCGTATTAGGCAGGCTATAAATTCTCTGTCTTGATTTAGACAAAGCAATTTATTATTTTACCCTTCACAGCATGTTTGTATTCCTTCAAAACAATGCACCGCACTACAGTATTTCCTTTACCTCTTTCAACTAGCACTACAGTCTACTTGAGGCATCTGGGACATGCCCTTACTCTTTTCCATTACATTTGTTTTCATTGTAAATCAGATATCTTATTGCACCACATCCTGTGTACATGTATCAAATAATGTAAACAACCCTTTTGTTTCTCAACAGACTTCACCAATCTTTTTATTTCGCTTTTTTCTAGGAATTGTGAGTGTTTGATATTCCATTCTATATTTGATTCTATATTCGACGTTAGGTTTTCTTGAACATTCTATTATATTAGAAAATTTCACTATTCGAATGCCTCTATAAATTTCTACTGTGGCCATAGGCCAGGGAGCCCACTCCTTCCACCTTCTCACAAAACCTGCACTTGCACCATGCCGATACATCAATAGCACTGTAGCATGCCATCATCATAGGACAAGATAAAGTTCACTGTGCCGATTCGGTTCATGAACCGGTTAAATGTTGCGAACCAATTTGTGAACCGTCATAAAATTTTATTGCACCAATCCGATACTGAACTGGGAAAAAATCGAGCACACTGAACCCTAACCGAACCGGTACTTTGTTTGGTTAGACACCCTGCTTGAGATTCCCACTAACTGGATGTGCTTGAGCACTGACTGGCAAAACTTAGCTGTTGGAGAATGTGCCATAAAGTAATTTAATAGTTTACTTCGTTAGGTAAATTTCATGGGTTAGTGAGCCACCTCTGATCACCTCACTGCTATCTTTAAGAGTGTATTGCTGAAAAAAAAAAATGACATCATCCCCACTGTATTGTATTCAAGAAATATTGGTTTTCTTTTCAAAGCAGGCCTTCCTGCATGGCTGTCTACTCCATCCTACAAAAGGGAAATGTATGTCGTAAATAAAGATCAGTCTTCTTTTTTCTTATTTTCTTTCTTCTATTATTTTATTTTGTTGGTTGCAGGTTCTGCTGCTTCCATGAGGGGTTGACCTTGTTTTGAGTAACATGTACCATTGTGAGAAATGCATTAGAAATATACGAGTGCCTTTTTTTTAACTGTACACTACCATTGAGTTGAGACTGCTCTTCAGTCACACTACTACTGCATAGTAGTAATCTGCCAATGGGTTTGGTTTACATGCAGCATGGAAAAATATAAAAAAGCATCGCAAGAATGGGAGTTCAAGTACAAGCTTCTGGAGAAGGCTGTTAAGAAGCAAGAGAAAGAGCTTAACGCCGTAATCCTCCAGCTGACAAACAAGGATGCGGACACGTCAGGTTTGTGACATTTTAACACTTTTTGAGATGCAAAATCTGCCCAGGAACAACATCACATTTCAATTCAGTTCTTAATACCGACTGGTAGGCTACAGAGCATTCCGCACACAGGTGAATGCAGTGCTCAACAGAGCGATGACGATTGTGTGTGATGTTTGCCATGGCACTTTAGCCCTCTTGTCCTGTCTTTCATGGTAAGTATTCTGCAAATACAGTATACCTTTCCCCTATATCTCACCTCCATCACAATAAGAACCTGAAAAAGAAATATCACTGTTAGATGCTGAAAGCAGCACCTTCGTGTACTGTACATAGACAAAGGGACCCTCTCCTGTTTGTGAAACTAAAAACAACTTTTTTTCCTACCCTAATACAGAGATGATGAAACAGAGCTGGCACATCGATGCTGCATCCACAGTTTTTGTCATTGCAGTATTCGAAACGTGCACAATAGATGTTTTTTGTCTATGAAGACATAATGTTAGATTTGTTTATTCAAGTACATCATCACTCCAGTAGGCATTACATAAGGGGGCAAAACAATTTATAAAACAAGGTAGCACAACTTCTTAGCCTTCACAACTAAACAAAAAGACAATAAATAAGTACAGTAAAACCTCGTAACTATGTACCTGCCTAATAAGTAATTCCAGTTTAAATATAGTCGCGATGAATCCCCTGCCTTGTCGTCTTTAGGGTGGCTAGAATGGGGAGGTGTGAAGACCGGCCTCCGGAAGCTGGCCCCAAAACGCGTTCCTGCCGCGTGATGGCGCTGCCGACCGGGGCGCCGTTTAGGGCGCCGTAGTTTCTCGCGGCGTCTGCATACCTCCGGGCGTGAAAATGATCTGGTAGCGCTTTGTTTTAACATTTGAATGCGTTAGAATCTGACCAGACTTCTTTCTCTACATTGTAGATGCTGAGAGAACTTAATGTTTCGCTGCTCTCATTCCACATGGAAACAGCGAGCACCGACTATGCAGCCGACACAGCAACGGTTTTTGCGACCACCTCTTGCCGAGATTAGCGCAAGAAAGAGAAAGAGATAATTGCAATCACAGTGAAAGAGAAGATTTCCTTTTATGAAGCAAGAAAGAAACTAGCACACCTACCTCTAACAACCTACGCCAGTGCGGTGCGGCAGGGGACAGCACCGCAGTGGTCACAGGAGTCTACAGGGACCGCAGTCAGTGGCCCAGTAGTAACTCCATCCGTCCCCTTGGTGGCAGCAGCCAGTGCTGCTCCATCATCATCATCACAGACGGGCCTGCAGACCCCGGTCCCACAGGGTCCCAGGCTAAATCGAACTCCCAGGCCTGAGACGCGCGTCTCAGCGCCCGGTGCTCGATCATCCAGCGCCTCGGAGAAGGTTATGGATGTCGACACCAAAACTCCGGCGTCATCGACGCCAAAACATCAGCGTTCCCTGGAGCGCACTAAGACAAACTCACAATAACTACGCAAACAAAGGGACCGGTAACCTGAACGGTTACCGTTCTTCCAATAGCATATTCCCACTAACAAATGTCACCTATAGTTACTTAGCACATATATGTAAATTACCATTCTCAATTCTGCCACTATGGCTTTTATCGTGCATTGGAATTGTAGAGGACTGATTCGCAATTTAGGTGACATAAAAGACATAACAAATAACTTTTCGCCAGTCGCATTTTGCCTACAGGAAACAAACTTAGGCCCTAAACACACTCAATTCCTTAAAGGCTTCACCGTTGTCCGAAAGGACCGCGATTGTTCCCACCGGTTGTCAGGTGGAGTGGCTATAGTCGTGCAAGGCGGCACTCCTACCCGAAATGTCCCATTAAATACATCTTTAGAGGCCATAGCTGTCACCATTCTATCCTACAAAACAATCACCATTTGCTCACTATATATTCCACCCCACACACATTTTACTATCAAAGACTTAGAAAATCTAACAAATCAGTTACTGGGGCCATTTGTCTTGGTAGGAGATTTTAACGCTCACTGTACTCTTTGGGGCAGTGTCAGAACTGACCAAAGAGGGCAACTCGTTGAAGATTTTATTCTGTCAAACGATATCTGTCTTTTAAACTCAAGTGCGCCAACTTACTTCTCACCGACTTCCCGCACTTTTAGTTGTTTAGATTTAGCTTTTTGTTCACCCTCTCTTTTCACTGATTTTAAATGGGAAGCTCTCGACACATCATATGGTAGCGACCATTTACCCGCACTCATCAAACACCTATCATCACCACAAACCCTAGTAACTAGACCACGCCGATGGAAATTACAGCTCGCGGACTGGCAGGTATTTATGCAGAACGCGAAACTGGAAAACGTCTTTTCGTCAGAGCTCAGTATTGATGAGCTTAATAAAAAAATCACTGAAGTCATAATCACAGCGGCAGAAAAGGCGATACCGCAGTCTTCCGGTATTGTGCGCAAAAAGCTAAATCCTTGGTGGACAAGCGAATGTACTAAAGCCAAAAAAAAAACAAAATAAGGCCTGGGGAATCCTACGAAGGTACCCCAGTTATAACAATCTTCTAAATTTCAAACAGGCCAAAGCCAAAGCACGATATATTCGAAGAAATGCAGAAAAATTATCATGGCAAAAATACATATCTTCAATCAATAGTACAGTCACATCAAAACGAATGTGGGACCAGGTGAAGAAATTTAGAGGAGAGTACTCATCATACATTATACCACTACTTACATGTCCAGGCACACAAACAACACTACAGGACCAGGCCAACTTATTAGGTGAACACTTTCATAACATATCCAGCTCAGCAAACTATTCAAGTACATTTTTAAAATATAAAGAATCTGCTGAGAAAGAGAGGCTGCCTACCACTGGGGCTTCAGCTGAAATGTACAATAAACCCCTCACAATACACGAATTGAACAGAGTTCTCTCTGCTGGTAAAAAAACGGCAACAGGTCCTGACCGTGTGCACTACACAATGCTGGCACACCTATCCCAAGCATCGGTAGGGGCACTTCTTAAATTTTTCAATAAGATATGGGAGTCTGGAGTAATGCCCACAGATTGGAAAAAAGCAGTGGTAGTTCCTTTTCTAAAACCTGGTAAACCCGCTACATTCCCTAGCAGCTATAGACCCATTGCACTAACAAGTTGCCTAGCCAAATCTTATGAGAGCATTATAAACATAAGACTCACATTCATCCTAGAAACAAGAAACCTAATAGACAAACACCAGTGCGGATATAAAAAGGGCTGTTCCACCACTGACCATCTCGTGCGACTAGAGCAAGAAATCCGTGACGCGTTTCTTCACAAGCAATACTGCCTAGCGGTTTTCTTTGATTTTGAAAAGGCATATGATACCACATGGCGATACGGAATTTTGAGAGACCTGGCTGACATGGGAATTCACGGAAGAATGCTAAATTGTCTATGCGATTTCATGTCAAACCGAACATTTCAAGTACGTCTCGGCACAACACTCTCGCACACATTCACACAAGAAAATGGCGTTCCACAAGGTTGCATTCTGAGCACGATGCTCTTCATAGTCAAAATGAACTCGGTAAATAAGATCATCCCATCATCTGTTATGCACTCAATATATGTCGACGATTTGCAAATGGCTTGCCGCGCCTCAAGCTTACCCACCTGTGAACGACAACTACAAATAACGATAAATAATCTTACACAATGGGCTAACAAAAATGGTTTCCGGTTCTCAACACACAAAACTGTTACAGTTCTCTTTTCCCAGAAGCGAGGGTTACAGTGTACTCCAGGTCTCACATTGCATGGTACAATGCTACCGGTCAAAGAACACTATAAATTTCTAGGCGTAACGTTTGACACTAAACTGAACTTCCTGGCCCACATTAACGCAACCAAAATTAAAGCAAACAAAGCGCTAAATATCCTAAAGGTTTTATCACATAAGCACTGGGGATCTGACCGAACATGTCTACTACGTATATACCGATCCCTCGTACGTAGCATCCTCGACTACGGTAGTGTAGTTTATGGTGCAGCTAGGCAGTCCTACATTAAGCGACTTGATCCAGTTCACAATCTTGGCCTACGATTTGCGAGCGGTGCCTACAGGACATCGCCTGTACAAAGTTTATACGTTGACGCTAATGAGCCTTCATTACAGCACTGCAGAGCACAACTTACACTTTGCTATGTACTAAGAATTCGGTCATCACCACAACATATATGCTACAACATCGTAACACAGTGCCAATCACGAACACACTACACAAACAAACCAAACATAATTCGGCCACTCATCTTAAGACACGAACAATATTGTCAGACCTATGATGTTCCTCCCGAAGCCCTGCAGGTTGCCGAAAGGCCACCAAGATTGCCCCCGTGGTGCAATTTTACACAGCTGTGTGACTGGACGTTAACACATATAAAGAAAAAAGACATTCCACAAGAGCATATAATACAGGAGTTCCGAGCTATCCAAGAAAAATATAAAAATTACACAGAATTTTACACTGACGGCTCTAAAACACAAGAATACGTAGGTGTCGGGATCGTAACAAAACATTGGGAAAATAGCATTCGCATAAATAATTTTTCTTCAGTCTTTACCGCCGAAGTTTATGCGATATGGATGGCAGTTAAAAAAATTACTTCCGACAAGCAGAAGAATGCTGTTATTTATACCGACTTGTTAAGTGCCCTAAGAGCCCTTAACTTAAACTCCGCGTCTGAACCCCTGCTTGGGGATATCTTAAACATAGTGTTCAACAAGAAATACGAAGGAACCATACGATTCTGCTGGGTCCCAAGCCATGTTGGGATAGCAGGGAATGAAGCTGCAGATAGAAGCGCATCCATGGCAGCGCACAAAAGCATCACACACATAACACTTCCATACAAAGACAGCATCAGAGCGGTTCGTAAGGCCCTAGCATCAAAATGGCAACAAGAATGGAACTCGTGCGTAAATAACAAATTACATATAACTAAACCCCTGCATCGCGAGTGGAAATCGTGCACTCACCAAGAACGATTCTATGAGGTAATGTTATGTCGACTTCGAATTGGACACACGCATCTATCTAACACACAATTTTTTACTTCGAAACGAAAATCCACCAACATGCGAGAAATGTCACGAAACACTCACAATAACCCACATCATTATATCATGCCCACACACTGAAACACAGAGACGGAAACATTTCAAAAATTTTTATCACTTACATATACCTCTGCACCCTGCTTTAATATTAGGCGATGACCCACTAGTGCCATTCACCAACCTGTTCCAGTTTTTAGGTGAAACCAATTATCTACATCGACTTTAAGGTAACACAGCTATAACTACCTTAACATTAGATATCATACTGTCCTGTGACTGGCGCAGCATGGCCTTAGTCGCTTTTGCGCCAATAAACCCGAATTAACTAACTCATTAAAATGATGAACTGCGCAGGAGTGGGGTGATCATTGGCTCCGTTGGACTGTCTCACAATACCAAATGAACGCCCCCAAGCAGTCCTGACTGAGGCGGGAAGTCATCAAGAACCTGAACCCAACCTTCTCAGTTAGATATGTCAAGAGGTCTTTAGTGGAATGTATGGTCACACGCAGACCTCCTGATGTGCCCTTGCTTAAGAAGCCGAGCCCTTTTGCATGGGCCTCCCACTGATCCAGAAATGCTAGCATGCTGTTAATGCAGTTTCTTGAGCACTGCCATGTCTGAAACACGAAAAGCATTTACCACCAGCACACGAAAATGAGCACAGTTTCTGTGGGCATATCTCATAGCTTCAGTTGGAAACCGTGATGTCATGGCTTCAATTGCTTGAGCCATCATGTCAATGAACACCCTTGTTGGCTCCAGATTTGAGTACTGTTGCTCAATATTTTCTTTGTGCAAGTCCATGGCGTGCACAACTGCACTGTTGAAAATATTGAAGGCCAGATTTACCCGCATCTTTTCGAATCTACTAGAATACGTGTGTGAATATGTCAACTTGGGTGCAACTTTCGATGTCAAGGCACTGCTGTCGACCTTCCATGTCGTTGTAACATGTTCACAGGGTGTCAAGGGATAGCGACAGCAGCTCACACCACCTACTTTGAAGAAAAACTGAGGAAACGTTAGAAAAACACAGCTGCACTACACCGACCACGAGAGTCACTTTGCACTGCACCGTGGCCTACGAGACTGACAAGCTCACGGCACCCCCGCGCTAGCCATCCTACCCGCGCCCCCGACGGAAGCGCCAAATTTTCCCCCAGTGGGAGGAACGCGCAGCGGGGCCTCCCTAGGCAATGGCGGCGGCGGCGTGGTCTTCACACCTCCCAATTCCAGCCACCCTATCGTCGTTGCACCTAATGTATTGGCTGACCACTTAAAAGGCCCCTCACCAGGCCACACACCAAACTTTGGTTATATGCTGGAAGTTGTTACGTGTCCTCTAGGGAATGTTCTGCCACAAACATTTTTCAAAACGGCGTATTAATAGCCAAGATAGCAATATTTCAGTGCCGTGAACCCATGATTTCAGGAGGTGAGTGTGGTATCTGTAACTTCTGGTTTCGGTTTTGGGTCTTTACATCAGGGCGCCACTCAGCGCCAAACGCTGCAAGTTGCCTGCTGTAAGTCGCCTTCTCAGAAATAAACATTCATTCTTTGTCTGGTCCCCGACTGAAGCAGTCCGGCTCTTTCTTGCGGCGCTGTGTGCGCTGGCCGTTTAGGCCTCGTGATGTAACCCTTAGCTTCGACCCGCCCCGTCGAAGCTACAACAAACTGTCGACGAGGATCACTGCAAACATAGACATTCTCTCCACTTGCCCAGTCTAGCCTCCGCCAGCGAAATTCCTTCCCTGTGTTCTCCCATGCAGGAGCCCGAGGATCGCGTGATGCATATGTCACGTTTTTTTTTCCCCCCCGCCTATCTACTTCTTTTTCTCTTTGTTTTTTCTTTATTCCCCCCCCCCCCCCAGCATGGTGCACTTCCCTTGATGACATCGCACGCGAGCTGTTGTGATTGTCTCATTTCGCGCTGCGCACGATTTTGCATGCTGTGCACAAGGACACCCGACTAGTGGTATAAGTCAGTGCTACACGATTACCAAGGCAGACACAAGTGGATCACAGAGAAGAATCCCATGCTGGAACACTGTAGAAAATGACTTAGTTTCAGTGTTTGCACGTGCAACTGCACGATGTGGGAACAAGCAGACAAAACAGAAGTACCCTACTTACTCGAATCTAACGCGCACTTTTTTCTGATGAAGTGGGTCCAAAAATTGCATACGCCTTAGAATCAAGTACAACTCTAAATCTGCATTACCACATCACCATCGGCATTTCAATATGTTTGCCTCCCAAGCACTTCGAGTCTAGCTACCGTAGCTTCCTCCCTGTGCTGTAGTATCTGTGCTTAGGCAATGCTTCCTTTGACTTAGTTTAGTGCACCGTCCGTCTTCCCGGTCTTCCCGTCTTCTGCATTTGCTCTATCAGCATGGAAGTGCTGACTGCAAAGCAATGCCGGGTTCATCACGGTGCTGCAATTAAAAGGAAAGTGATCATGTGTGCGGAGACGGACAGAAATCGGGCCGCATCATGAGCATTCGGAGTTCCCAAAACTTGCCTGCGGGACTGGCACAAACATTAGAGGCGTTCTACACTGGCGGCTGCTACGTACAGCACGACCACGCGGCCTTTGTCTTGAAAGCGATCTGCAATGGAGACAGCCTACGGACCTAGGTGCACCACGCTGTGTTCTCACCGCTTAGTTCACATTAAAGCGAGAGGCTGCACAAAGATCAATTCCCTCACTCCTGCTACCACACTTCCTCACTCCAGCCTTTTGATAAATCCGCGGTCGTTGAGTGAGACGTATTCATGTTTGCTTGTGCGCATGTGACACCATGCCTGTTAATTTGGTTAGTAAGCGAATGTTTAAAAGTTTATATGGCCAATAAAACTGTTGTCCTTACTTTTAGTACAGCTGTCTACTAATTTGCTGTTGTAATCGATGCTTCACCTGTCAGGCGAAACTGTGGCTTTTCTTCTTATTTATCGCAATGTTGGTGCATTGGGAGTAAATCTTTGTTTTTTTCCAAATTAGAGAAAGTTGTATTTCTGTATGAAAGAATGAGGTGCGCGGTACTGTAAAGGACTTTTTTTAGGTCATGGCAAACAGGTGCGCATTACAATTGAGGGCTCGTTAGAATCAAGTAAACACGGCACATCTCTCTTGCTGTGATGCAAAGTAAAACAAATTAAAGCTGACATTCGGTTTGTGTGTTTTAGTATTGCTCTAAGCTTTAATTCGCCTATTCAAGCAACATATTACACAAATAACAGATGTTGCCTTGAATAATTCTGGAAGTCACGTGTCACCACGAGCGACGTTTCAGCACAAACACGTGTACATAGGTGCACTAGCGCTTGTGTGTCACCCTCCGACTTGGAACATGGCAGCCACGAGGAGAAGGGCAAACGGCATTTGGTTTGAAATTTCAGATCTTTTCGCGGCGCTTAGCGATGTAATACTTTACAGGCACAATCATTTTAGCGCATTGTATGCTCTGTGCTTGTCAGCTCAAAATGGCCAGACCTACTGAGGGGCCCTTTAAGCCATAGTCGCTTCACACAAACCTAACGGTTAGTGCATGGTATTTACTTCATATTTCGGCATGTACAAACTTGCAAATGGCAAAATGTTGTGCGTGCAGATCATACATATCGAAGTTTCGGTGCGTGGGCCATTCCTGGACTGCAGTCGCCACCAATAGCGACATAAAAACATGGTAGCTATGATGTGTTTCATGCTCCCATAGCTTCTAGCGCTTCCATGGTGCCATCATGGAGGACAATGCCCTTCCATATCTGACGTGGCTAATGCGTTGACCATCATGAAGGCATTAGCGCAGAAGTGGGGCCTGATGGAGAAACTGGCTCATAGCCTTGCTGTTTGAGGATGCTGTAGTCGCTACAAGGCCGCTATGGCAGCAAGTGAAAATTAGTTTTCTGCTGCCTGCTTGCAAGTAAAACTTGTCTGCGGGTGGGTTTGAGTGAGAATTAACAAGTTTTTCTTGGCCGGTCAGTTTATAGCCGCTCATCCACCACTGTCTATTACTTAGTACGTCACACAGTGTGTATCTGGTCAAAGTTGTTTTGTTCCCTGCCATCTAAGTATTAATGAGGTTTTACTGTACAGCAAGAACTTTATGGCACTTCGGTGTGTGAAGAAATTTAAATTGTGCATGTATTACTAATAACTGGAAGGTTATAATTTAATAACACTTCACGCAATTGGCAAATGAATCGTCAGTAATACAGTGTCGGCCATGAACATACTTCGTTGGCGGATGGCTAGGAGGATCAATACTTGCCAATTTTCTCAATTTCTAAAACCAGGAATGGGATTCAAGTACTTCCGTACAGTTCTGCATGCATCTGACTTCACATACGGAATGACTATTTTACTTAATTGCCTCCAGTTAGTTCTGAAAAGTATTGACGCTGCAATATAATGTACAAGGGATCTTGCAGTTCTAAGTTTTTGTGTTCTTGCATCTGTTTCATGTGAGTGTTCCGCCTTCCAATATCAAAATATATTGCACAATTGTGCCCAAACCTCGTTATTTCTAACTCGCTCTCTTTGTATAAAGTACCTACCTTGCTGACTGGAGTGAGAGTACGTTATATCCCTACTGAGGGGCAAACTTAGTCACCTTAGTTGACTACACTTTGTTGGCATCCTTATGCACACTGCTAGAGAAAGTGTACTTTGGGTTTGATGGTAGTGACAGTGGTTATAGTAGTTGGCACATTGTGCATGTGATTTTTGGCACTAGTACTCGGAAGATTTACAAGTACCTGATAAAATATGATGTACATCGCGAAGGACAAGGACTGCAAGAGACGGCATACATAGCGCTGTGTGCCTATGTCGTCTCTCGCATTCCTTATCCTTCGCGCTGTACGTCATTTTTTATCATGAATTACCAACTAGCCCAAGCAACCACCCTAGTTTACAAGTACCATTTCAGCTTGAATTTCTGTCAATTTAATGCTGATGGTACTGACAAAATTGATCGAATTATCCAGCGGGTTGAATGATACAAGACTTGGAAAAACACACTAAAACACACCACTGATTCATTTGGCAGTATTTGCCCTATTCTAACACGCCTCCAAATCAAAACACGCGCTGACTTTCTATGTGTTCAAAGTAAAAAAAGACATTAAAGCTCCTAAACACAGTAGGAATGTAACGCGCAGCCGATTTTTTAGCAGAAAGAATTGTTGCTCAAAAAAAGCTGGTTGTCTAAGGTCAGCTTCGCCACACGATTTTTTAATGTCGGCTCTGCGGCAATACATCACTATGAGGTAAAGCATACAATTGTTGCCAAGGCGGTTTTAGTTTTGTGCCTGACTGTACCGTGCAGCCAATTTTTGGCCCAACTTAAAAGAAGGAAATATAAGAAAGGTGCACTTTAGAATCACGTAAATACTGTAATCAGGCACTGTGAGCTATGGTTATTACGTGAAAATCTTCCCAGGATGATCTGAAAATAGGCATTTTCGACGCGAGAGGCCATGTGTTCAACGCATTCACCGTCCCCTAAGCATCGCCGGGACAAACAGCGCTACTAAGGGGGTCGCTGTCAGGGTCACTAAGGTCAGGCAGTGCATGTTGACTGGTCAAGTTCAAATGAACCATCAAAGGGCTGTTGTAGAATCGAAATAACGAAAGTTTAGGTCCGTTAAAATGCCTGAGCACCAGCCATGACCTTTGGTCGGAATAGAATAAATGAAAAATCAAGTTAACAGGAGTCGAATAAATGAAAGTCTACTGTAATAAAATGTTAACTGCGACTACATTTATGCGACACACTGTCACAAGTCAAGATCAAAACAGCGGTGCATCTGTTAAAGGGACAATAAAGAGAAAAATGGTTTAGGATATGTTAGTAAATTACTGTTCCACAATACTAAAAAAGCCACTCTTGCCACAAGAAGGCACCTGGTAAACCAGAAAAGACTCAAAAACAAATAATGGATGGCGGCGCCACCTTGAAGTTCCTGCACTGGCCTGCCGTGATGTTATAGATTTTGACATTGTCTGCTCAGGCCAAGTTAAATTTCGATCAGTAGAAATGGACTACATTGTATTATAATATAGCCAAGGACAACTTAAGAATTTTCTAGAACATTTACCTGCCCACAATGGCTGAAATGTGAAAAAATTCATTGCAGTATTTGACATCACACTAAGGTGCGAACTCTGGAGCATTGGCATAAAATTCAAAAACATAACTTTGGTTATAGCTTTCTCTTTTAATTATCAACCTATTAATGCAGATCCCACAATAGTAGCGTTCTTTACGAATGCTTTATCAATCAAAGCTGATTCAATTCTTCTTTTTAGTGACCCATTAAAGTGTACCAAGGACTGTCAAGGGCCACGCCACCTGTACATAGCTCGGTGATCGATCAATCAATCAATCAACCAACCAATCACTTTGCTACAATGCTCTGTTTGTACACAGGCTGGTTAACCGGCAGCCAATAATATGCTCATCTGTTCTGTATCGGAAGCCGCATATGTATTCTTTATTCTGTCCCTGTCCTTGTTTTGATCTACAGTAGTGGCTGCCGGTGGCAGTCAGGTTGCAGCAGCAACTTCGGCAGGAGGCGAGGCCCTTCGGAAACCAGGGGCGCCAGCCAAGCCCCTGGCCACCAAGTCCACGGCATCTCTGGGCCAGCAGCTCAAGACCATGACTCCCCGTTCACGGGAGGGCGCTCGACTCCACTACTTTGGTCGGGGTCTGAAGCAGCAGGCCATTGCTGAGGAGGTGCACATGGCACAGTGTAGGGCCTCCGCTGCCTCCAAAACCGAACAGCTGGCACACGCAAAGAGAAGGCATCGGGCCTTGGCCGAGCTCGGGTGGGTAGTTTAGTTGCTCATGAACATAGAATGCCAGAGGCAAGACAAGAGCTGCGTGTATTATAAAACGAACAGGGTTAGTGGGTGTTATGGCCACATGTCCATTTGTGTGCATGTCCAGGATTGGGCTTCATTTGATGTTTTAGCATCCTTTTTTTCTTTTCTTTTGCATGTATAAATAGCGGAACGCACTGAAAAAAAAAATTATGTATATGACCACGTAGATGTTGCCATTACATTTTCTTGTGTCCATGTTAATATAATTTTTTTCTGCATTTCACATTTGTATTTGGTACATGTAACAGCATTGTTTGCTTAATTTATTCTGCCAAGTATATTTCTGTCACTAAATTTCTATTTTTCCTCGTGGTGAACCCACGTCACGCCAAATGGCCTTTAGCTTCACTTTGATTTTCTATATCTATTATATGCATAAATAATCGTTCATATAAAAAATGGAGTTGGGCAGCCAATGTAATGCGTAGGACAGATAATCGATGGTCTCTTAGTTACAAAGTTTCAAGGGAATGGGGAGACGCAGTCAAGGACTGCAAAGAACTCGGTGGTCCGATGAAATTGTGAAGCAGCTAAATGGAGACCACTAAGAAATGCCTTCGTCCTGCACTCATCTGGCTGATTAGTATGTAGTACTTTGTTTCAGTAGTTCTGTGCAACACTGCGGAAGCTATAGGCTTCTTCGACCAATCAGAGGGTGAACACATCTTAAACGTGCCCTTCCAAGCCCTGTTGTCTGTTAACGGTCAGCGTTGCACCGTAGACAGCGACAGCATCTACTACGACCAGCTGCCCAGTGGGAAGAGCTGTCGTGATAACAGCGGTAGAAAATTCATTCCACGTTCGCTCCAACACCAAAAAGGCGTGCGTCTTCAAGATATTTCGAGATAAAGGAGAGGAGGAGGTTTGCAGAGACAGCGGAAGCAGAGGGTTCACGAGGAGCACTCAGCCAGCATGTTGCATGGATTGGGGGCACCATCTCTTGATCCCTCTTGTAACATCCGTTTGTACATGGTGCTCCCGCTGACATTCGTAAGCGTAGCTGTTTTCCTAATTAGAATTCTCGCACGTTTATCTCACTCCTCCCACACAGTTTCAAGCATGTTCAATACCAACTTATTTGTCCCTTTTGCGTGAAAGAGCAGCTTGGGATGATACCTAACAAGCAAGTCTGCAGACGCCATTTTCGCAAAGGATGAAGCAATCTTGTGGCTGTGCCGGCTACATGTATGAATTTAGCCACTGTTAAAATAATTAATTGTTTGTATTTTTTAAATGCAAATAATGTCTGTATGGCAACATTGCACAATTTCTTTTTCTTTTGTTTTGCACATTTTCGCTCGAACAAGTGGAGAATTAACTGTGTTTTCAGAATCGTAGAACCTCAATAAATATTTTATTAAAGAATGAAGCAAAGTCACGCAACAAACCGTCCTGAGCTTCCAAGTAAACGTGCTGACAAGACCACTTGTCAAGGCCGTTTAGTCATCCATCGGGTGCTAAACTGTAGTATTATATCTCGTTATGCAAGAATTTGCCCTCGTGGGTCGCCTAGCCTTGGTTATGCTGCACAGAACTTCTGAAACAGAGTACGGGATGTTGTATGCCACCCAGGCTCAGACTGCTTTTCAGTGTATATTTTTTTCTTTGGTGCAAACGAAACAAGAAACTCTGGAATAGATTCCGTAGGAAAACCTGCTTCTTCCAACTGCATTTAAAAGTTGTTCCGGCAATTTAACCTTTAAATTTTGAATAATACGGAACCCAGAAATGAAGGGCCCTAAATATGATTTCCAAAGACACAACACTCGCACAAGGACACAGAGTGGTGTGAGCAAACCAGCACACATCAAGTATCATGTTCGATTCTAACATGCGCCTTTTTCTTTAAAAAATTTACAATTATGTGCCTTAGTATGTGTATGAGGTCAGAACTGCAATAGTGACAAGCCGTTGTCATTGGCAGTAAAAATTGCTCTAATCCAGTCTAGTTTACATGTCTGCAGCTGTAGAAGCTGCGGTTGAAGCAGCATTGTTTATGCAGTCGAGAGCAAAAGTCTGGAGACCACGGAGTTAGAAGAAAATTTAATTTCTTCTAGCACAACCATGCAATGTGAAATAGTCTTAATGCATGACGCCGGTTAAACAGGAGCACGTGGGCAGTACCACTTGAATTCAGCCTTTATGTCTAAGCTGTGAATAGAAAAAAAAATTTTGCAGAGACTTTTGCTCTCGACTGTACCTGCTTTGAGAGTTTATTAATTAAGCTTCCATTGTCGACAAGTCATTATCTCAAATGCCATAGATGGCACCAAAGAGGTGCTGTGAGCTGTTGATACTAGTGATAAGGTGTCCAACAGCAACAATGATTAATGCCACTGTGGCTCAGATACAATAATATATTATGTGCATATGTATATGCCCCCACTTTCAAGATATGCGACGCAGGTCTATGAAGCTCGGCAGCAAAAGTTCGCAGAGCGCCAAGAATGTGGTCAGCAGCACAGCTGTCATGGCACATGATGGATGACTTAGAAAAGAATTGGCAAGCGGCGCTGCGGATAACGTCATTGTAACAGCTGGCGCAGTGCTAACTCGCACAGATAGCACAGTGGAGAGCGGATGGGTTCAGCGCCAGGCATAACTCAGCGCTCAGTGATACATGTAATCAATTCTGTATCGGTGCTTGGAAAGAACAGTCGGTGCTTAATTGCTGTGAAGTAGTATGGATGGAGCGGGTCCTGATTACACAAGCAGAGATGTCAGCAGATGAAGTAACAGGATAGGAAGAGGAGGAGATGTGTGGGTTTGAAGATGAATAAACAGCAGCGGATCCTAGTGAATGAGACATGAAATTAAATTGTCATTTAGTAATGTACGTAATTGCGCTGTCTTGAAATGGGCAAAAATTAAGATAATCAATGACGGCAGCAATTGAAGAAAGTATGCTCATACGAAATGCGGGTTCACTTCGTGGAACGAAGGTCATTTCTTTACCAAGGACAAATTGTTATTCTCTCTTTTAATAAAAATTTTGTAAGTGAACAGCCAAGCGCATTGCATTTTTACTACCTGGCTGTGAAGCGCATGTTACCGTCAATGACATGTTACAGTTAATTAAATACTTTCAACATGTCTAAAGAAACATTGCTTTTAGTGTTGGGATGAGATCTATGGCTGCTTGTATTCTTTCACTCAGTGTGTGCCAAATTTTGCTCTGTACATATACTTAGGCCATCCCAGTACTAATAGAGCAACAGAGGCACCTATGCAATTTACACATGCTGCGCGTAGTTAAGAGCAAAATGTTGAAATGCTAGTCTACTGTGATTTAGGTGCAGGTTAACCACAGGTGGTCAAAATTAATCTGAAGTCCCCCACTATGGCATGCCTCATAATCGTGATTTACAGGCTCCATTATACTTTACCAAGCATCCCTCGAGTGCACCTTTGGTTTCTCTTTCTTTTTTAATGCAAAGCATTCTTGTCAGTCAACCCAGCTTGCCTCTGGCCTCTGTCATGAAGCAGCTGGCAAAATGAAACTGCTATTTGGATAGCCATTGCGCGTGACTTTTGCCCAAATTAAATTAAAGCTTCGTGCCCCAAAATAAAGTGTCTAGAACTGCATAATTAACCATGATATCAATAAGCCTCTTCAGAAGCTGTGTTGCGTGAAAGGCTGGTTACCCTTGCTCTAGATTTGCTGGCACGCTTGGTGGTTGGCTGGGGCGCCAAATGCATTGTGTGGGCTTATCATGCACGCACAAAGTATCTCCTCTTTGGACAAGCCCTTCCGGCTGCCACCGTATTAGCAGAAGCGAGAGACGCAGGCAAGCGCCAGTGGTTTAGCTGGTTCAGTTCCCCCGTAGCGTCCTAAATGACTAGATAATGGGAAAGCTACAAAGCGCATCTGAAACCACTCAAACCCCGCTAGCTCAATGCACGTCTGCGTCTCTTGCTGCACTTCGGACAATGTTTCGCATTACATAGATGTCAACTACAGTAAAGCCTGCTACAGATCTTCTTGGGTGATTTGATTGTGACAGCGTAAACAAACACCAACGGACATTATATTTAGTGAAACTGCTAAATTATTCTTCAAACTCTATTGGAATTAATTTTGCGGTAGGAGGTTGGTAGTAGAAGAGAAAATGAAGGCCAGAGTTTAATTTCTTAAATTTCTCATCAAAACACCAGAATTGCTATGTCAATGTGACATCAGGGATTTCAACGTGCCACTTCTGGATTTCAACGTGCCACTTTTAGTGCCACTTCGGGGCACTAAAAGCTCTCAAAACTTGTTGGGTTCATTCTTTGGTTTTATTAGACTACAATTAGGTCCATATTTAGTGATGAAAAAGTTAACCAAGCCCGTTAAAATCCATGTCCAACGAGCTAGTGCATTTTTTTCTGGGCTTATCAAGTTTCTGCTCTCCGTAAAAGGAACTTTTTTGGTATTCTAGGTCATTTACCATTGCAGCTCAACTTATCATTTTCTCTAGTGTTCCTTGAATGTGTCTTCCTTTCAAAGCATTCAGACTTTGCTCCATCAGTTGGAATTTGTTCAGGTTAATCCTTTAGATATGTCTTTATTGTTCATGTTAGTTCTGACAGTGGCTGTACATTGGTATTGGACATTGTGTGCACTTTTCAGTTCACGTACGGGAAATGCTGAGCCAAGAAGCCCGTTAAAGGAAGCCAACCAGAAGAGCCACAGTTCTGCAGAAAGTGCCAAAGAGGGTATGTATCCTGCCGCTTATGTGCAATAAGGAGGCCACTTGAAATCATTCTTGATCACTTTATCTCCAGTTATGACTTTCAGGCAGCTTGACGATCTGCAAGGATGCAGCATTGTCGAATATATACTATATAACTGAAGAAGCAAATATGTACTTCTATGAGAAAATAAGTGGTCTTTTGTAGCCATAAAATTAATGTAGCACTGTACTTTAAGCAATTGAAGTAATAATGTATAAAACTGTTAAATTGTCATTTTAACCCTTGCTAAAAATAACCTTGAAAGAAAAACTAAATTATAGTCAGTTATATTATGTAAAAAAGCCGCTCTACAAATTGTCAATGTTCTGGCAGCATGGTGACAGTGCTCCCCTGTTTTTGTTTCTAGTTTCATGTTTATTGATAACAGCAAAGACAATTTTGTCAACCATATTGTGGCTATGCCTAGTTTCTTTTTCAATAAGTAAATCGTAATGCTCAGAGATTATCCGTCGGAAATGCAAGTACATAAAAATGTACCACAATAGTGTAAAGTCCAGAATGTGCATGTAGTATAACATATACTACTTGTAAGGCTCTTCATTTTCAGAGGAAAGACGTTACCTATTTGACATCATTAAAATGCTGACCACCACAAAAGTAAAATGAAAAGGAGTGCAAAACTAATTTGTTTCATCGACATGGGTTTGAAACATTGTGCAATGACAAACTATGCATGTTAGTCACTGCTACCATTTTGTCTGCTACTGCTAATAGTGTTTCAGAATGAGTTACGAATTTTCAAAATTGCCTGTGGCAGACATCACAATTTTAAAGCTTGGGGTGGATTCTGCTAAAAGAGATGGACATTACATGTGCGAGAAATCGAAATGCATAATTTACGAAATAATAAAGGTGGACAAATGTCAACTTTTTCGGATATGAAGTAGTAATTATTGATTAGTCAAGTGCAGACGCTTATATTTACTGCAGGAATATTTACTTCGGTGTAATTACGTGCCAAGCCATTACTGACTAGTGCAGAAAAGACAGTTCAGTTATAAGCACAAGATGACTTATTGTCATTAAAGAAGCTGCACGAATAGCCTTTCAACAACTTCAGAGCTTTGTTGCAAGCAATATTTCCCAGGAAGAATGGCTTCTGTATGACTAGCATTCGAAGTATGCTAAATAAATGGTTGCCAAAAAAAAATAGCAAAAGTTGTGGAAAAAGTAAAGAAAAAAAAGCTGCTGAAGGACTTGTGTACCATAGACACATGAAAAAGGGCCTATGAAAGGAAAGCCTTGCAGGTTGCAGAGTAGAAGATAAAACTGTTACATGGCTATAGACTGTCAAAAACACTAAATGACAGACTACAAACAAATTCTAGGTTGTCATGTGGGCTTCCGCCGCAAAACCCAACACGAAGCTTGCGTTGCCCATTTTGTTTCTGCATTGCTTCGAGAACTTTTATCGTTGTAGCACTCATGAGATTTTACAATATACTTTGTTTAGCAGACAGGCAACTGTAACCAAACTTTAAGTCTGTTGCAAAATATTTGGTTAGTTAAAATACTATATATTTCATATTTGAATATGAACACAAATAATTGGTGTGTAATGTTTAATTCGTATTCAAAACTTTGAATATATTTGTCCACCCCTAATAAATCAATAACAATTTTAGTTAACAACTTTATAACTAATTAATTTAAGGCCTATATTGCAATTCAGAAATTGTGGATGGTAGGTCGATCGAGTTATCAAAAATGACGGCTGGATCAAAACTGTTCATAAATGAAAGTTAATCTCTCTCTCTTTGAGCAACGAAGCCCAAGGATTAGAATTGTGCTATTTGCCAGTTCATTTGGAATGTGGCATGATGAAAGAACTACTCTTTGTAAGTATGTGCCTTCTCACAGGCTAGTAGTTAATTGATTTATGCCAGTAGTAACTTGACATGCTGCATGGAATCAATGAGCAAAAGAGAATAGACAGGTTGGAGTTCAGGTTGCCAACTTCATTGCATGCAGGGTGAGAAACGAAATATATGCACAGGTGGGGCTGCAGGTCGGGCTGGCCCACCTGCTGCACCTAGATGCTTCTGGTTCTTATAAGATGCTATTTTTCTTTTCCCACCTACTTGCAGAAATACTGGACGAGATGGTGTATTGGCCACGGATGAAATTTTTAATGGACGACAAAGAGAATGAAGACTCACCACAGTGATTGTAGTTGCCCTGTACAAAGGGTGTACTTACCCTGCTGGTACCTGCATGATTTTAATTAGTTTTGGCTTTTGACTTCTGAATTCAGATGGCATTTATTTAATGTGACTTGTATCAAAAGTTTTTCAACTACTGTTCATGACAAGAACTTCTGTAGGCTGTATGGCAAGGTATTCGTGGTGCACCAAGCCCTGCGAAATGGGCAAAAGACTCCTTACTGTCAAGAATTCATTGACATAAGCGTTGAGGTACACTGTAGTACTTCAATAGCACAGAGCAAGAATTATTCAGGAGGTGAAACAGCCCTTCTCCTTGCAACTCAATATGGTCACTGTGCAGGGCGTGGTGCAATGGTTCCCTCTCTTGTACGCCTTTCACAGTGAAAAGGATAAGGTGCGGAGAGCATGCACTGATTAAGGGTCATTCTGGCGCTCGCCACTTTTGAGACAAAAAGAGGTGCTTTCTTAATACGAGTTGTAAAGCAACAGAAGGCACGATTTCTTTTTTTTTATTTCGAAAGCCAGTATTGGTCGGAGCACCTTCACTTCTTATTTTTGCAAGAATACATATATTCTACAGTGGCACGTTAGCTGGAAAAAGCAGTACATCTGGCATCTTCCACGACTTTTGGCAGATCAGTGCATTAAGAACTATGTATTTTTGGTCAAGACAATGTCTTGTTCTCCTGCAAACTTATCTAACAAGCCTATGTGAGGTGATGAATCACATGTCTGTGGTCCAATTTGTGCATGTACATTTGCGATAGAGTTACAGGTGCTGTAGCATCTGGTGTCATGGTTGGCTACTTCACTGCTACTGGTGCTTGCACTCAAAGGGTTCCAATTAAGAATAAAAGAACTGCTGTCCACGAACTCTAGAAAACATCGGAGGTGACAGGATGCACCATCGATTTTCTACAGGTCTCTTCACCTTACCGCTCACCGTAGTACTGCTTTCTCTGTATATATAAATTTATTGTTGCAACCATAGTCCTAATGTGAGCTCTCAATATTTCCTTGGAATGCTACGAGCACACGCTTGCAATCGTGCTGGTTCACTGGGAACTTTAAGGGTAATTTTCTTTTCCCTACAGGACGCGTAACCATTGCCGTATTTCAGTGCAATGTATTTGCACCCCATACTCAAATCGTGCAGATGGAAGGTGCTTGCCTTTGCTGTCATGAAGATCCTGGTCTCTTGGTCACATGGGGAGCCTGCTGAAAGCCATTGCAATGTAATACAAGAGCAACTGCTAAAGCACATGGCTACAAAGAAAAGCAGCAGTCAGTGCTAGCCGCGAAAGCTTGCACAGCTCATCACACCCTGCCCAGATCAGAGCAATCGCAGCATTGTTTCACGAGGACATCTGCCCACGTAATCAAAAAGCATGCAGGTTAGTAACTTTGTGGCATTGGCAGGCACTCTCTGCTGGCGAGTTGCTGCTAACATTTCTTTTGAGATGATTTGTGGCACGTATTTGGAGCAGTATCTAGGAATAACTATGCATGAAATTCAGCAAAGTTTGCTAAGTATCGAGCATTAGCATAGTTTTTTTCATGAGCCACTTCCATCAAAGCGCATGTAAACAACGGAAATGTTATGACGCACTGGAAACATTTGGTTTCGTCCTCGCATGGTGTGACGCTACCGTGCCGCCCGAGTGCATTGGCATTGTTGGTTGGCACAGGTAAAAGGATTCTCCTTCTGAATAATTCTTGCACTGTGGTCGAAAGTTCAAGGTGCTGGCTAGGCCCCTATAATGTTTCCACATTTTCCAAAAAACAAGTGTGAGAGAGCCCGCCCACCTTCGCATTTTTTTGCTGCAAGGCATACTGTGGTAGCCCCACAGGAGGAGGAGGAGGAGGAACTTTATTATTGCAGGAACCGTTGCGCGGTTTATTCCTGGGTGCTTCCCTCTGACACCTTACCACCCCACAGGAAAGTCCATCGAGAGATCTTTCCACTCACGGAGCAGCTTCAGAACTTTTGACATAACCAGTAGACAACGAGCTTCATGAAAATCCAAGCTGGCTCAGGCCGGACTTGCTGTGACCAGGAAACTTTCCAAAAGCTGGTACCTGCCACGATTAGTAAGTTGACTGTAAATGGACTAGACTGGTTGGTGCTGGCTGAGATTAGTATACGCAAGTACAGATGCGAGGTGGTGATTTAGATGGAAAGTCCTCGGAACTGGCAATTTTTTATTGTTTCTACTGCTGCAAGTTGTTTCTTGTTCATAAAATGCAAATATAAGTCGTTTACTGTTCTTTTTTGTCTTGCTGTTGAATTTCTTTTCTACCAGTGCAACCATGTAGTCATTCATAAATTTTCATTATAAGAAAGACTAAGTCAAGCTAGTTCATTTGAAACTGTTATCATAATAATATTATGATAATGATATGTTATTATTATTATCATGAAACTTATGATATCACAATAAATTTGGATTTGCCTTTGGAGTCCTTTGCCCATAGCTTGAGGGTGACTAAAAATGTGGCATCATCTTCATTATACATTGTACCATGCATGCAAATAATTACACTTGCCACCTCTTACCAGGTCCCACAAGGTCACATTTCTCTCCAGGGTCCATCTTGTCATTGCACACTTCACACATTTGCAAAGATTTTAATGAACGGGAACAACGTCCACAGGTGCATTTTCCATGCAAAGAAGTTTCTTCTGGGTGGTAACCTATCTATGCTACTCTTGTGCAGATGGACTTCCGCAGTGCATCTCAGATCAAGTACCGCAATGTTGCCTTGTCAACCTTGCTACTGAAAATTTATTTTAAATCTTTTTGATAGCAGGAATGCACTGTTTTCACAATCTAGTAAACTATAGTAGGGTAAAACTTTAGGAGGTAGTGGCATTTGCCCCTCAAAGGTGGATGCATATTAGCCTCCACCAATGGGTGTGCACTCTAGACTGCGAAGGTATTTTTTTATGCATTGTTACATGTTTGCATAGAAGCTGTGCTGATATCCAGCTACAACACTGTACAAACAACTCTTACTGAAAGTTGTAGTGTTGTCTTGTTTCCTATTTGAGTTTTCCTCTGGTTTACTACTGAACATATAATTTGTTCTGGGTGGTCACACCCAGAACAAATTATTTAAGGGAAAAGCTGTCACACACAATGCCAATGCTTCTAAATAAATATAATAATCTAGGCGTTGATATCACCCAAATAAAAGCCCAATAACTGAGAGACTTGTATATGCAGGATTTTTAAATTACTGGTTGAGTGTACATCCTCTCTGCTAGTATGTATATAAAGTGTGTATATATGCTTCTGTATATGTGTGTATGTAGGTATGCATACGAGTGTGTATGCATAAACGGGTATATGAATGCATGTGTGTGTATATACATGTGTGTATATAATGTTCAGCGGCGTATTCTTGTCTCATTTGTATTCACCACGAGAACCACACAAGCTACCCTAAGTATTTTTGGGTTAGTCACCAGTGGCTCTGTATGGATATGGGTGTGCATGTGTATATGCGAGTGTGTGGGTTCATGAGAGTATATACGAGTATGTGTATATATATGTATGTATACATATGTATATGTGTATGTGTATATATGTATGTATGATGCATATGTGTTTGCATGTATGCTGTTGCCGAATATTCTGTAGAGGGGGCTGCGGGCCTCGTCATGCTGCCTACTGTAGCAGCTTTTACTTGCAGCCTCCTCCATCAAGTAGATGGAAATAAAGCTATTCTATTCTATTCTATGAAATGTCTGTGGCAAAAGCCACATTGTGTGGTTTGTGTGGGAAAAGAAAAGTGTAGACTAAAGCGTGTTGGCAAGCTAGTTGGTTCGGATTCACCATTAAAATGTCCAGCACAACTGAATGAAGACAAAAAATGGCACACGCAGCACATTTCTTAAGTTGAGACTATTTTCAGAATTAAGCAAAAGAGTAATAATTGCTACATTCCAAAAGAGATTCCAGTAAAGCAAGTCCCCCTGCCCAAGGAACTGGTAGAGAGGTATCAACTTCCATTGTGAGCGATTGCTTTATGCGTGATTGGTTTTGACAAAACTGTAACATGGAACATTCTTTGCTTCATACCAGGCACTTTGCGGCCTCGCCTAGTTCCTGGCCCCTTCAATAAAAAAATTGTGTAGAATGGACATATTGAACAAAAGTCTACTCTGATGCTTCATTAGAATCTACTTCTCCAGCTGATGCTCTGCCCATTAGGCTGTCAGACGTATGTGTACTCTGAACAACTTGCTTAAAACTACCAGAGCATGTGAACATGTTGGAGTTTTCATTAAGCGACAGTCTTGGAAATTGAATGCGTGAATAATTGTGAACCACTGTTCTTTGTGTGCATTGTTTCACATAGAAAAAAAAGTTGACAACACCGACAGCGCACCAGGATTTGCCCCTTATGGCAGGTAATGCTCCAAGAAGCTATGCTACATTCGTCATCGGCCTATTTTTATGTCCACTGCAGGGCAGGTACCCTGCGATCTCCAATTACCCCTGTCTTGTGCCAACCGATTTCAACTTGCGCCTAGAAATGTCCCAATTTCATCAACCCACATAGTTTTCTGCCCTCCTCTACTGCACTTCCCTTCTTTTGACACCCATTCTGTAACTCGTATAGTCCACTGGTTACGTACCCTACGCATAACATGGCCTGCTGAGCTCCATTTTTAAAATGAAGCTTTTCTTTATGAATATCGCCAGGTTTTCGTGACCGTGGGAGCTGTGTGCCTGTTCTGTCGCCGAATAGGCCAACTAATTTTTGCAGAGGAGGCACGCACGCACCACCTCTGTTGGGTTCCTGTCATCACCACCAGGTGGCTCTGGTCTCAGCGGTAGTGCCAGCTGTGCAGAAAGCTCACCTTTGAGCATCCGTGGCTGCACGGTAATGAAGAAGTAAGCGCTTTGCGGGTAGAATGGATTCAAATTGCACTACGTACGTATGCGCATGCTGCCTTTGGAACCATGATGAGTTCAAGGTGTCTTTCGTACTCGCTAGTAGCCATCAACTCCGCTTAAGGCTCGGTATAATTTGTGTGCACGCACACTTGTGCACATGTGCGTACATGTGTGTACTAGCATTTCGACTCTTTATGCACTCACACAAAGCTTCGCTTTGTATAGATTCTAGCTTGTTGGATATGCTGCATTTCTTTATCTTAATGTCAACTAGAATATTGGCTATCCCCGTTTGCTCTCTGATCCACACCACTCTCTTGCTGTCTTTTAACGTACTAGTTGTGCGGAAACCAGCAAGGTTTTAATTGCTGTCTTTTGATGTTATGCCCAACATTTCTCGTTCCATCACTCTTTGCACTTTCCTTAACCTGTTCCTGCACTTCTTTGTCAACATCCAAGTTTGTGCCCCGTATGTTAGCCCCGGTATAATTCACTGATTGTACAGTTTTCAACGAAAGGGGGTACAGTCTAAGTCGGGATTTGATAATGCCTGCTGTATGTACTCCATCATTTTATTATATGAATTTCCTTCTCATAATCAGGGTCTCCTGTGAGTAAGTGATCTAGATAAGCATCCTCCTGCACATACTCTAGAGGCTGACTGGCAATCCTGAATTCTTGTTCCCTTGCCAAGCTATTGAATGTTACCTTTGTCTTCTGCATATTCATTTTCAACCCCACTCTTACACTTGTTTGGGTAAGTTCCTCAATCACTTGTTGCGATTCGTCTCCACTGTTGCTGAACAGAACAGTCTTCCGCAAACCGAAGGTTACCGAGATATTCGCTGTTTATTCTCACTCCTAAGCCATCCCATTCTAATAGCTTGAATACCTCTAAGCATGCAGTGAATAGGATTGGAGAGATTCATTACATTAAATACCTGGGAGTAGTAATAACATCAGATCTTAGGTGGAATGAACATGCAACATACATATATAATAAAGCATTGAAGAAACTAGACTTTTTAAGGCGATCAGTAGGAAACGCTTCACCTGAAATAAAGCTTTTAGCATATAAAACATTCATCCGACCCATTCTAGAATACGCTGCGATTGTTTGGGATCCGCACACACAAACCAACATCACTAAAATTGAGAAAGTCCAAAGAAAATCAGCCAGGTTTATTTTCAATTCGTACAGCTGGCACACATCCCCATCATCTATTCTAGAAGCTGCAGAACTGGAAAACCTTGCAATAAGGCGTTACCGGGACAGAATGAAATTTTTCTTCTTACTTTCTTACTAACAAGCAATTAGGAATAGATATAACATCATATATTCTACCAGCTAGCCACCGCTTCATGCGCTCTTTTCACAACAAAAAGGTTAGAGATTTTTCCTGCAGGATCAACACGTTTAAAAATCATTTTTTCCCGTGCACAATTTCCGAATGCAACACATTACCTGCCACAACTGTCGACTGTCCAACGGTTTCATCCTTTCTTTCTGCACTTTGTGAATAAACCATAGCGTTCATCCCTCATTTTTACCAGTCAAATCATAATTGTGAAAAGGTTTCTCTCATGTTGTTTGTTATGCAGATTCTTGTTCAATGTCTGTTATCTTGTTTAATCTTATTTCATACTTTTTTTTTTTGTTCCAAATGCCTGCTCCTGCCTAAGACTGCCCCATTTTTTGGACGTTTTCGCGGCCCCCTAGGGAGTCCAGAAAATTGGACGTTGACTGTACGCAACTATAACAAATCGCATTGTAAACGTTCGAATAATTCAGTTCGCGACTCGATTATCTGCTACTCTATTTTCGTAGATTTGGTGAAATTTCTCGGCTAAGGTCGATGCATGGCACGCTCAGTTTGACTTCGGGACCAAAGAAAATTTAATCCCGGGGTTTTTACATGGCGGAACCACAATCTGATTATGAGACTCCTGTCTTGTACAAGGATCATCCAGGTCATCAACTCCTATACCAAACGCCGACAAACGGAACGGCGATAAAAGCAGTACCTATGTGCTACTGGAAGGCACACAAATCGTATCGCATTAAGCGTGTCCATGCACGCAGATTCACGCATTTGCACATGCAGTTCAGAACTTTGTCAATCTGCGAACTTCTATGCACAATTGCAGTAGTTGCAAGCTTTGACGGTTGTCAAAAACACGGATGCATGATCCCGAAACCGATTGCCGGTTAGCCACTTATGCGAATATATTAGCAATAAGCTTTCCGCAATGGCTTGTGGAAAGCTTGCCAGCCGCATCGGCCGCCTTGGCTCTTAATCGTTAGTGCTTCAAAAGGTTGGTTGAGTATCGGCGACAGAAGTTAGGTTTTTGCGCCGAATTGACTCGGTATCTATTCGCAGAGGCCACACGAAACACAGGAAGCGGACAAGCTGCCTCACAACAAAAGCAAATGTACGGGATGGTACGAACGTTGTTCTCCAATGTCATCGATCTTTGCACACCGTGGCATCTCATCTTGGCGCCATTCATAGATGCATAGTCTCTTGTTGAGCTTCTAGCATTGTTATTAGGCGTAATACACATTTTGTCTAGTGCGGTAAAGCCTATCAAAGCACATCTGTGATTTGGAAGGTACATCAGACATTTGCCATCGCTTTTTGTCTGTGCCTGACAGCTGTATATGTAATTTTATGCCTGTCTTGCACCTAAGTGCATATCATTGTTCTCGTTAGCCTACAAAGTTCTATTGAATTGTTTACAAAATTCCGTTCCTTGCCTACCGAAATAAAAATGCTTGCAACATGGCGTGCATGGTATACCATCCGTGGGAAGACATGCTTAATTGGTTTCTGTTGGCTTTGTTTCTTGCTTCACTGTTCGGCAGCACTTTCTGATTGCACAGTAATAACAAGCTTCGCCAAATGGCTACACATTATTGCTCCAACCAAAAATACCAATTCTTCAGCTCTGAAACTATTCCAAAATGCTGGTGTGGCTGCGCCTTTACTGCTCCAGAACATTTTTCCAGCTCCAAAGCGGCTTCAGATTCTAAACTGGCTGGACAATCACTGTGTTTGCATTCTTCGAGCTCTCTGGTTCACTTGAAGTCGTGAGGCATTGCGTATGATGGGCTGCAAGCTTTTCAAGCACGATGGCTCCTCCATCTTTGATTAAATAAACTGTTATTCCATCTTCTACCACTTTATCCTGGGCCATGGCTTGCAATGCCCCCCTTGCAATGCCCTTACCACTAGTTATATATATCTGTATCCTGTTCATCACTATTTCGAATGAAGGTAGCACGACTGCTCTGGGTACAGTACAGGTCAGTATAGAATTCTTCTGCTGCATTTGCTATAACATTGAAATTGCTGATGACATTACTGTGCTTATCTTTAAGTGCATACATCTTGCCTTGCCCTATGCCAAGTTTTCTTCTCGCTGATTTTTGATGCTACATTATAATATAAACCAACTTCGTTAACAAAATAATGGATGTAACAAAGTAAACGAAATTCCTCTTGAAGTTCTCCGAGATTCATAGTGCAGTACATGAAACATAGATAGAACGAAGTAATGCATATAACTAATTTTGGCTCCCCCTTCAACTTCCCCTAGGAAAAATTCCAAGAAGTATCAATTGGTACTATACAAGAATTGTACATCCCATAGAGATTTCTGCCAGTCCTGCAGCTGCTTCCACTGGGCAATACAATGTTCCACAAGACAAATAAAATGCTTTATGGGTCCAAACAGAAGCATCAGGACTATAGTGATAATATAAACTTGTACCGGCAGTATTGCTCAGCAAGAAGCCAACTGTGCAGATGTTCCAAACATAGAGAATGAAGGCACAGAAGACTTCGCTTTAATAATAGGTATGACTTCCAAGCTGTACATTTGTTGCAATGACTATATTTAGGTACTGTTGGTTGTTTCATTGCGTAATTTTGTAGAGAACAAAGCTGGCTGCCAGCACATCTGTAGGGATAGTACAGATCGGGCTCTATACAAGCCACTATTTGTTACATCAGTGCTGTCCTATGAATAAGCTATTTCACAATATAGCAGCAACCACCAAGGTCCGCAAAGTCCAGGAGGCTTCACCTAGAAAGCTTCGCTTTAAAGTGAAGAATTAACGTACCTTTGTAAAACAAGCCGCTTTGCTACACCGTGCTCGTACCTACACCAAGTCGCCTAGGCTATCAGTGTATGAAGCCCCTTGTTTTATAGACTAGTATTGGCTATCTGTTTTATCAGTGTAGGTACGTTTCATAATCCAATAGACTAATACAGGCTATCAGTTATCAGTTTTACCAATGTGTCGGGTCTATTGTTTCATAATCCAATAAGATTAAACCAATAATCTTTCTCTATTAGAATTTTTTCTAGTGTCGTTAAACGAGGTTTTATTTTGTGGCCAAACCACTTCTGTTTCATTCTGCTCATTTCTAAGTTGGTCAAGAGAGGCATTGCTAACATTTGCCCAAAATAATGCTTTGCAAAAATCGTGCCTCCATACCGTTTTGTGTAGTTTTGCTTCTCAGTGCGTACAGCTTTTGCAGGCTGGTTTTCCCTTGTCCTTACAAAGTAGCTGAACGGATTCTAAGAGAGCTTAGAAAAGACAACCGGCACGAAGATAATCCTACAACTACTCGGGGTAGGACAAGCATTATCCCGTATATCCACACCGTCTCAATCTGAAGAAAATCACCAAGCGAGTGAATATTCGTGTGGTGTTTTCTGCCCTTGACAAGCTTATGAGCACTTGCAAGCTCACTAATATGAAAAAGGAGGCTCTTCCTAGCTGTGATAAGAATAATAAAAAAGTTTAATTGCACACATTGTGTTGTTTATTGTTTTCCACTCAAGTGTGAGAAAACATTTCGTCGGTCAGACTGGCCAATGTCAGGATGATAGGCTGTGCGAACATTGTTACAATGCTAAGAATTGTATTACAGCTGGGAGGTTTCTTGCGCAGCATGCAAAACATGTAGTTGCGTGCCTGTTTTAGAAGAATGCGTCATTCTAGTTCGTAGTCATAATCGGCTCACAAGAGAAATCATTGAAGCAAAAGCTATCATAGGTCTTGGTTATGCATGTGTAAGCTCACCTTCATTATCATTATCAAACAATGAATTGGCATATCTCAGACCGCCACAGGCTGTCTATGTTTTTTCACATGGTTACTTTTGCTTTTGTTGCTTGGTTTTGTGTTGTCTCTTCATGTCATATGATTCGCTGAGTGTATAAGTAAGCCTTCCGAGCCATGAAATAAACCATCAGTTGGAAGTTAGCGCTCACCCTGTTCTCTGTTCCTATTCGTTACCCTTTCCACCTTCCTTTTGTGCTCGTTCTGAGCTGCACTACAAGCCTAAAAAAGTGACATATCCACTCGCCCAAACTGCTATGCTTTTGACCAGAAGGCCAAATTTTGATAAGTATGGGATAATGCAGTGGTTAAAACATACAGTTCCCAACTAAATGTTGCCACAGGAACAATAGTTTGAATCCTAGTGGCAGTAGCAATTGCTTCCTCCCCCAACTTTATGACAAGGGCATTTCAAGCTGTCAAGTGCTCTTGCAGTAAAATGCAAGATCTGACACAGCATTCGATATCACAGAGCAAAATATTCATGAACATAAATAATGAAATAGAGCTTCCAGGTTTCAAATGCGCTTGCCCTAGTATGCAGTATTGCCTACGGGCAAAAACAAATACTGGCCATGGTCCCAACTATTGTGCCCTGTGCAGCTAATTGACGATGTTATGTTCCATTCTGCGTACTTCAAAAAAAAAACTGCACGACAGATACGAGTACTACTCATGAAAAGTTGGGTTTCACCCAAAAGGCAAAGCACTAATAGCGACAGCAAAACATTAGGCAGTTACGTGAAGGTTTGTAATTTTACAGGCTGTGACTTGTCTCCAAAACTCTCATTACACGGCGTCCGAGACTAAAAGCGCAATAAGCCACCAACAATCTTGGCTTTCCCTTCACCTCAATTCCTGCAGCAAACTAAACTTGTGCATGCAGGCTGCGTGGGCAGCCATAGCTGGGCCAGAGGAGGAGACAAGCACACTTCTCTAGCCCAGCCGTGGGGCAGTACAGGTTCAATAATGTGATCATTGAGCACACAGGAAGATAACACGCATCAAGCCACCACCTTTCTCGGCCCAATCCTTGCATCTGCACATTCTCCTTGCTCTTGGACTTTTATGTGGGGCAGTACACACACCTCAAGTATCTGTATATAGGGACTTTTGCAATAATAACAGCAAGGGTTCGCAGCCTCATATTTTTGTGCGGCTACTTTCATATTTCAGTGGCTTTTGCTCAGGCCTTGCTGTCAATTTATCTACAGCAGTTTCTGCACGTAAACTTGCGACATAATTGCTTCCGATGCTACTTATTTACACATTGTAACACGGTTCCACTGGATTTACTCGGCCTAGATGCAATATTATGTTCTTGTTGGCGAACAACATCAACATACTGCTTACGCTTCTAATACTGCCACAGAAGTAGGTGCGCCATTATACATCTACATCACCATGCTTTAGAACGAAGATGTGCACATCAGCTGTCTCAAGTTGGCCTGAGGCACCCAAGGACCACGGTTGTGGCATTACTAAATGTCACTGCCACAAGTTCCATTTATTGAAGCTAATAAAATTGCAGGGCAACATTTATATTTTTTGCGGGCATACTACACAAAACGTGTAACAGCCGCACCATCTTCTAAATTGTGTAAAGCAAAAACACAGTGAGGCGCCTGTGTGGATAGAAATGCTTTTGACTGAAGGCTTTATCATAAATGTTCATTTAGATTCTTTTTCTTTTTCTTTCTTTTTTTTTCATGAACTCCTGGACAGACTCGTGTAGGCAGAGATGAATAACCGTAAAAGTTCCTTACAAACTTACCAAGAGGTAAATTTGGAACCAAGGTCTAAGTGGGCTCCTGCAGTGGCGTTTCAGCCAGCATGGGAATGATGGGACGTACGGCCTTTGTCAAAGGTATACAGGCTGCCTCACACCTTGACCATGTATGTCATTTGGCTGGCTGCCGTGGTTCTTGTGGTACACTCTACACATAGAGACCCCTGGATTCTGAATATGAGAGTTCTTTTCATTTCCCAGGACATTGCAACTTGTGGCATACCACAGGAACTTCCTCAGACAGCCTATATGTAGCCAGCATGGTTATCGCAGGCAACATGGCTCATATACTTTTGATAAAGTGTGTTCAATCATCAGCTGATGGCTTAGAGCACAAGGTGACTATGGCTGCTTACATGTCCCTTTCGGGAGCAAATCTGGAACAATACAATGCGAAAGCAAAACTCACTTATAACACACATAGATATTTGGAATTATTCTATATATATGAAACAGTTCCCTTGAAAACCAGGTGCAATACAATAGAAAAGTTGCTCGCTAGTATACAAACTCCCACTTTACAGAAAATTTTGTTTCCACTGCCGTGACAAGTCCCACACCAGTTGGTCTTGTCCTTGATGTGCTGGAGGGGATGTCTTTCTTCTACATTTCTAATTACCAGGTGCACATCCCTGCAAGGCGACTTTGCCAACACAACCAGCAGTGCTGGGTCAGCTGACTGCATGTGGGCTTGATATAATTCAGGTTCAAGTGCATTTTTATCTTGCGAACATATTTATTACCAGGAACTTCACACACGCCATAAGGCGCTGTGAAGCTGCAAGGTTCAGACTTTCCCACTCTGAAATAAACGTTAATATTTTCACGCAATAGAGGTCACTACCAATGGCACTGTAGCTGCATCCTGATGACACCAGCACAAGGAGGAGTATGTAAAATAATAAAATAACATTAAAACTTTTTTTTTTGCAACCGTTTAGCAATGAAGTGAAACTGTCCAGCTAGCACTACAACAAAGTTGAAAGTGAGCCAAACAGTATAAATCCAAAACCCACAAATCTAAAAAGAATTACTACATCGGCACATGAACTAACAAATTCCAATCCAAAGCCTATTGTGCTTACTAGTCCCAAGGGTGTTGAACAATTGCAGCGCCAGTCTTCACTCTAGTAGGTTTGTATGAAATTCTGACACTGGCCAATGCAAAAAATGCTTGCATACTATTGACACAACTAAGCTAGGCTGTTTCACAAGAATGTTGCTTTCTTTTTACATTTTGAGGTTTACAGCTAACAGATCGTTGAAATCTAGAGATGTTTTCTGTAGAAAAAGTTTTTTTCTTTAATTCATGTTGCAGTTGTGCAAGTCTGCAAAGTTTCTCTTTCCAATCCTAAGCAAAACAAACCGTTCAGGCAGCTACCTTTGGTACTTACTTTTCAGTGTAATAACAGCTGGGCTCCAGATTAGTGCACACACTATGAGAGCACTGAGTTTACTGAGTTAAAGGACCCATGTCTCAACACAATGCGTTGGCGGGGTAGTTGGTGCGGATCCATAAATACTTTGTTTAGTGCAATACAACGGACACAAGAAAGGCGACAGGACAAGGCGCTGCTCTCAACTGACATCATTTTATTGCGTCACTCCTTTATACACAGCAGAAACTAGAGGAACATGCGCAGTGAGCACCATGTGGTGGAGCCACCAACATCCGATCACAAGAGTCATGCGACAGAATCCAGAAAACCATATTCAGCGCTGTACAAGGTTAAGGAAGGCACACTAATGCACTGTGACCCTAATGAGTGAATTCAGTCATTCATTTCAGTCATTCATTCAATTCAGTCATTGGGGTCACAGTGCATTAGTGTGCCTTCCTTGTACAGCGCTGAATATGGTTTTTTGGATTCTGTCGCATGAGTGCGCTCTTGTGATCGGATGTTGGTAGTTCCTGCACATGTTCCTCTAGTTTCTGCTGTCTGTAAAGGAGTGAAGCATGTCAGTTAAGAGTAGCACCTTGTCCTGTCGCCTCTCTTGTGTCTGTTGTACTGCGCTAAACAAAGTATTTATGGACCCATGTTTCAGCAGCAAATGAGTAAACCGTGTTCATCAGCAACTGGTAACCTAGCATCTACCCAATACTACCGGTACAGCTACAGGTAATAAGTTGTGTCTGATCTAGCGATGTTTGGCACATGCATTATATTGAAGAGTGAAGAAAAGCCATTAGCAAATACCAAAACAGTTTGGGAGCAAGCCAGCCATACTAGATTCTAGGCTTCGATCGCAATGTGCTCTTACATTCTCCAGTACAACCTGTGATGTAGTGGCAAAGCAGCCACGTAAAGCACGGCAATATGCAAGACGAAATGTGAAAGACTCTCTAAAACATGCAAGCAACCACTGTGACAGCAAAGGCAACCAGCTCCCTGAACTACAGGTTGCTAGCACAATCCACTCGGATAAGTACAGTTCTCGAATGCACCATTTCACAAAGCTTCATTGCCATAAACCACCACCCCCTTCGAAAAAAAAAGAAAAGTCTGGCATTGTGACAGCTTTACAGCTTCTTGTAACATTGCCGATAGAAGCTTGTGAACCACATGAGTGTTGACCAAACTGCATGGCTGCATCACATGGTAACTTGGTACGGTAGTTTCAAAACCATGTATGACGTTTGCACTCCATGCCTACACTTGAAGCCATCCCACAGGATTGTATGCCGCACACTATTGTAATTTGGCATCTCATAACAAGCCAAGAAACTTGTGTGCTTACTGGTGCACAATGTATGCTAGATAAGGTTGCCCGTAAGTTATGCCTTGAACTAAATAACATCCTAATTTCTGCTTTGTTATCAATCACCAAGGCACCACAAAGAAAACATTGTTGGGTGGACACTCGCACACAATCAAAGCTGCGAGCACAAAATGAAATGCATTAAGCGTTGCCTTAAAATTGGAATAACCGATAAGTCAGTTGATGCTTGCTGCAATGCAATTTGATACACACCCATGTGGCCTGAAAACTATCTCCAAGTGCCTCTCTTAGCATCAATAAACTGCGTAACGACCACAAGTTGGCAACATTTGGGCAAGGGCGCCGTCAAAAATGTTGGCAAGACAGAGCGAGACCACGCTGTCATGCGTGCCTGGCAAAGATGGAAAGAGAAAATTGCAACAAGACACTACAGGACTAAGAAATGAGCATATTTCAATATTTTTTTTCTGAATGTACACAGAATGGTGCAAGATATGAAGCAGCACTGACAATTCAATAATGTTGCTGTGCTCCTGTTGTGATGGTTTGTCAGAATATAGTTTGTTGAATTGCAGTGACAAAAGTGTCCAATGTGAAACATGACAGAAGCATGAAACAATGAAGAGTAGGATGTACATTTGAAAGCAGCAGCAACAATGCATGTCAGTGATTGTACCACAGTGTGCAACAGCAGAGCACCATGAGGAAATTCAACATGCTTATAAAAATATGTGGAACCAGACAGAAAGCCAAGAACACATCACACCTACGAAAAAAGGAAAACCGAGAACAAAATAAAAGAAAGAAAAGTGTCAGATTTAAGAGAAGTTTCACACTGACATTTCACCTACTATTTAGAATGTTGGCAATATTTTTTTTTTAGCCAGCAATACAAGAACACATCTGGTTTTCTTTGAAGCCACACACTTGCAACATCTACACCAGGTCTCGCAATAATCATCGTACAGCTTCCCACCTTAACTTGGTGTCAGACACAACTAAGGCAGCAGGAGAGCTGGTGAGTTGAAACGTAAGTCCATGCCACACAAACCGAAAAGGAATGGTTTGTATCCAGGGGACTTGGGGTGAGCTGGAGGGGGAGGGGAATGATCTCCATGTCACTTGTCAGGATTTTGTGCGGGCATCACCTCAGCAGAAAAACTAATGGCATCAAATACAGCTGCCATCCAGCAGCAGAAGGTCCATACCAACAAGATGTGACATCTCAAAGCTAGAGGGTGGTGTTGCACTAGGACACGCAGCTTCAGTCGCTGCATCGCCACATGCTTCACTTAAGAGACATGCCCTCCACACAATCCAGACCAGTGCAAGGGAGATTGGGAGTATGGTTGCCACCTGGGATGGGACTAGTGAGTCATGCGGTGGGCAATGACTGGGCGCAGGCTTTCAGTCATGACAGGGTAGGAAACCAGTGGCGCTGATGGGCTGCTCATGGTGATTATGGTTTGTGCAAGGCTCTGTGACAGGGAGGCTGGCAAGCTGGATGATATGGACATTGGCACCACGGGCATCATGGGTGTCATGCTCTGTGGTGTGGAAGTCGGGTCAGCTGTGCCACGGGCCCCAACGTAGCCGCTGTTGGGATCACACCTAGCGGCTGGGTACTAGCGGGTGCCTGCTTGCTCAGCCGCAAAGCTGCGTTCTGGTCCAGCAGAAACTCGTTGGTGGCCATCAGGTCAGCCACCTGCTTCTTGAAGTCATCCACCTGCAAGACGGGTGTTACAAATGTTGAGAACTTTAAATGGCTGTGAAAAATTGGGCGTTCTTTGCTCACGTGAGGTTTGAAGATGATCACCTACCTTTACTACAACACTTCAGGGATAGCCACTACATCAAGGTGTGGTATCAATTGCTAGTGCAGTATGCCTGTTCCATGAATCGGCACTTATGACATTTCAAAACCATATGCAAGGATTACATGCAAAGGCCAGTCTGCTAAATACATGCATCTTTAAGGAGTTTCTTTTTCTTTCAACACAGTGACAACTAGGATATCGAGGCAATTGATCTAAGAAAATTACTAACTAAACATTGCACAGGAACATGTGGCAATGTCACAGCTTCAAACTGTCTTTTTCTTGCCAGTGTTTAATTGCAATTTATTTGCAGAGCACACAGGTCAACCCATAGAAGCATCAATGAATCATTAATTTATGCATGCAGCATTAAACATCCCATATAGACTTTTCCAACAGCTCCCTGTTTGTCTCCATAATGTTCCCTGTGCTGCAAGCTTATGTGGGCACATGATCAAGAGCTCTAGGGACTATGGAAGCACATGCCCTATGTGCCACATGCAACAGTTTCCAGAAGTGCATGTTTGTGCTCCGATCAAAGGCTATACATAATAAAGTAAATTAATCGATTACAATTTGTGTGCACCTTAGAATTATATACCAAAACGTTTGTTAAAATTAGATCATCTGCTTCTGATTTGATTAGCTATAGCTCTTTTCTTCTTTCAATGATTTCTTTACTGCAAATTTCTAGTTAGTCTATTTGTCACTTATTCCTTTCTCAACTTCCATGTCATTTTACGTGTCCTCATTTGAAGTCATTACACAATAAATTATGAAGCAATTTTATGAAGAGCAAATGGCAGGGCTGTACTAATGCTTTCATAACATGCAAGTGAACAAAGAATTTTCGGCTGGCTTCCGTTAAGCTATATATCTCCACAGGCTAGAATGACTCCAGCAGTGTCTTTTGTTTGGGGGGGGGGGGGGATTTCCGCCTTGCGTCCCACACCCGTTTTCATCTCCCGTGGTCGTGTTGGAGAGCGGCGGCGTCATTGTGCAGCCCGCTCTGGCCGCCGCAGTGTCAGCTGCTCTTTCCTTTCCGCGAACGCCTGTTGGCCAGTGCCGTTGTCGGCGTTATTTAACCGACAGGACGAAGCAGCAGCTTTGCTCACTTAATCTGCTGCGTAATTTGCTTGTCTGCCAAATAAGTGTCGGATCGGTGGTAGTGTTCGCAGTGGTGAAGTTGCAGGCTGCGTTAGCCTTGCTGAGCTTCTGCCGACCCTTGATCCGCTTGTCTAAACCAGAGTGTTTGCAACTCTCGAGCTTTTGTATGCAGGTGTTAAAGCGTTTGACATCGACAAATCGTCGTTCTATACCTTTTTCTTTTTTCTGTTCGAACACCAAGTAGGTACAAATGAAATGTGGCCGCCTTGTCACTGCATCAAACGTAACAGCTAGCATGCAGGGTGTTTCAGCGAACACTCAAAAGTGTTTTAAACTTGTCTTGCAAAGCGAAGCGCAGAAGTGGTTCGTAAAAAGGAGGCAAGACAGGAAAGACGCTCCTGCGAAGACTGCAAGGCACATCATCTTGAAAAGAATTGTGTGGATGACACCATTTACGAGGTATGCGCCGTCAAACTTGAGGTAAATATGCACTGTCGTTCCACTTACTTTCTTAACAAAACATCGTTTTATGCATTGAAGCAGAAAAGTAACTGGAACGCCAATGCATTTCTCCGCAAAATTCTGGTATAAGTATCTCGAAACTGGTGTCATCCTGAGAATTGGTTCCAAGTGGATACTAGAATTGTGCTATCTGCCACAGGCAGTGTTTAAAAATTTTAGAAAGTGTTCGCTGCAACACCCGGTACAGATCATTGGTGCAAGGTCTTTCCACTGTGAGCAAACTAAACATATATATATATATATATATATATATATATATATATATATATATATATATATATATATATATATATATATAGTGGATGGTGAAATGCTGACTGCAAAGATAAGTAAAGCCACAATTATATACACTGTTGAAACTTCGGTAGGAATGCCTAAATAAGAAGCGATTACACAAAAAAAATTACTAGTCATATGCGGTATCAGTTAGAATCCACGATGATGGTACATGTATTTCAAAGGCGTACTTTGACAGACGTTCTCCAAATGCAGGGAAGGCTGTTGAGACTAGTATTATCAATTCGGGGGATTATTGACGTCGCGGGATCAAATCCCGGCCACGCTGGCCGCATTTCGATGGAGGCGAAATGCGAAAGCACCCGTGTACTTAGATTTAGGTGCACGTTAAAGAACCCCAGGTGGTCAAAAATTTTCCAGAGTCCTTCACTGCGGCGTGCCTAATAATCAGAAGGTGGTTTTGACGCGTAAAACCCCATAATAATAAGAAGAAGAGGAATGTTACAGCAATGTCGTCACCCAAGTGTCCTGTTCGCCGAGCGTCCGTGCGTAATGATAATAATAATACAATAGAAATAATAATGTTATAATAATATTAATATAGTAATACTTATAATAATAATAAATAGAATATCGTTGTAGATTGTATTTAACGCGTGTTAGAAGCGTTTACTTGAGGGTCCTGTGCGATGGAACAGGGGAGCTTTTTTTGTCACACTCCTTGTGATGCACATATTTCGGCTTTGTGCGCATGGTTCGAGTAAACTCCGACAGCTCCCTCCTGGCCAGTTGTTCCAATGATGACCCGGTGGTTGGTGTGTGCGCGGTGGGCGCCAAGGAGTGCAAACTGGATCTTCGGGAGCATGACGACCACGTGGCGGAGTGCATTACGTGGGCGCCCGAGAGCGCCCACCCGCACCTGAGCGGCAACGCCAGTGGAGACAGCAACAGGCGGCCGGCTGGCAGCGGTACTGGCAGGGCCCCGGGCGCGGGACCCTTCCTGGCTCACGGGACAAGACCATCAAACTGTGGGACGTCAGCACAGGCCTGGCCATCTTCACCCTGGTGTGCCAGGACAACTGTGTGCGTGGTGTCAAGTTCCATACCGGCGGCAAGCACCAGCTGAGCTGCTCGAATGACAAGACGTACGTTGCGCGTCTGGGAGCGTTGCTGCAAGGCCCTCGAGGCATACGCACACTTTTGCACCTCGTTTGATTTCCACCGCACGGCGCCGTACGTGGGGACCGCCAAGCGTCGAAGAGACGGTCAAGGTGTGGGAATGCCGCTAATGCCACACACCGCCGCGAGCGTGGCACACTGCTCGCCGAGAAGCCTCGACCGACCGCAGCAGCAGTCCCTCCTGCAGACAAGCCTCGGCAATGACTCAGCTCATTCCTCCCGAGTCTCTCCCGCTGCTCCACTGCACACCAGCATTTTTGCACGCCAACAGGTTGTCCCAATGCTGGCGACAACGCCTCCACCACCACCACCACAACCCTCTTCTACCCTCTTCTACCCTTCCTGCTCTGGCTTGTTGCACGCCAGCTGTTCACAACCACCACTCCAGATTACTGCTGCTTCTACTGCCTCGACTGCTGCTGTTGCTGCTGTTGCAATGCCGCATTGTTTATACACGTCACTGCCCGACGCACTAAGTGGCTCGGGAGCGCAGGATTTTGCCTACGTTTCAAGTGGACGCCATGTTTGGTGTTGAGGGCACCGTCTGTCCAGAAATTTCCTTTTTTACTTTGTTGTCAGCCAGGGTGCCCCTGTGCCGTCTTCTGTTTCGGTTTTTAGTTTCAGGTATCTTGGGAGCTCTTTGCTGGAGGCAGACAGTCACATGCGCGTTACGGATGTTACTGGAGTCTATTTGGCAATTCGAAAGGTGGTTTGTGGGGATAGGGGTAGAGGGTAGCACTGCTACGGCGACACTGCGCTGCACAGCCTGCAGGATTTCGAAATTGTTGCCATGCTCCGTCAGCGTTTTCAAGACTTTCTGGAGAAACGAGTCTGTGGCGGTGAGAGAGAGACCCTGTGTTTGTTTACGGTTCGGTTGTGAGCTGCAGACTGTGAGCAGCGAGATGATGCCGGTGGCTCCGATGATGATGATGGCGTAGTTCCCATACTGCCCCATCCCTCTGCGAAGGCGACGATGGCACGGTCACACGGCGGCTTGCAGCGATGGCACCGCATCTGCGGTGGTGGGCAAACCTTGCAAAATGCTGCACCAAACGAGGATCACTGGAACAGGCAACGTCCGAGTCACCTAGGTTTTCCAGGAACCCGATGGCCTTAAACCTGGCTGTCTTCCCGGACATACGCTTCGCGAAGATGCGGCGGACCAGGGGGTGAAACCTCCGAGTTGTCGAAGTCTAGCAGGAACCAGAAGGCCCTAAACCATTCCCGGAGGCATACCTGGCTTGGTCTTCGTCCTCTACCTCGTCCTGACGAGTGTACGCAGCAGGGCGTCGGAAGTAGCAGCCGCCCGCTCGCTGCCATTCCACCACACAGAGACCACACGGCACCGCAGCATGCAGTTAACAGGACGGGAAGATCGCAGGTGATGATGGTCGTCGCTCGAACGGTGCCGCTTCCACTACTGTTGGCAACCGACCTCAAGCGCCTATGAGGTTCTCAGCTCACGAGGACGACGCGCCGTTCCTGTCCTCAGCTATTCTAGCCACTGTACCTCAGCTTCGCTACCCGACGAGGGCTTCTTCCGAGCGATTTTCTTCAACAGCTTGCCTTTGCATGCCTCGGCGGCTCCCTTATGGTCAACGGTCAAGTCGTCGTCGCTCTCCAACGTCTCCGAGTCGCTGAACGTGACCGCACCGCCAAGTTTGGAGCCAAGCGTGGCCTCCGTGCTTCGACAACTAGTCGCGTTGACGTATTAACCGCGCCGGCAGGTCCCTTCTTCAATGGTGGCGCCGGGATCTTCAGCAGCGCGTAGGAGACCGCTCCGCCCCTTTGTCCCATGTCAGAGCCGATGACGGTTACAGAGGAAGAGGTGCCAGAAGCGCCCCTCAGCTAACGCCTGAGCTGCAGCTCGCACCACGGAGATGGTCATGCGCCAGACCAGGCAGGCGTCGCTACTGGCCGTGGAACGGGCTCCGCTGGCCTTCCCTACGATCATGGTCCGTCCCGGAACGGAGCCGGGGCCTTACGTTACGGGCGCCAATCTGGGGGCCGCGCGGTCCCTCAGTCCACGCCTAGGCCCTAGTCCTGGCAGGCCGCGCCCCGCAGATCGCCCGCGGAGCTTGTCTTGTCTTGTCTTGTGTCCCAGACCGTGGCGCGTACCCAGGATTGGCCAAGAAGCAGGCGGTTTTCCGCATGGTTAGAAGTAGAGAGAAACTAGATTTTATATTGGAGCGTGGGACGATAGTACTGTAATTTAGAAGGGTAATAAATGTTGTTAGGAATTCCGATAAAATAAGTAAACGTAAAGAAATGAAATAATTTAAATTATGGATAATTTTAGAAATTCAACAAGGTACTCTTTTTGCGTCTCTAATAAAATTGTAAACTGCCAGAAAAGCATCCCTGTGGCTGGATCCCATTGAAGTCGCCCCCCCAAAAAAGAATGGTTGGCGAGATTAGCGAGAGGTCAAGTTTGGTAAATGAGCATTCTAATAGTTTTCTTTGCCTTAGAAAGCGGCGGCACGAGAGAAAGTTGCAGGTTCCCTGCAAAAAGAACATAGAGGGGACACTGCGGGACCAGACCTGTGTAAGTAAATATTTAGAGGAGGTATGCGACCTCTCAATTTTGTAAAAGAAACTTCCAATTGAGCTTCGAACCACCGCTCGCGCTCTCCAGACTCTTCGTCCTCTCCTTCTTCGACTGCTGGCTCCGATGCCGGAGTTCCGATGATGCCGGTGGATCCGACGATAATGATGATGGCGGACCTCCCATAGTGCACGTTAATTTACCCGTGTTGTACTACGTCGTGAAAAGATGGAGCTCTGTGTGCGAATGAGAGGGAAAGCTCTTTATTGAAAAACTGAGTGGTTAACCAGCGTACGAATACATGCTACTCTGCGAGGAATGGGACGGAGTGCGAAGTGCGACAACTTCCACTGTTGCTATCTTTGTTATGTAGACGATGTTCTGACTCATACAGGAAGATTACCCTGTAGGAGACAAGAAGAATAATTCAGCTTTCCTGTTCATTTTCATCCCATCTCATCACTCGCCGTGCCAACTTTCCTACTCTTGCGTAAATAGCGGCGTGCGCGGGCCACTCACGGATGCTTACGAAACGAAGAGAAATGCAACGAATAGAATTGTTTTGACGCCCAACACGGAGTGAGGGACGTGAATTGTTTTGTAGCGCCTGAAATTTACCCTATAGGCTGGTCTGACTTTCAGAGAAGGGCCGTAATGTAGGCATTATTCGTTTCGTGTCAAGCAAGCGTCATGCTTCATACGAAGGCGGTCCGCTATTTCCGAATTCGTATTTAAGACGCGCACATTACCCGCCCAAGAAATCATCGTTTATTCGTAAATTTTATATATATATATATATATATATATATATATATATATATATATATATATATATATATATATATATATATATATATATAGGTTGTATATTGTAGGTGTCGAGCACGTCTCGCGACGTGCTCGACACCTACAAGACGCGCCCCATGAGTGAGTGAGTGAATAAACTTTATTGTAGGTCCGGCGAGGACGCGAACTCGTCGCGCACCCGGCTAGTCCCACGTCGGGACCGGCAGGTCTAGCCCACCAGCCCCGTCGCGGGCACGCCGGACGGCCAGGATTTGCTTTTCTAGAGCGGGGCTACGCAAAAGCCATTCCAGAGAAATCTTTCCACTAGCGAATCCGATGCTCTTAGAAGCCTAAGCACGCGCGATGATATTGTCATTAAACCGGCGGACAAGGGTGGCTCGGTCGTGATAATGACAAAAGAAAATTACAAAAAAGAAGTCGTAAGACAGTTATCTGACGGCACATTTTATAAAGAACTTCCCTGTGATCCTACCTACGAATTCCTTTCCATCATTAAGGAGACCATAAAAGCTTTGGTGAAGAAGCAGAAGATCGACGATAAAACAGCACGCTCCTTGATCGCACTTAGTCCAATAGCCGGGCGCTTTTACCTGCTGCCCAAGATACATAAACCAGGTAATCCAGGCCGTCCCATTGTATCCAGTATCAGAACAGTGACAGAATACATCTCTCGTTACGTCGACAGTCTAATCAAATTTATTCCAGCCACATTCTCTTCCTTCGTTAAGGATACTAATACTTTTCTTAATGACATAATAGATCTAACCATTCCCGAAGGCTCGCTTCTGGTAACGATGGATGTCACTTCCCTCTACACGAATATTCCCCATAGGGATGGCATTCAGGCTGTCTTGAAATCCTATGAACATCTCCAATGTAATAGCCCGATTGATAGCTCAACCCTCGAGGTTCTGCTTAAGCTAGTTCTCGAGTTTAACAACTTCGAATTTAATAATTCTCATTATGTACAAATCAGTGGAACATCGATGGGAACTAAAATAGGCCCCAACTATGCGAACGTTTTTATGGGAGTGCTCGAAGACGCGTTCCTTAATAGTGTACAACTAAAACCGATCTACTTTAAGCGCTACATCGACGATATATTTTGTATTTGGACGCATAGCGAAACGGAACTCCCAAACTTCATTGCGGCATTCAACCAGGCACACCCCGCTATCAAATTCACACATCATTACTCACCGTCATCTGTAGACTTCCTTGATGTCACGATTACCATTGCCGATGGACGCCTAATCACAAAACTCTACAAAAGCCAACTGATAATCATCAATTTCTTCATTTTGAAAGCAGCCACGTGCGTCATTGTAAGACTGCGATTCCATATAGCCAGGCACAGCGCTTTAAGCGCATATGTTCCGAAGAATGCGATTTTAATTCTTGTTGCCAGGAACTCTAAGAGAAACTTCTCAACCGTAAATATCCAGAGAAGATGATCGATGACGCGATACACCGAGCGGCAGGATATGACCGGATGGACTTTCTTAAAGGCAGAAACAAGCTTAGTGGCTCCCAGTCGGCTAATTTGATACTCACACATTCCGCATCTAACCCTAAGGTCTCAGGCATACTCTGCAAACACTATAACATTCTTACCCAAAGCGACAGGTTAAAAGCCATTTTTCCTGAGCCACCTCGTGTCGTGTATAGACGTTCGAAAAATATAGGTGACATACTAACGTCTTCAAAAATCGCCACTTCTAACTCGACCGGTTGCAGCCGCTGCAATAAACCACGTTGCAAAGTCTGCGCTCATATAACGCCTACATTGACTGCCACCAGTACAGCCAGTCAATTCATGTTCACTATTAAAGGCAGTTTCAACTGTGATTCATATAACGTAGTTTACTTGCTCGAGTGCGGCACTTGCCACATGCAATACATAGGCCAGACTGAAACACCTTTCAGGATCCGTTTTAACAACCACAGGTCACATGCCAAATCCCAACCAAATCTACCACTCTCGAAACATGTTAACATGCCGGGACCAGGCACGTACCCAGGGGGGGGGGGGGGGGGCGGGGGGCCCGGGCCCCCCCCCCCCGAAATTAAGTGGCATACCCCCCCCCCCCCCCCTGCCCCCCTGCTCCCCACCCACGCCACCACTCCTCATACATTCCTAAAGCGCCGCCAGATTAATGTTGAGACTTGGCAGCTGTTCATCGGTCAGCCTTATGCTGCCTTTTTCACTCCTTATAGATGGCGGTAGTTATCGGCATCTCTTGTAATGTGAAGGACAATTTTCTCATAGATTCCGCACCAGCGCGATTAACTCGAGATGCGTTCAGTTGTCACCATCTATTCAACCGTCACGCGCATAGCCGTTGCTTTTGTTAGTTCAACCTTCTTTGTTTAGGCTAATCCTGGGACGAGGAGAGGGATGCGGCTGTTACTCTGCTGGTCTGTACTCTCATGGAACGAGTTGCAGCCGGAGAAAACGCCAATTGCGTTTAACTTTTCCCTTTGCTGCATTATTTCCTTGAGTTACGGCTCGCCTCGACGCTGGCAGATGCCCGGAACCATATACACGTGATAGGGGTTAGATAAAGTGGGAAATAAAATGATGTGAAAGAGCGTCCATCATGAAACCCTGCAATAACCCTTAAACCCATAAGCAAGATGACTGTCGCCCGTTACCTCGTCTGTTTTTCCTTGATTGTATAGCACTTTTCGTGCAAAATTGGAAACTGGAAACAAAAATCGCAAGGAGTTGAGAAATTAAGCGATCTACTAGAGAGAGAGCGAACGCAGCAACCAAAGTGCAAGCAAAAGCGAATAATAAAAATGTTAACCGTTATTTATGAGAATATTTATGGATCAACATCTTTTTATTTAAAAAGGAAGTAGAGAAAACGCCACCGGAAGTGGAGAATAATTACTTGCTTTGAATGACGCTTCTACAGTTATCGGTCGAACCGCCTCACGTAGCCACTTCTCTGCTGTGCTTAGGAGTGAAACACCCACCCCCCTTAGGAGTGTGGGTGTTTTTTCCAACCTTTCTCGGTGAGCGCAGTACGTCTAGAATCGCAGAGTCCTGCGCTCTACGTGTTTGTATGGGACTGGCGGCCGCACAGCGTTACGCAATTCGCGGAACTGTCAAAACTGATCAACAAGGCGAAAATAACTGATATTCTAAACTATAACATGAGAAAGACTGAAGAAGCCGTAAAAAATGAACGCAGCCTGAAATCAATAAAAAAGAAACCTGGCATAGGACAAACCATGATGTATGCACTAAAAGATAAGAGGGATAATGTCATAAGCAATCTCGAAGATACAGTAAAAGCAGCGGAAAAATTCTAAGCTGACCTGTATACAGTACCCAGAGGAGTCACGATACCTCACTTAGAAACAGTAATGAACAGGATACGGAAACTCTCCTATAACTAGCGCTGAGGTCAGAAGGGCCCTGCAAGACATGAAATGATGAAGAGCGGGAGGAGGAGGTGGAATAACAGTCTATTTAATGGAAGAGCCATGATGCTTGGAAAACTGGCGGCTTTTTATACGAAGTGTCTATCGACTGCAAGGGTCCCAGAAAACTGGAAGAATGCAGACATTATACTTATCCACAAAAAAGGAGACGTTAAAGAATTGAAAAATTATAGGACCATTAGCTTGCTCCCAGTATTATATAAGATATTTACCAAAATAATCTCCAATAGAATAAGGGCAACAATGGATTTTGTCAACCAAGGGAACAGGCTGGCTTCAGGAAGAGATACCTTACAATGGATCACATCCATGTCATCAATCGGGTTATCGCGAAATCTGCAGAGTACAATAAGCCTCTCTATGTGGCTTATATAGATTACGAAAATGCATTTGATTCAGTAGAGATACCAGCAGTCTTGAGGCACTACGTAATCAAGGACTAGAGAACACTTACGTAAAAAGCTTGAAAAATATTGCTACATGCCTGTGGTATTTGTTTGTTTGAACGAGGTGCGTGGGCGCCATCACTCCAGAAAAGAGGAGTAAGAACGAACTGCGCTCGCACTGTGAATCTAACCCGTCAGCGCTGCAACCGTTGTAAATATATTCTGTAAATAGTTTCTCGTCTTACTGGCTCGTCCTTCGCGTAAGAATATATACAGAGGTTCTACAGCTACCTTAATTCTACACAAGAAAAGCAGGGAGATACCTATAGGGAAATGGGTCAGTCAGGGAGACACAATTTCTCCAAAGCTATTCACTGCGTGCTTAGAAGTATTCAAGCTATTAAACTGGGAAGGCTTAGGAGTAAAGATTGACGGCGAATATCTCAGCAAACTTCGGCTTGCCGATGACATTGTTCTATTCAACAACAATGCAGACGAGTTACAACAAGTGATTGGAGACCTTAGCAGAGAGAGTGTAAGAGTGGGGTTGAATATTAATATACAGAAGATGACGATAATGATAAATAGCCGGGCAAAGGAACAAGAGATCAGGATCGCCAGTCGGCCACTAGAGACTGTGAAGGAGTACGTTTACCTAGGTCAATTAATCACAGGGAACCCTGATCATGAGAAGGAAATTCACAGAAGAACAAAAATAGGTTGGATCGCATACGGCAGACATTTCCAGCTCCTGACTGGAAGCTTACCATTATTATTGAAAAGTAAGGTGTACAATCAGTGCATTTTGCTAGTGCTGACATATGGGGCAGAGACTTGAGAATGAGTTAAGGACCGCGCAAAGAGCGATCGAACGAAGATTGCTAGGCATAACGTTAAGAGAGAGAAAGAGAGCGGTTTGGATCAGAGAGTGAACGGGTATAGACGATATTCTAATTGACATCAAGAGAAAAAAATGTAGCTGGGCAGGTCATGTAATGCATCGGTTAGATAACCGTTGGACCATTAGGGTTACAGAATGGGTACCAAGAGAAGGAAAACGCAATCGAGGATGACAAAACACTAAGTGGAGCAATGAAATTAGAAAATTAGCGGGCGTTAGTTGGAATCGGTTGGCGCAGGACAGGGGTAAATGGAGATCGCAGGGAGAGGCCTTCGTCCTGCAGTGGACATAAAACAGGATGATGATGATGATGATGATGATAATGGAGGTGGTGGGCCCCCCCCCGAATAAAAATCCTGGGTACGTGCCTGGCCGGGCCACTCATTTAATAATCTCAAAGTAACAATACTCGAATCTGGATTCCGCACCAACCATGACCGCGAGCTTCGCGAATCTTACCTGATTCACAAATTTAACACTGTCTCGTCTGGAATAAATGAAAACAAAGGAAAACTAACCTGTCTAACTTTAGATTGAGCACAAATATACACTTCCCCCACAGTGTACGCACATGATTTCAGCGCTTTTTTCTGTCTCCTATTTTACATGTGGCTTTTTTGACGCATGTCGCTGTGGCTCGAAGTTGTACGCTTAACATATCAATTTTTAGATAATTCGAGGTTGTACTTAGAGATACCATGTGCTAAACATCACGCCTTTGTATCTGCATGTGTAAGTCATCTTGTTTTCACTACACATAACCATTGTAACCGCTGGCACTTACTTGAGAGTCATGTTTGTATCTATTGTATCGTGAACACATCTGGATTTCATTTTTTGTATATTAAAAATGCGTGTCATGAATAATCATTTATGATGCGCAATGATAATGATTTATGATGCGCAGTGTATTGTCTAGTCAGTGTAGATAGCGCGCCCTCTGCTCGTGATACGGTGCCCTTAAAAACTGTGTATGTGTCGTACATGCGTTACTGTACTTTGACGAAGGCTGGTCCACCAGCCGAAAACGTTAAGTAAAAGAAGCCTTCCAAAAAGTTCGTCGTCTCTTTCCTGCGTATATATATATATATATATATATATATATATATATATATATATATATATATATATATATATATGGCTAGGTTTCTGCGAGGCACCTTCATCTGTTTTAAGCTTGCCATGTTAGCATTGACTTTTCGTGGCTGGTGGTCCGCGAGATCGTTTCCCGTGCGCTGTCAAAGACGTGGCCGGAGGGACACACAAAGAATCACACCGCAACCTTTGTTATACCGGACGCAGCATTCAACTCTAAGTTACTACATCCGTTTTTATCTCAGCGCTTTTTATCTTTCCTCCTGCGTCTGGGATTCCGCGTTAAAAGAGGAGGAGGTCACTCAATTTTCTTTCTTTTCCCGCGCTTCCCGCGGACCAAACTGCTGCGTTGGCGTTCATGAGCACGTTTCCATGTTATGTAACTTTTTCTCTGTTTGTTTCGTTGCAGTCTGCAGTCGATCGTGCTCCCCGCGAAGAGAGGATTGTAGCTTAATCTTCTCGTCTTTATTCATGATTTTTTCATTTGCGAAAAAGTCGTGAGTGTCTCTCGAGAGAGAGAAAGAGAGAGAGAGATTGCCTTCGCGTCTGGCCAGCGCGAGGAATTCCTGGCGCTTCTGCGACGCACGTGCTGCGTTTTATTTTTCGGGGTGTCTTGCTCTCGCTGCGTTTTCTCGCTATAGATTAGGCGCTGCGCCTTCCTATTTTACAGCAGCTGCTTTTGTGACCGCTTATTACTCTGTGGGTGACATTGTCGGTACCCTGCTCTATCGAGCGACATCACAATCTGTCTACTGTTGCCTTGTGAATACTTTATGCGTTATGGTTGTGTATTCGTGTCTTAGTAAAGTTGCATTAAAGAAATTAACAGGCCTACGCAGCTCACGCAGCACAGTCACAGCGTAAGCTGGAGAAGCGGCTCCATAGGAACTCCATTTTCGGCAGCACGCACTAGAGGCTCTTCGCAGCAAAGTCTATTGCGTCGTTTTCACGAGAACAAACTGAACTGTCCGCCCGCCATCGACGGTGAGCTGCGGACTGTGCTGCTCTCTGCACTGCGGTCTGCTGAGCCCGAGGTTGTCTGGTTGCAGCCGCGCGCGTAGATCTACGATTCACTTCTTCAGCAGCGGTTAGTGCCTTGCGAGGAGGCGCCGTAACGTGTACCGAAGAGTAAACACAGGTAACGAGGCTACGCGACGCACATGTCACATCTCTTGACACATGGCACGGTACGATGCAACTGCTACATGTCGTGACACCTGGTCGAACGCAACGCAGCTGGAATGAAAATTCACGCAGAAACTCCTGTAGTATGTCTAAGTAGGCGCAATATGTGCCACTTACCTCAACGCAGTCCGGTGTCATTATCAATGTTATGAAACTTGATCCGACTTGTATAAACGACAGCGCTGCGGCGACACAAACTACTGCGGACAGCAGCGCAATGTGAATTGATGAGGCAAGCAAACTACTGCAGGGGGCGGCGCCAGGTAAGCTGATCGCGTTCCGATCATTGTAAGCCGTTGTCGCACTTTAGCGCCTTATGCATACGCGTCGAACCATTATCAACCGCGACCAATCGTACTCCAGCGGCGGCTGCGGGTGGTGCGTCCGCCGTCGAAAGCGATCTTCAAAGCGATCTGCGATGGGGACACAGTGCAGCGAGTGCTGATAGCTTCGTGCGCACTGCGTTCTTACCCCTTAGTTCGCGTTGGAGCGATAGGCAGCACGAAGGTTAATTCGCTCGCTGTTGCGGGCCCTACATTGAAATCGATCGCCTTACATGATGGATGGACGGGCGGACGTCTTTCCTCGTTGGATAGGCATAGAAATGCTTACGCATTTGAAAGTTTGCACGTATCCACGCTCTGCGTCCCGCATCTAACATCGCGTGATATTCTAGATCGATGCAAGTCACGCAGATCGTCTCGGCGAGTTGGTCTGGATGAACCTGCCCTCTGACTCGACCCGATCGCGTCTAGTTGTTGCCGGTCACAATGGCACTAATGTAGACTTACTCGGTTATGGTTTGGTTGGAGGGAGAATACAACTCACGTGAGGTAAGGTGTTTCGTTTGTTTACGAATCATGACATGTCCACAGCGCTTGCTTTGGATTGGATTGGATTGCTCGGACGTGTTCGGGGAGCTTAATTTAGGGTGTTCGCTAGCAAATTTAGCGATGGACAGGTTTAACTGTGATATGTTGTTTAGGTTTTAGTTACTGTGGCTGATGTCGTAGTTTGTCGCACATAGTAGTTTATCAGTGTGTCCGAAAGTATATAGCACTCGGGGTCACAGCTGTTTGTAAATCTTGTTAGGATGTGTGCAGTAAGCAGCACGTATCTTCTAAATAGGGCTTTGTACGTGCTGTTTGCTTCGTCTTCAAGACGACAGGGCTGGTCGTGGCACCTCGTGTGGCGCGACAGTAGAATGGAATACAACAAGCATCGTATTCCATGCCATCAAGTGTTGCATGATGTTGCAAATGGGTCGCAAGCCCCAAGGGTAGCGTTGGTCTGGCGGCCTGGGGCACAGCTGGAAGCATCCGAAGGTCCTGGCAAAGGATGAGTCGACTGCTAACAGAACAACTTGTTTATTCTAGCATCGCCAAAGAGCGGTCGGTCAGGTCGACCGAAGTGGAGAAACGGGAGACCACGTTACTCGACTGAATAAATCGAAGCTTCTCTCTTCGCGTCCGGGGGCAGCTGCTTTTATACTCTCGGAGTCGACGGCAAGAAGGAACGGCTCGGAAGAGGCGCACGTGACGGCGGCGCACGGACACGCTGTGACAAGTGACAAGTATCCGCTGGGACGGCGCCGTTCAGACCTCCTCGCTTCACAGTTGGGGAGCTCCTCTTCCCGGCTGCCACGCTTTGACAAGCGTGGGCACCAACATGCGCGCACACATACACACACACACACACACACACACACACACACACACACACACACACACACACACACACACACGCACGCACGCACACACACACACACACACACACACACACACACACACACGCACACACATACACGCACGCGCACACACACACACACACACACACACACACACGAAGACACGTGGCATTGAAACATGCCTGGACGCCCTTGGCAGGAGGCGTTGGGGCAGCGCTGAACTGGCCAAAATGTCCGCCGCTGTGAACGAAGCCTCGGGGTCCGTTGCATCCGCGCCGGCTATACCGCACGTCGGAGGCGAAACGTAAGAGACCGCCCCGCCGGGAGAAGGATATCCCGATGGTCAGGGGACTGAATCCGCTGTCCGGAGGGATGTCGCTCGATGATGCTCATAACCAAAGTCGGTTGTCCCTCGCCGTTTCTTGAGCGCAGCGCACCGAGAAGGCCTCGTTCTCACGTTCAGGTTGACACAGGACACTGCAAAGTGACTTCGGGAGAGTTGCCTTCTTTTTGTTCTCGTTCCCAGCAAGCGTTAGAACTACGCCGAAACTCAACCGCTCACTCAGCAAGCACGACACAACCCTCACTAAGCCATGCCAGGCTCTTTCCCCTTTTATACTACTGCTTAGTTCCTTACAGTAGTCTAGCAGCACTCCGAACGCGTCCACAAATTGGGAAATTGCACTAGAAAGCACGTCATGACTTTGAAACACTAAACAAAAGCAATATGTTAAAAATCCTGCCTCAGGAAGAAAAACATCAGTAACAAACAACTTTGAGGCTGATTCCTACGTTAGGGGCCTCGACTTAAGCCATCGGCGTTACCGTTGAGACTCCCCTTTTTCTAACGCACCTCAAATGAATATTGTTGCAAAGTGAGGTTCCAGCGCAGGAGGCGGCCATTTTTGGAAGAGATGGTCTGCAGCCATTGGAGAGGGCAGTGATCCGTCTCAATGATAAACCTCGAGCCGGCTAGGTAGCATGACAATTTTTGAACGGCCCACAGGAGACACGCACACTCTTTCTCGGTGGCGCTGTACGCCTTGTTAAGAATGGCCAGCTGCCATGCAGGATTGCCAGCCACTTACAACTATGACGGCCAACATACCGGGTGCTTCGCCGCCAACTTCTAGCGACAGCGTGACTGAATCGACTTTGTGACGGAATGAGTTCGGTGGGCCAACTATTGTTCCCAAACTTCCCAACGCGCTACCCTGAACTGTTCGGAGTTCTACGGGGCCCCTCCGACGTCGGCTCCGGACATTGGAACGTGTGTGCCTTTGTGTGCGTAGGCCGTCCTGCGGGAGGCGGCTAGTTTTGTGATGACGAAACGAACGTTCGCCGCCTCGTATCGCCGGCGGTCCGAGTGTTTAAAAACTGCTGTTGTGCGGATGCTCGACACACTTCTCTTGAGCAGTCATGTTGGACTGACACTCCCTCTCAAGCAGTCATGTTATACTGATGTACTTTCTCAAACAGTCATGTTAGACTGATGTACTTTCTCAAACAGTCATGTTAGACTGATATAAATATTGTAAATAAACCCATATTCCTCGTAGTACACTTCAGACAATTACAAACAGACTCTTACAGAAACCCCAGACTCATGCACGCCATGTATCCAGACATGTACACTACAAACAGATGCACATCGTGTGGCGAGGTTGCCACACTAAATCACATGCTATGGGAGTGTCGGGACCTAACAAACAAGTCGGACAGTGCCGACCCCTCCGTCTCTTCCACCACCAGCCTCCAGTCACGCTGGATGACCGCACTGTTCAGCTCTGACCTGACAGCACAACTCTGGGCCGTCCAGCGAGCCGAGGAAGCCGCTTCGAGACAAGGTCTCGGAACCGCGTCCGCGGCGGGTGCCCAGACCCACTAAAAGACGCCGGACTCAAATCTTGCTGATTTGAAATTAAAGTTTACGCTCTCTCGTTCTCGATGAGAAGCAGTCCCTCCCTTCATCGACGTCCTCAGCGTGGATAAGTTGGACGACGGCATGGGCCAGCTACCTTCTAGTTCATGCCGGACTCCAATCTTGACAACGGATCACGAGCGACGGGATTGAGCCCCCAATCCTGACAGTCTGCTCACGACTGGTCAGCTTACGACTAGCATACAGGAGGGGGTGTTCCACTTATCCATTTTCCCGTTGGCACAGTACAACGCCCAGGCCTCGCTCACTAGCATCGCACTGAACAACAAACCCTTTTGTGTAGTATGGCGATCGTAGCACAGGCTGGCTTGTTAGGGCGTTCTTTAGGGCGCTAAAAGCTCTTTCCCTTGTCTCGTCCCAGACGACTGTTTGGGGCTCTGTTTTTCTTGGAGCATCCGTCAGGGGAGCCGCGATATCAGAGTACCTGGGGATGTACCTCTGATAGTAGCCGGCGACACCCAAGAACGACCGAATATCAGTCTTCGTGCGCGGTTGCGGGAAGTCTCGCACAACGGCCACCTTTATTTCAGAGGAGCGGCGACGACCCCGTCCAATCACGTGACCGAGGTAGACAACCTCGGCCTGTGCTAACTGGCACTTGGGAGCCTTGACTGTCAAGCCCGTTTCGCGCAGGCGGGTTAGCACTGCCCGCAAGTGTGCCATATGCTCAGACCAGGATGCGGAGAATATCGCTACGTCGTCTAAATACGGTAAAGCGAATTCTTCCTGTCCCCGCAACACTTTGTCCATGAGGCTTGAAAAGCAGTGTGGCGCGTTCTTCAAACCAAAACTCAAAACTATATAGGACGGAATGTTTCCATTGGTGAAATGAACGCCGCATACCTACCAGCCTCTTCTGTAAAAGGAACCTGCCAATACCCCTGACAAGATCTAGGGTGGAAATAAACTGAGTGCTACTAACTTTCTCAAGGCGCTCCTCGATGTTAGGGATCGGATAAATTTGATCCTTAGTGATGGAATTAAGCCTGCGGTAGTCGACGCAAGGACGAGGTTCCTTGCCCGGTACCTCAACTAACATCAAAGGGGAGGTATAATCACTCTCACCCGCCTCAATAACACCGAGCTGTAGCGTTTTCTTCACCTCAGTCTCCCTAATATCGCGCTGGCGGGGTCGCACCCAGTACGACTTGGATCGTACTGGCTCTGGAGAGGCAAGGTCTATTTCATGAGTGAGGACAGAAGTCCTACCAGGCCTCTCAGAGAACTGACCTTGAAACTCTTGTAAGAGCTGGTGTAGTTCGGTTTTCTGCTCAGGCGACAGCGGTGCTTTACTGATTAAGTCACTAATGACTTGATCGGTGTCTTCCCTGTTCGTCACTGAGCCTAGTCCCGGAAGCTCTTCGGGAACGTTTACCATCATACACACCACTGCTTCCCGTTGTCTATAGGGTTTGAGCAGATTACAGTGGTAAACTTGCTGTGCTTTCCGTTTTCCTGGCAGGCTCACCACGTAGTTAACGTCCGACAGTTTTTGAACAACGCGTGCTGGCCCCTCCCACTGCACGTAGAGTTTGTTTTTTAGCGATGTGCGCAATATCATTACCCCATCGCCCACCTCAAAACGATAGGCTCTGGCTGTCCGATCACAATAAACCTTGACCCTCTGCTGGGCCTTTGCCATTGCTTCACCTGACAACTCCTGTGCCCTTCTTAAGCGTTCGAGGAGCCTAAGCACTGTTACGTCTTTGCACCGCTGCACCACGATTACGACTTTGTGGTCCCGTAGCGCTCGTCACCCGTTTCGTGACAGAGCGTTGGTAGCGAAGACTCCGAGCCAGGCGTCGATGAGAATAACGAAAGGGATTTTATACATCATATACAGGTCATTGTACAGGACAAGATCGGATCGGCACTGGGGCCGAGAGCTCACACAAACGCGACTGTTCCCGCACGGCGACGTCCGGCGAAAACGCGTGACACATCTCACCCCAGTCGGGAGCGACACTGTCTCCCGGTGGGTCGGCGGATCCGGTTTTTCAGGCGGCGCGTTGCTGCTTTTATAATCCCCGAGGAACCATTGTCACTCAAACGGCCCAATACAAAGTCAGCACTCGGCGGTCGTCCGAGAGGTCCAACCAGCGACCGCGCTGGCCACCCGGTTCAAAGTTCGCGCGCGCGGTGACCTCCATGCAAAAGGAGGTGCGGCGCCGGGCTGTCTGGCACTCGCTGACACGTCTGAACATGCTGCTCGCCGAGGCTTCTCCCGCATGACACCGCTGCCTGACGGCTCAGCATCTTGACTTTTCAAGGGAGAATTTGGGCGCTCGCAGGATAAATTCTGCATCTTGCAGATTCGGAATCCGGGCTTGTGGTAATGGCACAACAGCATCCCCGCCCTCAGATAAGGCGCCGGGAAGACGAGCTGCCTCCACGTGGCTCGGATGCCAGGCGCGCACGTTCGTCAGGCTCGTACAAGTTCACGTCCAATGTCGGGACGCCAGGTAACTTCACGTGCCCAGGTCCGACTCGGCAGGACAGGAGCTCTGCTCAGCGCGTTGTCGCCAAGGCACCTCGACCAGCTCCGCTCGGGTCGTTCCTAAGCCCTTGCTTTTCGCCACTGGTCCCGGTTGGTCGTTCTGCAGCTTGCAAAACCGACCGGCAAAAGGCAACACCTAACACGAACAAGTGCCCTCTGTCTCCCGTCAAACGCCAGACAAGGCCATAATCCAAATCAACCTAACTAAATTGCTATCCCCCTTTTGCTCCCGCTGCAACAAGAGGCAGGTGTACGATCTAGCACACAAGGCTCAAACAACCAGTTTTCAAATTAACAACACACCAAAATATCAGGAACAATTAATAATCAGTAATAATAATTACAAATGGAATGGTCCCCTTGAAATCACTTGGACCGAAAACATACTACTGAGAAAGCAAATGAGGTCATTCAATTTTCCCGGCGATATTTTCGCGGAATCCGAAGCTGCTTATATTTGCGACCCTGCTTATCCATGTAGCGGTGGTACAATAAGCCAGATTCCTTGCCAAATGAAACCCTCTTTTTTTTCACTCCCCGTTTGACGCTCTTCCTCAGATCGGCTAGTGAACAATCTTCCTGTTGCTCGCGAATCCGAGTTTCCCTTTCAACTGCAGCCTGCTCCTGCCAGCTGGCGGAAACCGGAGCGAGTGTGGAGCCCGCGTCGCCTAATTGCGGCGTCGCGTCTATATCGCGGCTAGCACTGCACGCGTCACTCCCACTCACTTCCAGGACCCGCTCGTCTAGGCCAGCCTCCGAGCTCTGCCTCTCCCGTGACTGCTCGCCACTCAGGTTACCTTGATCAGTCCGTGTGCCGCACCGCCTTTCGCTCACCGACGCAAAGTCAAGTTCCCTCGACAGCGGGCGCGCTTTGGATCGCGTGAGCGCCATGTTCGCCACGTCGGCAAAGAATGATTTGCCCTGATCCTTCAGCAGCTGCTCCGAGTTATTTGAGAAGACGTAGGAAAAGTGCTCCGGGAGGGCGGCTGACACAGCGGCTTCGGTATTAAGTTTCCCAAACTCTCCTTCAATGATAACCGTTGCGATCGGTAAACAGACACTCTCCTCCTCGGCCACTTGCCGTATCCTAGCACACTCTCCCGTAAAATCACTCGAGGAGACGAAAGACGGGTGAACAACGTCCATAGTTGCTGCAGAGTCCCGAAGTGCACGGCACTTCTTACCGTTTACCTTAATTTCCTGCACATAGGGCTCCAATAGACGTATGTTTTTGTGAGTTTCCTGTATCGTTGCAAAAGCAATTCTCTCTAGGCAGCTTGCAGCGATGTGCCCTTGCTTTTTGCAATTGTAGCAGGTTAACGGTTTCCGTTTTTCAAAAGAACGCGTCGTATCGTTTCGCTGTTTCGGACCATCGTCATCATTCTGAGATGCATAATGCCCTTCCCTTACAGTTTCTTTGGTAAGGGATTCGTCTTCCCGAAACTCGCGACGCGTGATTTCCTTCCGTTCGTCGGGCTTCCCGGAAAACCCATCTCTTCTATCAGCTTTTTCTACGCGCACTGCCTTGCTGTGCAAGCTGCGGCGGATGTAATACTCCTCCGCTAACTCTGCTGCCTTGTTTAGCTTAACCTCCTTTAGCCTATCTTGCAGCCAGAGCCTGACATCCTCATCAATGCAACGGTAGAACTGCTCCAACGCGATGCATTCGACGATTTTGTCGCGGTCGTCGTAAACCTCTTCGCCCTTCAGCCATTCCACCAGGTCGGCTTTTAGACGAAACGCGAAGTCAACATTCGACTCCTTGCCCTTTTTTGCATACCGGAACCTCTGCTGGAAAGCTTCGGGCGACAATTTGTACTTCCGCAGTAGCGCTTCCTTCACATCACTGTAGCTCTCAAACGCCTCTTTCGATAAGCAAGTTATTACGTCTGATGCCTCCCCAGGAAGCAAGGCTAACAGATTCTGTGCCCAGAGGGATCGCTCAATGCTATTCCGTTCGCACACGGGCTCAAATTTCACGAGTTATTTGGCCATATCCTCTCCGACGACAAAGGGTGGAAGTTGATCGCGTATTCTTGGAACGTTAGAAGTGAGACTATGCGCCGGCGAGCTATTTCGGGTCTCCAACTCTTTCATTTTAAGCTCGTGCTCGCGTCGTTCCCTCTCTCTCCTTTCCTCCTTTTCCCGAAGTTCATTGATATCCGCCCAGGCCTCTGCGGCTTCCTCAGCCGTTACGTCCCCGGTCCTCATGACCTCAAGGATCGCATTCTTTCTTTTGGTTGAGCCCAACTCAATGCCCAACTCCTCACAAATTTCGAGAAGTTCCTTCACCTTGTACTTCTCCATCGTTCACACTGTCCTCCTGCTGTTTACCCTTTTTTGAATATACCTGCCGTACGCTACTAAAATGCTACTAGTAAGACATATGCAAGTATTTCACACAGTGCCCTGTTTACCCCCTCAGCATCCCCTGGTTTTCAAAACACTCTTACTAGGCTTGAAACACACAAGGTTATCACAATGCAACAACAAATCCTTCCCTAAGCTACTATAACCTGTGTCAGAGAAAGTCTGGTGTTTGAGGTAAACTTCAGGCACTCACCGCGCCGAGGTAGCTGATGCCGGTCAATCCCGTAGCTGCCATCCACTGTTACGTCTTTGCACCGCTGCACCACGATTACGACTTTGTGGTCCCGTAGCGCTCGTCACTCGTTTCGTGACAGAGCGTTGGTAGCGAAGACTCCGAGCCAGGCATCGATGAGAATAACGAAAGGGATTTTATACATCATATACAGGTCATTGTACAGGACAAGGTCGGATCGGCACTGGGGCCGAGAGCTCACACAAACGCGACTGCTCCCGCACGGCGACGTCCGGCGAAAATGCGTGACACATCTCACCCCAGTCGGGAGCGACACTGTCTCCCGGTGGGTCGGCGGATCCGGTTTTTCAGGCGGCGCGTTGCTGCTTTTATAATCCCCGAGGAACCATTGTCACTCAAACAGCCCAATACAAAGTCAGCACTCGGCGGTCGTCCGAGAGGTACAACCAGCGACCGCGCTGGCCACCCGGTTCAAAGTTCGCGCGCGCGGTGACCTCCATGCAAAAGGAGGTGCGGCGCCGGGCTGTCTGGCACTCGCTGACACGTCTGAACATGCTGCTCGCCGAGGCTTCTCCCGCAGGACACCGCTGCCTGACGGCTCAGCATCTTGACTTTTCAAGGGAGAATTTGGGCGCTCGCAGGATAAATTCTGCATCTTGCAGATTCGGAATCCGGGCTTGTGGTAATGGCACAACAGCACGTACTCCACCACGACTGGGTCGTCGCCCCTGCCTTCCCACGAGTCTCGAAGCATGCGAAGCGGAGACCGCAGTGAGCGACCATACACTGCAGCTCAGCTGGCGAAAACCCCGTAGCCGCATGCGGCGCGGTCCTTAATGCAAACATCGCACCCGGCAGACACAGCTCCCAGTCAGTTTGTTGTTCAAAACACAATGCTCTCAACACGCGCTTCATGACAGAGTGGAGCTTCTCAACAGAATTCCACTGTGGGTGGTACACTGAGCTGTGTAACAGCTCTACCCCACACCTTTCAAGAAAGGCTGTCGTCAAAGCGCTAGCAAACTCTGTGCCCTGATCTGACTGGATTTCTGCAGGAAAACCAACTCGCGCAAGTATGGAGAGTAATGCATTGACTATCTCAACTGAGCTGAGTTCTTTAAGCGGCACTGCTTCAGGGGACTTTGTCGCTGGGCAGATCACAGTCAAAATGTGTCTGTACCCCATGGTTGTTACCGGCAGAGGTCCCACTGTATCAATAACGAGCCGTCTAAAAGGCTCCGTAATGATAGGCACCAACTTCAATGGCGCCCTCGATTTGTCCCCAGGTTTGCCCACCCGCTGACAGGTGTCACATGTGCTCACAAAGTGTTCTGCGTCACGAAAACCTGGCCAATAGTACTCTTGCAAGAGACGGTCCTTAGTGTTTTTAATTCCTAGGTGTCCGGACCACGAACTTCCATGCGACAAGTGCAACAGATCCTGACGGTAGCTCTGAGGCACGATCAGCTGATCGAACTCCACTCCCCTGCGGTCTAGATACTTCCGGTACAGGACCCCACTCCTTTTCACAAAACGAGCATTTTTCTTGGCGATACCTTCCTTGACATTGCAGCGCATGTTTTCTAGGCTGCCATCCTTTTTTTGCTCGGCTATCAAAGCCGACCGGCTGACTTTTAGCAACCTATTAAGTCCATCTGACGTAGGCGCGATGAGCAAATCTGCAGATAGCGCTTCTAACTTTCCCGTGTCGGGCATTTCCTCTCCAGTATCTGGTGCCTTCAACGCTACAGGCTCAATTTTATTCAGTTCGGACGTGCTCTGAATATCAACTTGCTGCGCATCCGACCCTTTCTCATTGTTCGACAACGTCGGCCCCGCAACTACCACGTTTGCAGCGAGCTCCCGAACTCTCGATCTGGTTAAGGCCTGAACGCTAGCCTCACCAAACAAAAGCCCCTTCTCGCGCAGGAGGTGATCGGACCTGTTCGAAAATAGGTACGGGTACAGGGGGGCAGCATAGATGACACTGCGGCCTCCGTTTCAAGTGCTCCGAAAGGTCCTTCAATAAGCACTTTTGCTACGGGCAGACACAAGCTATGAGCTTCCACGGCTTGCTTGATCTATGCGCACTCGCCCGTGAACATATCGGGTTCTACGTAAGAGGGGTGAACTACATCTATTGTAGCTGCGGAATCACGAAGCACTCGGCACTCTTTCCTGTTCACGAGGAGGTCTCGCATGCAATACGTACGGGTACTGGGGGGCAGCATAGATGACACTGTGGCCTCCGTCTCAAGTGCTCCGAAAGGTCCTTCAATAAGCACTTTTGCTACGGGCATGCAGACACACGCTATGAGCTTCCACGGCTTGCTTGATCTATGCGCACTCGCCCGTGAACATATCGGGTTCTACGTAAGAGGGGTGAACTACATCCATTGTAGCTGCGGAATCACGAAGCACTCGGCACTCTTTCCCGTTCACGAGGAGCTCTCGAATGCAAAGCTCGAGAAGCTTCATGTTCTCGTCAGTGCTGCATAATGACAAAACCACGACTTTTGTTTTTGTTTCTGCACACTGCGCCGAAAAGTAACCCGGCTTCTGGCACGTATAACACACGCGCACTTACCTCATCTCGAACCGCTTTCTGCGTTCGGCTTCGGCTGCCGCCGTCTCCTTACGTTCGGTCGGACTGCTTTCACTCGCATCTGCACTACGTGTGTCCCCCCTTGCTGTCATGGGCGTGAACTTCGGCCTCTCAAACTTGGAGCCAAATTCACCCTTTTGACCGTCCTTAGCTCCGCGAGCCCGACGCGTCACAAATTCCTCGGCTAGCTCGGCGGCTTTAGCCACCGTACTAACGTCTGGCCTATCCAAGACCCAGTAACCGCACGTTCTCAGGTAACCGACTATAAAACTGTTCCAGCCCGAAACACTGCAGAACTTTCTCGTGGTCACCAAACGCTTTCTCTTCTTTGAGCCACTCCTGCATGTTTGACATAAGCCTGTAGGCAAACTCTGTATATGACTCACTTCTGCCTTTCTCATTTTCCCGAAACTTCCGACGGAACGCCTCCGCTGACAGCCTGTACTTTTTTAGCAGACTCGATTTCACTTGGTCGAAATCCTCTGCCTCCTTTCTTCAAGCGAGCGACTACGTCGGCCGCCTCGCCGGGTAACAAAGTGAGCAAGCGCTGTGGCCACGTTTCCCGACAGAACCCCTACTTCTCGCACGTTAGCTGAAAGTTAACCAGGAACAAACCAATGTCCTCTCCAAGCTTAAACGGCCGCATCAGGTCAGTCATTTTGAACAATACTCGTTCTCCTGCACCGTGTGCCTGACTTCCATTACGAGAGTGTTCCATCTCTACCTCGAGACGCTTCATTTCCAAAGCGTGTTGACGGTCGCGCTACTCTTTCTCTTTTTGCTCTTTACGTTCGCGCTCCTGTCTTTTTGCCGTCTCCCTCTCCTTAGTGGTCTCAAACCATTCCGACAGCTCGTCATCCTCAGCTTCTAACTCAAGAATAGCCCTTAGCAGTTCTGGTTTTCTGAGTTTGTCTGAGACATCCAGACCCAACTCTCTTGCAAGGACTCGGCGCTCAGTGCTCGCCCCGAGCGTACGTGCGCAACGAGAGCTCCGCCGAACTCTTAGAGCTCCCTGTCATCGCCGGGCGAACTTTGGCCCGCCGCACTGCGCCTCGCGTAAACACCGGCGGCCTCGGTCGGCCCCAACACAGGGCCCCCCGACCCCGCGCCGCACTGCAGACGCTTCGCCGCCGCCGCTGCCGTGCTCGGCATGGATCCGCCGCCCTCATCAGCTACGACTGCATCGTAGCCTGCGCAATCCACCACGCTGAACCCACAGGGCATGGACTTTGGTGAAGCTTCACAGGGAGCATTTACCTGCGTGACCCCTTCAGCACTACGGCAGGACGAGGCCACCACCATAGTTGTGAAGTTGACAGATGGGTTCAACCTCTCCACAGTAACACCAATCGAGTTGAGCCTACAAATTCATCGGGCGGCCCACCTTGCCAAGTTCGAGAGGCAGGACACAGTTGTGAAAATTCGAACTACCCAAAACCTTATCGCCATCGACACGTACCGTGCATCGGCCACTGCCAAACTGCTCACCTTACAGTCCGTGAATGTCTGCGGCAAATTGCACCCTGTGAGACCGTACTGCGCCAACGACCCACAGAACGCCCGCGCCGTCCTGCACGGTGTACCACTCTCCTTTTCTGAAGATGCCGTACATGAAGAACTCCTTATTCCTTGCCGAAAAATCCTGTCTTTTCGGCGACTTGGCGAGACGGCGTCTCTCATCACCACGGTAGAGGGGCCTGAAATACCAAAGAGCGCCATCCTGTTTTCAGCGGTCTACCGGCTTTACCCACCCAAGCCGAAATGCCTTCAGTGCTGGCATTGTTACAGCCTGAAACACAGATCTGATGTCTGCCCCAACGCCTCGACATATTCGTGCTGTAGATCTTGTGGGCAACATTTCCCACCTGGAACTGACACGTCAGCTACTCCTCACGAGTGCGATATGCGCTGCTGCAACTGCGGGGGTGACCACCCGGCTACGGACGCAAACTGCCCACACCGCCGCGCTGCAGAGGAGGCGCTTCGCCGACGCAAACCACCGACGCGGATCGATCCAAATCACCCAGCAGCCCACCACCTCCCACGACCGCCTACTCGAGAAGACTCCGGCGTGCCAACCAGCAACCGGTTTTCGGCACTCGACACCGACTGCAGCCGTAGCCGTAGCCGCAGTCGCAACCAGAGTCAAAGTCACAACCGCAAGCCCAGTCAAAATGGGCCCAAACAAAAACCGAAGCCCGCCCATAAGCAGAAGATGGACTTCAGACAGAGCCAGACAGCTAAATCACAAAGTGATCAACACGATGCATGCCGTCCTTCGTGGCAGCAACTACCTAAACCCAAGCCTGCTGCTGACGACCCTAACTGGCCTGCGCTACCTAACCAGCGACAGACGCAGTCTACGCCTTTAAAGGTGAGTGGTACAGCTCTCCCAGAAACTGCTCCCGCTCCGCAGCCCTCCCCATTGAGCTCAGACCTCCTGTCAGAGGAGTTAGATGCACGTATTCGTCGCATCGTGCAAGAAGCGATCGAATCTACTATCGCAACTATAATTACTGAACAGATAAAACGCGCCATTCTGACCGCTCTAACCCCCTTGTCAAACCAATTTGCGCAAATTTCCACCCGCCTCCAACATATAGAGGACACTGTATATATGCACCCACACAAACGCCCCATCCCCCATAACCCTTCTGAATCACAACATGGCCACTAACTCTAGGCAAGCAACTCCGATCCCTACCCCACCATCCCCATCTCTCACGATATGGCAATGGAGCTGTCGTGGTTTCAGACGCAAGAAACATCTCCTGCAACATATGCTATTCATGAAAACAGAACCGGACATTCTTGTGTTGCAGGAGACCCACGGTGCCTTTCCCCTCACTGGCTATGAACATTTTGTTGCTCCTAGTATTACATACAAACAACGGGGTACGTCAGACCCACTTACTCCTACAGTGACGGTGACTTACGTCAAGAGCTCCTTGCCCACAATCCAACTCGACACTACGCATATGAATACATCGACTACTGAGCTCGTGAGCACGAGGACAGACGTTCATGGTCACAGTCTAGATATTTTAAGCTGTTATTGGACGCCAAACCAAAATATCTGGCCGTTATCAAGCTACAACCCCTCCCAGCAACGCTTAACACCTCACCATACTGTCCTAATCCTCGGAGACTTCAACTGTCGACACCCCTGTTGGGGATATGACCAAACATCAGCGCTCGGCTGCAAGTTAGACACCTTCATGTCAAACTACAAAGTCTCTCTGCTAAACGACATTACCACTCCCACCAGACTGGGGAACTCACGTGAGAAGGACACAAACCCTGATCTCACTTGGTCAATCAGCCGCTACAACATTCAATGGGAGAATACCCAAGACACTCTGGGGAGCGATCACACTATTATTGAGATCCGGCTTCCCTTGCGTACACAAAGGCCAAGTCGGACACCCCGCCACAAAACCATCTGTCTCGTTGACTGGAACAAGGCGCGTAAACGACTCGAACTGGATGAGATTGATGAGAACACTGACCCCACAGAATGGACAAACAATGTACTGCAGGTTGTGTCCTAACATGCTTCCTGCATTGCCGCCACAGAGGATCAACCCCAGGTCGACACTCACCTCTTAGCCCTGTGGGAACGACGCCGAAGACTGGTGAGCTGGTGGTGCCGTGCAAAGAATAATAGGACGCTCCACCAACGTATACACACCCTAACTCAGGAGAGCCAGGAATACGCTGACCAACTGGCATCTTAACGATGGTGGCAAACATGTGAAGACCTCAATGGCCAACTTCACAGACCTAGAGTATGGCAAATGTTTCGCAATCTCATGGGCCAAGCCAAACCTCGCTACGCCCTCCAACGATATCAAATGCAGACCGGGCGCTCCACAGGAGAAATTATCCAAGAACTGCGAGAGACATTTTACCCGGAGTTCAACCCACCACCACTTGCACCCTTTCCGCAATCACCAACTAAGCCAGAAGGGATCGACTCCGCATTTACACTCCCGGAGCTGCGGTCAGCACACATGCAGCTCCGACGAAATACAACTCCGGGTCCGGATAAGATAACATATACCATGCTCCGCAACTTGCCCGAAAACCACCAGAAGCACCTTCTACACCTCATTAACCATGCATGGGAGACGGGGAACATTCCACAGGCATGGAAGGAAGGTTTAGTTATTTTCCTCCCCAAACCTGGCAAACCTTCCAACACGCTTAAAAACCTTCCACCGATATCCCTCACGTCGTGCGTGGGAAAACTGGTGGAAAAGATGGCCCTGACGAGACTAGAATGGCACCTTGAGAGCCAGGGCCATCTCCCAGACACACTCATGGGCTTCCGCAGGCACGTATGCGCCCAAGACGTGGCGCTGCAAATTACCACAGATGTCTACGATCACCCTAGCTCGGCACAACTCCGGACAATCGTAGGCGTGGATATCAAACGTGCCTTCGATAACGTCCTGCACCAAGCCATCATTGACAACCTAGCAGCCACCAAACCCGGAGAATGCATGGTTCGCTACGTCTGCGGCTTCCTCAGTGCTAGGCAAGTGCGCTTCTTGGGTCCGGACACCCAGCCATCCATGTGCTTCCATATAAACCGAGGGACGCCGCAAGGTTCCATTCCGTCACCGACTCTCTTCAACTTGGCGATGAAGGACCTCCCCGCAAAGCTCAACCTCGTTACAGGTTTACGCCATGCAATATACGCTGATGACATCACACTTTGGTGTGCCACCGGAAACCCAGGCGAACAGGAAGCCATACTTCAAACCGGCTTAGACATAGTCGACACCTACATACACCAGCTAGGCCTCACATGCTCCCCGGAAAAATCTGAGTACATCGTCGTACTGAATTCCCCTACGCGCAAAGCAGCTGCTGAACGCGCCCACATCACCTTGACTATGACCGGCGAACCTATCCCGCGCAGAAAATCCGTCCGCATCCTCGGATTTCTGTGGCAAGAGAATGGACGTAGTGCGGAGTGGCTACGGCGTATTCTCCATCAGGCAAGTCAGGTCATACACATGATGACACGCGTAAGCAAGCGCCACACAGGCCTGCGTGAACACGAACTCCGTAAAATTGCTGAGGCAGCAATCTACTCCCGAATCCTCTATGGCCTGCCATACGTTGCACTTAGATGCACCCAGACCAAACGACTCGAGGCTTCTTTGCGAAGATGTCACCGCATTGAAATGGGTGTTCCCAGGTACGCCTGCAGCATCGATGTTGAACGCGCAACCCTGCACAACACCTTGGATGTGAAGGTCCAAGCACACCGCGTGTCTCAGCATCTCCGTCTGAGCACCTCGTCCCAAGGACGCGCCATCCTGCGAATGTTGCGACACACTTCACCACTTCCACCTCTTTCCATCGACCCTCCACCATAGATCCGGCCCTCGAATCGAAGTCCGACCGATACCCCGGAATATGCACTCCGAACGCAACGCAGGCAGGCGACAGGTGCGGGCGCAGTGGCGTAGCAACAAGGGGGGCCGGGGGGCCGTGGGCCCCGGGTGCAAGAGGCTAGTGGCAGAGGGGGGGGGGGGGTGTCATAGGCCTGAAGACACCCCTTTTTCCGCCGGCTTTACTGGGCGCAAATGGCAAAGAATGCTCCGGTATCCAGTAGCGCGAGCTCATGTACTCGACGCGTTGCGCCGCAGAATTGTCGGCTGCAGCTCTATCAACACCCCATGAAATAATTGCACGAATGTGCGGGCTAAAAAATTTAGTCCCCAAAATGGTCGCTAAACTATTCGCCTTAGCGGAATGTTTCATGTAGGGTGTGCCGTGCGTTCGTACTGGGAGCAGGAGTCGCTAAACATAAAGTACGGCGTTGATGCTCTTGGGTCCCTCTTCCGTTCAGAACGCGCAGCGAAGACGAACAAAGACAGCAGGATGAGGGCGTTCAACGAGCGCGCCCCGCGCTCTCGTTTACGGCGAAGCGTTCGTTGAGAGCGACGTCGCATAAGTGCGGCCGTCGAAAGTCGCGAATTAGATTCTCTGGATCGTCTTCAGACTCGGTGCGGCCGAAGAGTTTGGCAGCGTATGACTCGACAGGCTGTATATAGTCGCAGGCGCCGCGATGTTCAGCTCGCTTTTACTTCCCCTCTCCCGCTCGCTCCGAGAAGCCGCTCCGAAACCTGCCGTTATGTTTGAAGCTTTCCTTCTTACCCTCGAAAGTTTCGGAAAACTGTTGTTATTGTGTGACTTCATGTCATACGTACAGTGTTTGTGTCAGCTGCACAGAAATAAAGAAAAACGTGAATTTCGTAAGGATATTTCCGGATATTCTATGAAGTTATGTGTCTGTGATTACTAGGAACTCGGTAGCGCGAAAAATATGGCAGGTATGTAATAACCATATCCTTAATAATCCCTTAATTAGTACTTATAGAGGAAGCACTTCAATTCCAGAATTGAGAATTCAAAGTCATATTATTAACTCAACAAAAACTTCTTAAACAAAATCGTTTTGGTGCTACAACCTACAGTACTGTGGCACTGCGGGCGGCGCCCAGTATGTAGCGAAAGAAATATGAAATAGTGGACCAGTGAGGTTGATCCCTCAACCCGCTCCATTGCGAGTGCAGACCAACAGGTTTCGCTGGCACGGGCTTCATCGAGGTCTTTTTTTTATGGTGACGCCAAAAATCGACGCGAAGCGTGCTCTATTCTGTTCCCAATCTTTTGGTGGTACCGCAGCTGGGATAATCACGTTTGTCCGTATAGCAGCAAATAAAAACGAGGCTTTATTGATCACAATAAAGAGAAGTCGTAATTGTTATAACATTGGCGCCCGCGCAGCAGGGAGGCAGGTGGCGTTTTCCGTTTTTCTAATATGGTGGGGAGATCAGCGCCCCTGAGACACAATTTAATTTTCGTTTTCGTTCACGGCTGCCCACAGCCAAAATACTGCGGGCCATAGCACCTACGATGATTTTTGTGAAATTGTTGTTAGGCAAGATATGAATGTCGGCCGTCAATTTTCCAAATGCAATGTTGCCGCTAAAATTAGTAATTAAAATTTTATAATTTTTTTTACTTGTGATGTGAGCCGTATTTGCCACGACGCCACGTTTGTATTGGTTGCCAAGCGTTACAGTCTGACAGAAGATGTGCACATGCGCTTATCACAAGTTATCAGTGCAGCACACTGTGTTATTTGGCGCAGAAAAAAGCAGTGTGTATTGGCCTCGACCTCTACCACTGGAAAAGCTGGCGCCACCGTCGGCGCGACGTGCTATTAGGGATCACGTGGACATAGCGGCCGCGTCGGCTGCTTCGGGAGCGCCGAAGCGAGCTGAAAAGGAAAGTTCAGGTTCCCTCGTACGCTGCGGTCCTCATTTATTGGCGGGATTTTACTGCTTCGAGTGTCTCCTTTACAACGATTGAAAGCACTAGAATAGGTAGTGGCTGCCTATGAAGGTGAGCAACATGGTAGGCTACTACTCGGTGCCGCTGTGCCGGACGTACGCAACGGAGCCCGGTGTCAGCCTTATTCACACGTAGCCGCAGGACAAGAAGCTGCGTGAAGCTTGGCTCGCGAAACATAAAACCGGCAAACAGTCATCGGCTACAACTCGGCTATGCAGCAAGCACAGACGCGAGGAAGATTTCTGCTTCGGCGCCGGGTCTGCAATGTTCGAGAAACGCGCACTGAGACGCTCGCCAGAGTCCGCTGCCCGACTAATGTCATGACGGTTTGGTCTGTTAACTTGTCGATGCGATTCTGGCAAGTTCACTGGAGTGGATAGGGAGCGGTAAGCACGAAAAAAAAAACGCATGGTACATGGTAATGTTTCTGTTATGAGTTAATACACTGGATTACAAGAAAAGAAGCAGCGGGAAATCGCACGCTGAGAAAACCGATAAACATATAGTTCGACGCAACTCGATAAATGATATTCAAACGTCCAAGAATTTAGAAAAAAAAAACAAGATTGAATCGTCGCGACGTCCGGCACATCAGTAACCGTAGGCGTCGAAGTCTGTACAATGAAATTGATTTTAAACAGCTCTGATAGCGCCCACGCAACATTGGTTGCTTGTATACTGTCAATTGCTCATATTCTGCAGCCTAAAGCTAATGGCACGGTGCGAAAACGCGCACGCGGCCAAAGCGAAACAGTGCGCGGACAAGCATGCAGACGCGCAGTCGGTCGCTGCGAAGCTGTGCGATCGCTGCATTGAGGCTTCATTCTATTACTCTCCATTTAGATATACAAACACTATAAGAACATATTTCACATAGTTTGGTCTCGGCGTTTGCCTACCATTCACGCAAGAAGCCAGTTCGGGAGACTAAATCGCGGCGACCGCGCACAGTGGCGTCCACCGTGCGTATTCGGTAAAGAGATAGCGTCTGTAAACGATTCTGTGCTTTCAGTTTGCCCAAGATTACTATTTAGACAGTAAAAAACTTCTCTCGCTTCGAAAGTACTTACAGAAATTTCCAGGAGAGCACCCTGGTGGTGTTTTCAGTGAGCGCTGACAGCAAAACCTATGAGGAGCGCGCCGCGTGATCCCTCATACTACGCCAGCGAGGCGCTTCCGATAGATGGTGACTCCGTAACTCCTCGCCGCCAATACCTCCTGCATTCGCGACCTCTGGGAAAGAAAGCGAGGGAGAGGGGGACCCGTGGGACATGCGCCGTGTCCAAGGCGGCTGTACTGGTGCTGAAACCCGGAAATTGTCGATATCCTCGCGTTTCTCGACTACATCCGGGGGGGGGGGGGGGGGCGTGACAGAAGACCTATGGGCCCCGGGTGCCAGACGACCTAGCTACGCCACTGCGCGGACGACCCATCTAAAGGCCCGTTTATTGTCCGACGTTATCGGAGCGCGGGCGAGCGTCGTTCGCGGTCAGTCACGCTACGTCGGTTGCGCTGCGCCAGCCGAGATGCCATCCCCTCTATACTTCAACGCGCGCGCCGTAGGCTGCTATCTTCGGAGCATGCGCAGAGGGTTCGCCATGTCGCGCGCCGTCCGCAAAAGCCGTCTGCGGCGTTGTGTTGGCGCCTTTTTCTTCGCGCGCAATGCATTGTGGTGCGAGAGTTCCGCCGACTTCGACGCGCGAATGGCTCCGGAGCCAAATCGGCGCCGGGCCTGTCGGGGCGCGTTGGAAGCTGCCGGTTACGTTAGCTGCGCCGGTGCGCCCGACTATAGAGGTGTCGTTTTCACCGACGTGACGTAGCGCGCGCGCGCGTGCGTTACGTCGGACTATAAACGGCCCTTATAGACAAGAACGGCACCGAGAGCGGCGCTGCTGCGCCGGCGTTGAGAGCGCCGCATGCGGAGCAAAATTCTATTAGCGGGTGGTACCCCTCTCCCACCTCTCGTTCGCACAGCCTTGTTTGCCTCCTGCACGGCACGTGTTTGGGCACGTTCCGTGCCGCGCGCGGTGTGTGCCTGCGTGTGTGCGCGTGGACATTTGATTCGAAGGGCGATGTACAGTCTGTTTCACATTTAGGGGTAAAGTCGGAGCGCATTGCATCACGATGTGGCGAGCGCTTGAGTCAGGCGGCGGCAGCAGCTCGCGCAGATGCTCGAGGGGCGAGATCTTCAACGGCGTCGTCTGCTACGGCGGCGCGCGCTGGCCGCATTGCCAGGAAACCTACTGTCAGTTGCAGGGCGCCGATCTCATCGTTACTGCGTGAAATGAGCCGGTATTTTTTACTAAGCGTTGTGCGGCGCCCACTGATACGCCCGGAAGGTAAGTTCATCGCTGCAGGACAGTCATAGACGACCTACTGATTCCATGCATTCTTGACGGCCTGTTTCTGGAAGGCGACTATAGATTCTAACGCGATAGGTCGCCGATCCACACTGCTCGTGTTGTGCAAGAACTGCTGGAAGTGCGCGCAGTCACTCTCTTGGAGTGGCCGCCTCAATCCCCGGGCGCCAGCATCATTTAAAATGCCTGGGGCTCGTTGAAAATATCGCTGCCGCACCATCTCCTCTATCAGTCGCCCGAGGATAGGCTTCGATCCACCATCGCCAGCGACTGAGACGTGCTGCGAATGAACACATCCCTGATCAAGTTAATCTGCACTTCACTGCCTTCCAGGATGAGCGCTGTCATCGCTGCCGCTGGGGACATGACGAGATACTGACGTTCCGAGCGTGATGTGTCCAATACCCCGCCGGTGGGCAGGGTCTGTCTGGTGTAGTGAATGATTGTCGAGAAAAATCACTTCCAGCTCATTGTCTTAACGTAAAACATTCCTTTAATCGTATCCGTTTGTTTCATCGTGTTCGACCCCCACATTTATCATTGTTGAGTGCTTTGTTTTCCTTTCGAGTCAAACAAAGACTGAGCACGTTGCGCACGCATCTTGATGCGTCTTGTCGCTGCTTATTACGGTAGCACACACAGTGACGAAATATACGTGCACGCGCTCAGTACCCCGGCCTTTCGAAAGAACAAACGAAGCATGCCGTCAAAAGAAGTTTGTGGAACTCCATTATCGCCAATGAAGGCTCAGGGTTTAGCGACGCACAACGTTTAGTAAAGGATATCAGCTCAGTTCCCGCAGTACCGATGAAGTTGGTGCACTGCCCCTGACAGCAGCACGCTTTCCGACAATGCGGCCAGCGCGCGCCGCCGCAGCAGACGACGCAGATCACGACTCCGCCCCTAGAGCGTCTGCTCCTGCTCGAGCTGCTGCCGCCGCACGACTCCATTGCTTGCCGCGTCGCGATGCAATACGTTCCGAGTTTTCCCCTAAGTGCGAAACAGACTGTACACGATTCTATTTGCCTTTAAGAAGATCGGTACGCTTGACGATTATTTTAATAGCTGCAATGCGGCGAAAGGGCAGCGTCTGCTGAACCATGTAAGTGACTCTGAGCAGGTAATTGGAAACGACATCATATGTGCCGCCGGAAAAATCGTCAACACATACGATGCGGCACATACATACGGCGCATACGAGCTAAAGTCATTTTTGCAGTTTCCCACATGTTTGCTACAAATCCGTGTTGTCTCTGATGGCGACAACAGATTTCCATCGACAGTGTGCGGAAATAAAATATATCGCTGCATAGCACAAGTACGACATGCGCACACAACTTTATCTAGTACTCCCCTTACAATATGGAATAGAAGCAGCAATGTAGACAGGTTGGCCATTCTTTAACAGTACTCAAGAGACAGAAGTTGAAAGTATTAGTAATCATTCCTGCTTCAGCAATGCTGGCGCGACCAAGACGCGGGCGTGTATCGTCCAGTAACTCGATCGATCGGTGCAGTGGTGAAGCGGCAATGAAGTCCGGTCATGTTCAATGCGTCGTGCACATATTCAATTTCTCGGCACGCGTGAACTTCGGCTACTGCTAGCGCATACAACAGAAGTGGTTTCCATTCTTGGGCAGCGCACACACAAACGAAACACGAGAAAGAAGACAGGACAAGCGCTCGTTGAACAACTTAAAGGTTTTATATGAATAAAACGATTATGTACCGAGTAATTATTAAATTCATGTGGGTTACATATAAGAACCGTCATACACCCAGGAGAGATTAATGAACGAGCTCGCTTCGTTTGCCAGTTGTTTACTTCGCTCGGCGCACCGCAGTAATTCATGTCTCCCTTCTGCTTTTATCGTACCATTTTCTTGTGAATCGGCAGAATTTCCCTGGTGACATCAACCCTTTCGTGTTTACATTGTTGTCGTGACAGTTAACAACACAATCATAATTTCCGGTCATCCGAAGAGACGCCGTTGCAAACAGGAGACGTTTCGCGCGCAGCGCGAACTGTACGCGGGCGCGATCGTGAAGGGAAGCGGCGGCGAAAACCTACACCCGTTGGAGATGAAATCGTGCCGCCAGGGGAGAAACGAGCGCTGGCGTCTAGGATGAAACTTGGCGTGCGGTCGTCTATAGACCGTTTCATCGGGCGAGGAGGATAGGGCGCGCGGAGAGCCTTTCCTCCTCTCTGGCTTGGGCGATCCGGCGCGGCGCCAGCGGCGCTGCTTGAAAGTATTGCTGTCGCGTGCTGCGGAACGATTTCTTGATGTTTTAGATCGTACTCTGTGAAATTTACGCCGTGTCCGTTCATAAGGTCGTCAGGGAAGCCTATTGGTGCATCGGTAACTACAGTAGGCGGAAATATCTCTTGGGGGCGCAAAAATGTGACGCGTTTTATGAGCCGCGGTGTACGCACATTATCAGTCGCGGTGTGTGTATGTGCTGTGAACTATTTTGCTTATATCGGTTTTAATTCAACAAAGAAAACCGGTGTCTCTGTATTAGCAGCATCAAGTAGTAAATCTGCTCAATATCTGATCGCTTGGAGTGGGGAGTAAAACATAAAGCATAAGAGTGCATGCTCGTGCACGGCCAACCTAAGGCAACCACGAAACATCTAAGCGGCAGGCGCAATCAAATATTTGTGATGCACCGGCATCGTTCTCGCGCATTTCAAGTCTAGTAGGCTTGAAATTACCATATGTCTACGCTAACCTTCCTGCGTGAGGCCGATGGCGCTGCTCAACACAGCGATCACTGCGGTTGGTGATCCAGCACGGTACATATGTAAGCTGTGCGCTTCGGCATTGCCTTTTTGGCCTGCATACAGCCATAATATATGAGGTATCGCATAAAAAGAATGCGATGCCTATTTTTGAGGACAAAATTTCCGTAATGTGTGTGAGTGCGTCGTAGAGAACGGAACGAACGCAACCGAAAAAGAAATTCGGTTATCATCCTCTTTCTAGAAAAATCAAGAGAAAACGGGCTAACGCCGCAACAGGGCCTCGCACAGTCACGCCGCACAACGTTTATAAATATATAACCGCTGATGCGGTATGCTTGGTCCATGCGGTATATAGAACAAAGATATATGTAATCCAGCACCTACCACTGCTTAGGACGCTCGCGCAGTTCGTAAACAGTCGCTTTGCTGGACCAGCGTAATTCAGACTGTAAGGTATGCTGCTATCACTTGCCAAAACTATTTTATTCAGGGGCGGAAACCTCATCCATCGAAGCAAGTAGTCACGCAATGTAACCTGCAGCGAACAGTTTGAACGCTTGTCAAAGTATAACATCACAGCTCCTATCGTAGCAGAACGGTACCCACGCTCACGCTGTTACGATCGTCGCGTATGTTTTGTGGCTCCTAAACCGCAGCTTAGAAATAGAGGGTAATACTGCAATAAGGTCACATTAGTGACTGGAACATTCAGAAATACATAATTCATCTCCGAGGCTGATTGTAGACTCGAATATGCGCGCGCACATCGCACTGCGTGTTTCGTCCACCTCAACGCCGGCAGGAATTCCGGCCATGACGCCTTAACCCACTTCAGCACGTCTCACAGAACCGTTTACCATCTAGAAGACGCACGTCATACTAAACAGGCCGCACGACGGCGAAAACAAACGCCAGAACCTGCCGCCGAGCGTATACCTGCCATGCAAAAGACCGCTTTCACCCAAGCCAGTATGGCGCTGCTCATAGGCGGCGCCACTGCGCTCACAATATGGCGGCGCCTACGAAAAAACGGTCTATAGAGGGGTCGTTTTTGCCGACGTAACGTAGCATGCGCGCGTGCGGGCGTTACGTCGAACTATAAACGGCCCTTTAGCCTTCGAGCCGCGTCGTGTGCCGCCTCGTTGTTGCCGTCCTGGCAAGGGTGTGAGTGGGTGTCCAGGTGATGTATATCTTTCTTTTGCAATTTTGGCCTCCCGCAAGAAGAATGCGTAGTGCCACCGGGGAGATTCGACCGTTGGCAAAGTTTCTTATTGCTGTCTGAGAGTCGCTGACTATAACCAGAGTCCTTCCATGTTTTTTCTGGTCACGAAACTGCCGCCTCAGTTTCATATAGCGCCAGCGCCCGCCGCTAGAGGCGCAACCGTGCATGAGAGGGCATGCGAACGCCGCTACCGCTGTGGTTGTGTGTGGGGCAGCCTCGGTATTCTAGCTTTCTCAACTTCCTCAACGATCGCTTTAGTTTCACGTAACTATTTTTAACATTGAATATAATTAAATTACTGCCTGAGCGTGTCTTCTGCGATGATATGAGCGCACGGGACGAAAAAAAAGCCGCTCATAACATGGAGCTTGCGGCGGTCTCAGACCAAAAAGAAGAAAGATCTGGAATTTTAGGAGCCAGAACCGCGATACGATTATGAGGCACGCCGTAGTAGGGGACTCGGGATTAGTTTTGACCACCTGGGATCCTTTAAAATGTACCTAAATTTAAATAAACGGGTGTTTTGCATTTCGCCCCCGTCGAAGTGCGTCCGCTGTACACGGCCGGGCGGTCCCGGTCCGGATTTCTTCGTCATCGCCGTTCGCCTCAACGCTTCGGTGGGCTCCGCTTTTTAATATTTGCCTTAAATTAAACACCGCGCATTCGCAACAAAACGCCAGTGGTCCCACTTATCGCCAGAGGAGTAAGCGCCAATTCTCCGTTGCGCATAGCGCCAGATTGTTCGCCGAGCACAGCTGTTCAGTTTCTGTTAAACAGTGGCATAGAAGGACTCTGTGGGCAGTATCTTATAACGAGATCAAAAGAATGAAATTGCTATTGCAAAGGGCTGCTACCGTAGAATACTTAATGACAAAGAAAAGGGAACTGAGCTGCTCCATGCGCTTAAGATTTCTTGCAAAGCGATGTCATTTCTGAATAAGATTTAGGTAGAATTAATGCAAGACGAACTTCGCTACTAAATGTCTTCCTAGACAATCACATGTAAGAAGACAGGACAGAAAGACAGACCTGTCCTGTCTTCTTACATGTGATTGTCTAGAAAGCGCAACCAATGTTTCCTATTACAATGAACCAACTTGCCCAACAACGCATCCTGCTAAATGCCTTCGGTGCGGCTTTTAACAACGGATTAAGGCGAACCTGAAGTGTTAGGACTTGCACAGTTGAAACTAGCTGTAATTAGGCAATTGCCTTAGCAAGCAGTCGTTTAGAAGCGTCAGTAAGCCCAGCACTTATTCACACTGCTCGTGGTTTCGACGCAGAAACGACGAGACTAGGTATTTTGGTTCTTAATTCGCAACTATTTACAATATGTTAAAATGTTGCAATCACCGGTCCTGATATTCTTATCATGGTCGAAAAATGAAAAAAAAACTTTATAATTCGATTAAGAAAATAAATAAAACGTGTTGGTGCAAAAACAAAATACAAGCACGATCATTTATTTATCATGTAAAATAAACGGAGCGAAATACAGATAGCACGGAGGCGTCCGGTCACAAATGGTCCACCATTCACAATGCAAGAAGTTTGTTAAAAGCATGACACTGATATAATACGCATAAAGAAATAAGATCAAACGTGAGAGGTATGCATTGGGAGGCAGGAAACAAACACCAGCAAACGATGGGCAATAAGTACAGAATGCATAGTCGATTGTTTCTATAAACAAGAAAGTGTAAAGCATAAGCATTTCATAACACACGGCTAAAGAACTCTCAAACGAACACAAGTAGCCACATCACAAATACAGCAATTTTTTTTAAATGGTTTGTTAGAGATACCACCTTTCTACTTCTTCAGCTGTTACTTAAACATGCAGACAAAACTTGCTCAGCAAGTCACAATACAAATGTAGCTAACAGTGTGCTAATAACCTTCTTACTCATAGCAGCTTATAGACTTAAAAGTACGTGCAAGTGAAGAATTGTAGCCCATCATTAGCAAAGACTAAAGGACAATGGAAAATAAAACAATGCATATTATTCTGTTCTAACACTTGCATTTAAAGGAATTCTAATGCTATACCTTTCATAGATGGTCGGGGTAAGGGCGCTATTGCTGTGAACAACTCTATCCTGGTATAACACAAATTGAGGTTGCAACGAAGAATAAAGCAAATGTGTTCAGCGTAGGCTTCTCACGCTCCAGGGACACGTCGTCGCCGTTGATGGTGAAATTGTACGCAGTGACGATGTCCGAGGCGTCAAAGTGTTTCGCGCACACACGTGTATACTTCGATTCGAAATTAAAACCGCCACTTTCCTGCCGCGGTATGGCCCGCTTCCATTTCTCGCGCTGCTCCTTGTTATTAGGTAAACAGAACAACGACACCTTTTCGGTCGTGCCCTTGTAGCCGGAACGGCACCCAGGCACGCAACACGTGTTCGGCATCGTTGTCCCACCCCACCACTTCAACCAAACAGCCTAACACTCGAAAAATAGCACATCACATGCACAGAACGCAACCGAAAAGTCAGCTCGCCTCGCACTGCGCACGCATTTCGGTACGCGAACGATGCCCTCTGTGGCACAGTGGCGCCGCGTCGCGGCACCTTTGGGCAGCATATGAACCTCTCCCATAGCGTGACGGCGGAGTTTCGTGACCAGAAAAACATGGAAGGACTCTGCTATAACGGTTGCGTTAGTCTGAGCTACTGCGAGCGCTATGGCTACTTCTGCTATCTCGTTACTTGTGATGCGTATCGTCGCGCATGTCTTGCACCGTTTCTCCCTATCGATGCGAAGGGAGGGCAAAATGAATATTAGGAGATCATCGACCACACGGTTAAGACGGCACCGCCCCGTTCCCCATGAACTGACACAAAAGGTTGGGCGACGAAAGCACTAATGCTTCTACAGGCTCCCGAAGAAGACATCGGCAACAATAGCACCGCCAGCAATTAAGACCATGCTGGCCCCCACATTAACGGCTTCGTCGTCATTCCCTGATTCTTGCAGTAAAGACCGCCTCACCCGGTCAAGATTGTAACAACTTGTTGGCAGCGACGGTATGCTCCACGCTTCGTCCTGGCTTCCCCAGAATGGTGAGCGCTTGACTTTCCTTGAGAATTTGCCAAGTCTTAGGTTGTCTTTTCCGAAATTGCAAATTAGTTTCTGTACGTGCAGACACCTGTTGAAAGTTTCGTCACGTCACAGCAGAGTAAGAAATTCTTGTTCGGTATTGACCCTGGATCTAAGCAAACGCAAAAAGCCAGAGTTATTATTGCTATGGGAAGAGCTGGGAATTGAGGTAGGAAAGCTCAGAGAAAGCCGCTGCTTATTGAGGCGATTGAGAAGTGCGGGGCTCTTCAGGACGAAATTTCAGAAGCATGAGAAGAGATAGAGAAACGAGCTGAGAAAGCTGAACAGAGCACTGCAGAAGATAGGCAAAGAGCTGCTGAGGAAAGGTAGAAAGCTGAACGAAACGAGGTAGAAGAAGAGAGCTTTTCAAAGGGAAGCTGCAGAAAGAAAGGAATGAGAGGAAAAGAGAGCTGCAGAAAGAGAGGAACGAGAGCAACAACGAGCTGCAGAGGAAAGCCAAAGAGCTGATGAAGCTGCAGAGAAAAAGCAATGAGAGGAACAGAGAGCTCACGAACTAAAGCTAAATGAAATACACGTGCAACGGGATCTGGCCACGCAATCGGCAGATAAAATCTCAGTAAATGAAAGACGTTCAGGTGAAGAAGGAAACAAAAATAGGGGATCTCGTGCCGTCGTACATGGTAAATGATGACATGGGATCGTTTCTCGTTATTTTTGAACGAACCTGCGAGAACAACGGGTTCGCGCTAGAAAGTTGGCCAGAACAGATTCTGACCGTTCTTTCTTGAGAAGCAACCGAAACAATTGCAAGGCTAAACAGAGAAGACGCAGATGACTATCAGAAAGTCAAAGCTGCGTTGCTAAGGACATATCATGCTCTCAGCGGATGCTTTCCATCGTCGTTTTCGGGAGACAGCTAGAACGCCGGGCGAGTCTTTTGAAGGGTTCACTTATAAGCTGAAAGCCAATTTAATTGAATGACTAAAAGGGGAAGATGTGTTCGGTTGTCACGACAAGTTTGTTGAGTTAATCTACTTGGAGCAGTTATGAGTCGTTGAGGGAAGAGATTCGCCTGTGGATTCAAGATATGTGGGGCGAAAAGGGCTTGGAACGTGTTGCAGTTCTAGCAGATGAATTCGCGGCCCATCGAGAATCGGAGAAAACGCGTGTCAGGCCATTCAGCAAATTTAGTAAAGAGGAAAAGAGGCGCCTCATTCGCCATGAAAAAGCTGGAAATGGGAGAAAAGACGTGCAGCCCCATAATTCAGGAGAGAATAACGCCACAGTAAAAGACAAAGAAAAGCACAAAAAGCGTTTGAGGCTAGAAAACACATTGTCTGTGTCTGTTGCCAGGAGCCTGGACATCTTGCGATCTGCTGTCGGTAGCCTACAATTGTTTTTTCTTTCGTGAAAGACGCCGATGAGCACTTGGACCTCCTAGAACCCTACCTTTGCCACCTAGTAGTGAAACCTGAGCATTTCACCTGGGAATATGCGTGGATCTGACGTGTAGTCGACAAGAATAGTGAATGCTTGCCCATAGCCAGCGTAAAGATTGAAGGGCCGTTTGCACTATTACTGACTGAAGCAACACTATCGCCAAATCTGTCGAAACACTATCCCTACTTATCTTGAATTCACTCAGAAATGATGTTGAAGAAAAAGGGCCTGAGTTTTGTCGACCATGCGATCCAAGCACTCACGCGTTCCAAGGCTCAAGATATCGCGGGAGAGATAAATCACGGCAACGAAGCCAGAAATATGCCTCGTGACAGTGTCATTAAGAAAGCACAGCACATAGCTTGTGAAATTAGTGAAAAGGGCGCTAGCAAGGAGGCATCCGGGTCAGTGAGAACACCGCAACAAGGGCTAGCAGAGGAATGAGAGAATAATTTGGCACTAACACATTCGGAAGGCTCTTCAGACTTACTGAAGGCTGTTGAGGGAATCGCCACAGAAGAACAGACCAATTACGTCCTGAAAACAGAAACAAGTGCTATCCCGGAGGACGTTCCTTGAGAAGACGAGACCAGTTTAAACAGCCCCAAAACATTCCTTCGTACCTCCCGCTTGGGTGACTTTCCAGAATCGTCAAAAGGAGAGGAGAATGCCAGGATGGACTAGCGGGGTAGGAATCCAACGCTCGGGAACTTCAGAGGCGCATGAGGCGACTGCCTGGCATGACAAAAATTGGGTAAACAATGTAAGATTAAGCGACCCAAGTATTCGGCTCAGCGAATAGAGAAAATTGCCACACCGCAGCCCGTAAGACAAGTGAACAGGCCATCATGCAGAGCTTCAAAGGGCTGGTTGTGGTGGTTGAGAAAACCAAGGCGTCAACTAACAACGAACCAGAACGCGTCTCTGCGTGTAGGGCTGTGCCTGAAAGGTTTAATCGGGTTGAGATATGCGTAATTGAACAGGACCCGTCAGACTATCACTGCAGTACAATGCGCCGCGAGAGTGAGGGAAATTCTTCCCGCGTTTACGGCCTCCTCTTCAGGGACAAAATGGCAAGCCGCTGGCACACAAAGTGGCTCACGACGACATAGGGCAGCGTATGCCTGGGACCCGTTGTTGCCATCGGGGACTCCCGAAGGCCTTCAGACACCGGTCTAATCGAGTGCGCATTAAGAGGTAATATGCCGCGATGGAAAGGATCTTTTAAGT